>NW_027468657.1:7394332-7426832 GCF_046254945.1 Alosa pseudoharengus
TCTCGTAGGCCTACTCTTACTCAGAGGTGAAAAGAAGAGATAGGATGCGAACTCTGTCTATATACTTGCAATAGGTTTATGTTTTTGCAGATGACGATGACAACTCGGTTTAAATTAGAAAAATGTCAACATAGGCCGTGGCAGAGAATTTCTAGGGGGTGGGGTATTACACGTTGCCACTGTTTCCACCAATGATATGTATCACTGCATCATCAACAATGTTGTTGGAACTACAGTGTTCGAACGTCGGAGGTAGCGAATTGCGACACAGGTACGACGCTTTCTGGAAACAGGTGTAACAATGTCGTTGTATGGTCGCAAGTTACTTCGTACCATGGTGGTTGAGCAACGTCGTTGCTAACTTTTCTAGAAACGACCCCCAGAGTGGTAGAAGGCCCTTAATCTAGCAGCAGGACCAGTATCTGCTCCTTTGTGCAAGGAGGAACAGTAAGAGCTCTGCCAGTGCCCTACAGAATGACCTCCAGCAGGCCACTGGTGTGAATGTCTCTGACCACACTATCAGAAACAGACTTCATCTATCTATCTATCTATCTAGAGTGTGCAGGCAGTTCCTGGAGGATGAAGGAATTGATACCATTGACTGTCCCACACACTCCTCTGACTTAAATTCAATAGAACACCTCTGGGGCATTATGTTTTGGTCTATCCAACTCTGCCAGGTTGCACCACAGACAGTCGAGGAGCTCAGTGATGGCCGTGTCCACATCTGTGAGCAGATCCCCCAGGACACCATCCGCCGTTTCAGTAGGAGCATGCCCAGACATCGCCAAGCATGTGGGGGCCATACGAATTACTGAGTACCATTTTGAGTTGTTGTGATACAATTCAGGCAAAATGGCAAAGCCTCATTTCATCACTCAAATCATTTTTTTACTTTGATATTCGGGGTCTTTGAATTCAGCCCTCTGTAGGTTGATCATTTTCATTTCCAAAAAACAATGTGGCGTCCTTTCATTCCTAACACATTACCCAGTCCATATCAGTATAGATATCCAGCATGCTTTTTTTCCTTATTGAGATCTGATGTGTTTTCAAAGTTTCCCTTTCATTTTTTTGACCAGTGTATTGTATATGCCGCTCTCTAGCACAACGCTTGTTTCCGATACCATCCATATCACAGAACTATGACACCCTGCTTATGCAGACACATGCGACTCTTCAGCGGTTTGATCTGTGGCCGTCAGGGGACTAGCAATTCCTCAAAAGACACCCCAACCCCACCACCGTACCCTCGGCACATCATCTATGAGGACAACCAAGGAGGCGTTTTTAATCCATCATGCGTCCTCAGCCGCCTGGCTGATGGAGCAGCCGACTGGCACGTGGCTCGGCGCACACAGTGGTGAGGTAGATCCATCATGCGTCCTCAGCCGCCTGGCTGATGGAGCAGCCGACTGGCACGTGGCTCGGCGAACGCAGTGGTGGGGTATAAATGCATAGTGTGTGAAAGCTGTGATCTCAGGCAGCCGCCGCTCACTGGAAGTGATTGATGGATGCTGATATCGAGAAGCTCGTCTGCAGAGCCAGTGGGACTATTTGCTTGGCGGCTGAACGCGGTAATTACTTGGAGATGCGCGGCCCACTAGTTGCTGGATGTTTTTGTCTTCTTCTTTGTTTTTTGGAGCACCCCTACGCCCATGCCAAACTCCGCTCAGGGGAGAGTTTTTTTGGCCGTGCTTTCAAATTTGGCAGAGGCCCAATTAAATCGATTACAAGAGCAGTGCAGACTCACAGAGTGGCGCTTGCCAAAAGTGTTTTTAGAAAACAAGATGTGTGTGTGTGGTTTGTGCGAAGGCCATTACTTTTCTCCTGTATTGGATTTTATTTGACCAGACGCAGTATTGAGTATCTGTCTTGGTCCAAATCTGAGCAATGAACTGCTATGTTGACGTGGGTTTTGGCAACTTTGACATTTAACAGACAGGTGTCTTTGATGTGTGTTTGTGAATGAATTTGCAAGCCCCACTTGACTATTTACGTCGGTAGACAACCAGACAGTCATGGACAATCCATTCAAATGATAAATAAGAATGCAAAAATATCACTCCCACAGCAATGCCAAATATGAGATTTGTTTTGAGAATATAAGATCTATCTATCTTCTATCTTACTTTCTTTAAGCATTTAAGGTGTACCATCACTACGGTGTGATGGGAATGTTGGAAAATTAACGTTCTAAAGAATATCTGTGTTTATTGAATTCAACATAGAATTTTAGAACCTTTAATTGTTGCGGAACATAATTTTTTGTTAAAATGTTCAAAAACATTTAACATTAAAATGTTCAAAAACCCACACCTTTAAAGGTCAGAAACCCACACCCTTTAATCTTAGATCCTTCCCTTTCATTTGCATATTACACAGTGGAGCATTATTCCTTTATTGAAATATGAATAGAAATGATGGCGCTCTGTGGTGGAAGCCCATAAAAGGAATGCCTAATGGGCAGGAACAGAGGAATAAAAAAGGAGGATTTCTTCTCTTCTCTCTGTTGGAGATGTGGGCACACACACACTGTGCTGTGTTAGCTTGTTGTGTTGGCCATTGGCCTCCTGTCCTTTCACATCTCTGTTGTGGAGTTTCAGTGCACCACCAAACTGCGGTTATTTATAGCGTGGCGCTAGGGGCTAATCCTTTTGTCCTAATGTGAAATGTAGGCACTTAGCAACTTGTAATTAGTGTGTGAAATGGTGCCGGCCAGACCGCTGAGGTTGAATAAATAAGTCTGCAGGACGACTGCCGTCCCCTAGACATCGGCCCGTCTGGATGAGACGGTCATAATCGTACAAGGGGCCTGGCTGATATCTGCACCTGTTTCTCTGGCTCTGTTTCTGGGGTGGGTGATTAGCCGTAATGATGAACTTGCACAGATTTGTGATTGGCCGAATGGCCGTCTGTTTGACTGTTGAGCTGCAATCTGTCCATCAGTCAGTCTGTTTGTTTGTTTGTTTATATGTCTGTTAATTTATCTGTCCCTTGTCTCATTCATATTTTGATGGTTCTAATCAGTGTTATAGTATCAAACTTCTCAGATACAATTTGCCTCAGTGTTCTCAGATATAATATGCTACCCTCAAAATGAATCTACCTGTCCGGCTACCTGTCTGATTCTCAAATGACCAAACCTTTGCTGTCCGGCTCGCATGATAACATGCAAAAGAATACTAAAATTTAAACAAAATAATAGTAAAAGTTCAGTTCTAAAACTCTCCATTTTGGAGACTTTAAAATCCCTCAAAGGATCTAAATTATCTTTCACCAGCCAGCACTTGTTGAGACATAAGGCTTAGAATGGCTGCTGAATTAATGCCAACAAATGTATGAAAAAAGGATGAAGATTGGAGCATCAGTACTGTAAAGATAGCCACTTGACTATTTTTTGTAGATATACATTGTGACTGACACTAAAATAGTAATCATCAAAAGCTATCAACCATGACTCATCTTCTATAACAGCAGTGGGCAGAAGATTAGCAGGTACAGTAGCTCTTTCATTTGCAGATCAGAATCAGTGACTTGTTTTATGGACATATCGCCATGATGTCACTGTTAACATTGTTAATTTGTGCCATGGTGACATTGACTGATGTTCTATTCTATGTTGGTTTGATTGTTCCACCATGCACTCATTTGAATTAATGTTATGCTGTATACTGGTGACATACTGTATATGTAATGATACTGAGAAACTATAGATATATAGTGGATATATACAGTGGTTCTCAGATAATAAAGATGAATGAGCTCATTGCTGAGATTAATCATGAGCTGGTTCTGCCATAGCATCATGACATGTAAATGATAGAAACCGTGGCTATGCAGGAACAGTGACTATGCTGTGGCAGAATCTGTGATTGGGTGCAAGTGAAGTTCCTGATGAACAGAAACTTTTCAACTGATAAACGGACAACTATGACCAAAGGCAGTTTGATCAATTTTGTGGATTTACAGACTGGCAAATTTCAGTGCAAAGTGATGGGCATCTGCATCAATCAAGATGGTGAGGGCTGAAAAGAGGCTCAGGTTGGAATGGGAAACTCTACAAGTAATAGCTTGCAAATGACAGGCCAATCCTTTATAAATCTCCTCTCCTGAAAGACTGGCCATGCATAAATCTGTCCTCCTCAAAGGGAGACAAGTGGAAAAGGAATCACTCACATTTTTCTGATGCCCAACATTTCATAAAAAGAACAGATGAGCTCACACAGCCTCTGGCATGACTCATCATATTTCTCCACAGTTTCTGTTTCTTAGCTGTCTGTACTTGTTTTGCAAGGCCTTTGCATTGCTTTATTTTCTTGACACGTGATATGGAGTGGACCATTGAGATGAACTGGATCAGGTGCTTAGGCATGTATAGTATAGTTGCATGATGAGTGACTAAAACACAATCACAGAAACTGACTCAGTAACATGGGTGTCAGTAACAGTATATTAGCTAAACCTAACAATTAAGTAATGCTGGCTTTTCTGTGGTAATGGTGACTGTTTGCGCACGCACACACACACACACACACACACACACACACACACACACACACACACACACACACACAGACACACACACACACACAGTCATTCCAGATTGACTCAATAGATCTCATTTCAGTATCGGATGGTAGGTCCGTGTGTCCTGCTCATCCAAGCCTAGCGGTCATCCGTTTAGAGGTTGACTGATTAGAATGTGTTTTTGGTAGATCTGGCCCATGTTGTGAAGCCGACCTGGCACAGTCATTCTGTAAGTACAGGGAAGGGCATCCAAGCAGCATCTGTGTGCGCCACATCATAAGAGACCAAATGGCCCATTGTGTTGTCGGGGTCCCATCCAGGCTGCTGTCTCTTTTTGGCAGGGTTTGTTTGTTTTGGTATCAGTGGAGCACAACAGGTTACCGTGGGAGCAATTGCCTACCCGGAATTGTGCTGGGCACTGGGGGAGCATTGCCCATCTGTGATGTGTTGCTGACGCTGGGGAAACGGAGCAAATCAATCATGTCACGTCAGTGATGTCACAAAAAGGGCTATGGACTGGCATGGTGGAAAGGAAAACAAACGGGAATTCAAATGTCCTGGAGACACAATCACAGATGAAGAGAACTGGAGGACCCGGCTTCACTAAAAGGGCCACTTTCATTTCTCTCTTTCTTCAAACAAACAGACTCTTCAGAGAAACAGTTGAACCTTGAACCCTATTACTGTAGAATAAGGGCATATTGTTTATCCACTGTGTATATTTCAAGACAGCTTTACACAACTGACTGCTGTTAACACCACACAATGGACACTGGCAACCACAGGATAACTTGAGTGAGTGAGCGATAGCATTTTTTATTTGTAGATTGGCACAGCGCTGCTCGCTTAATTGGCTGTAGTCCCAGGCTCTTCCTAGTCGCCCACTGCTCAGACATATGCTCACTCCTGCTCCCACTGTACTGGCCTGCTCTCCCCTCCACTGGAGGCATGTCCACGCCTGGAGTAGTCCTGCCAGCAGCCACACACCACTGCCTCTCTCTCCTCTCTCTCTCTCTCTCTATCTCTCTCTCTCTCTCTCTCTCTCTCTCTCTCTCTCTATATATATATATATATATCTTTCTCATCTATCTCCCTCACTCTTGCTCTCTCTATATCTCTATATCTCTCCCCATCCATCTCTCTCTCTCTCTCTCTCTCTCTCTCTCTCTCTCTATATATATATATATATATATATATATATATATATATATATCTTTCTCATCTATCTCCCTCACTCTTGCTCTCTCTATATCTCTATATCTCTCCCCATCCATCTCTCTCTCTGTCCATCTCTCTATCTCCCTATCTCTGGTCCTTGGCCCAATGCACAGAGTCAGCTGCAGCCACCACCCTCCCTGCCTCCCATGATGCTGCCTCTGGAAAGAGAGGTCAGGTGGAGAGGGATTGCGGAGGGGTGTGGAGGGGTGTGGAGGGGTGCGGAGGGGTGCGGAGGGGTGTGGAGGGGTGTGGAGGGAGGCAGAAGGGTGGCGATGGGTGCGGGGAGCCACTCGAGGGCCCCAGGGTGTGGTGCGGTGTGTGGAGGGCTGATAAGGTGCCACTAGTAGGTGTGAGGTGGTGTTTTTGCCAGCAGCTCCGCACGGCTGCCCTCTGAAAGGTCTCCCACTAGAAAGATGTGTTATCCTCACATCCTCCGGATATGGGAAGAACACATTGGCTGATATGCACGCGGGCACACACACACACACACACACACACACACACACACACACACACACACACACACACACACACACTCACACACACACTTACCCCCACCCTCCCTCACTCCTTCACACACACATACTCACTCACACACACACACACACACACACACACACACACACACTCACTCACTAACTCACATACACTCTTTCTCTCTCACACACAAACACACACAGAGACACTTAC
Source organism: Alosa pseudoharengus (assembly GCF_046254945.1). Classification (NCBI taxonomy): domain Eukaryota; kingdom Metazoa; phylum Chordata; class Actinopteri; order Clupeiformes; family Clupeidae; genus Alosa; species Alosa pseudoharengus. The sequence continues at coordinate 7,400,771 of NW_027468657.1, forward strand.
CCGCTCTCATGCGCACACAGGATCAGCAGGACAGCAGCAGCAGCAGGCATCTCCACTCCCACATCCCCAAATATGACAGCCAGCATCACACCCTCTACGCCACCCCCTCCTCCTCCCCCTCCTCCTCCCCCTCCTCCTCCTCCCCCTCCTCTCCATCTCTCCATCTCTCACACACATCCCCTGTTTTGGCAGCCATTCAGCACATCGGCAGTGCAACATCATTTGCAGACTTCCTGGAAGCGTGGAGCTCACGCTTTGGAGTGCCAACGCACCCTCCCAGGGATCGATCAACGTGTCATTTTTAGGGATAATCTGAAGATGAGCTGGGCCACATCAAAACAGATAAAGACAGAGAGAGCCAGAGTAATTTACCAAAGCCCTGTTTGCAATCCTGACATATGGAACTGACCACTGCTAATGTGCCGCAGCCCACTGTCGCTGGGGGCAACTCAGGGTTGGCATCAGGGGATGCCAGGTGGGTTGGGGCATCGGGTGGTGTTAGTGGTGACAGAGACTGCAGGACTGGGTGAAGGAGAGCGAGGTCGACCTGCTGAGACAGATGTGAAAATCCATCCATTCCACTTCCCAGCAGCAGGGTTGACAATAGCAGTCCCAAACAGAAACCATTTACTATTTATTACCATTTTGTTTACATGTGTGTTTTTGTTTTATTCATTCCCTATTGCATTCTATTTTGTTTACATGTGTGTTGTTGTTTTATTCATTCCCTATTGCATTTTATTTTGCCACTGTGCCGGGTTCACTCACGCCTGGGGTATTCTAGAATGTGCTACAGTTCTACTCAATGCTCTTGCTTATTAATTGTTATCACCTGGAGAGAAGAAATACTCTTTTCTGATTGGCTGGCGGGTGGCCTTTAATTCTGAATAACAGGACACCGTTCCATATCAATGCTTATGAATGGTAACTATAACAACCGTAGTAGGACGAGGGTTGCAGCGCTCTAGAATCTTTTGGTTGCAGGCTTCCCAACAATGGAATCAACTGTAAACAAGCTAACTGTCCATGCTTAAGTTGTACAACAAGCTGAACTAGTGAGCTTCTTTTTAAACAGAACCTCCGCTGCCCCTCGTCCTCGTCCATTAATTCCGTATAACAGGACACCCCGGCGACCGTTATCCCTTACTTAAATGATTGATAAAGTGCTGCAGAGGAATGTGAGAGAGAGTTTCCTCATTTTGGGCCCTTCATCATGTGGCTTAACATGCCACAAATCCCATGAGACAGTTTTTTTTTTACCCACGACCAGCCACAGGAAGAAAATAAATCGTAAATGTTAAAGTCTGAGAATTTGCATCCGTTTTTCTGTGTGATAGAAGTAGATCAGTGCATCCCAGGCTTCCCACAATGTTTGCACGCATTTAAAAGTGCCCTTTTTGTATCTCGAGTGTAGTGATTAGTTTAGCCTAATGGATTTTAGTTGGGGTGACTGAAGGATGAGAGGCGAATGACATTAGAGTTCATTTTGTGAAAAATAAGTGTTGAAAAATAAAGTGCGCCATCATGTTCCCTCAAAAGCTTTTCTTTGTTTCTCTGTATTCCTAACGCCTCCTCTTGTGTCTGTGCCACCAGGGTCTCGTTATTGAGCGTGTCGGGAGAAAACCTCTGCTTATATTTGGCTTCTTTACCATGGCGTTTTTCTTCGGCCTGCTCACCCTCTTCCTCAATCTCCAGGTGAGATCTCACGGCCATACTGACCATAGATGTATGACCTCTATTAAGGTCATCACATACTGCTCCAGACTGCTGGTCAGAGACATTAGTGAGGACCTTGTTCAATGGAAATAATAATTTTCATCAGGCATGTACTGTCTTGCTATTCCCTCCAATGTACTAGGTATGTAATCTGTATTCCTGTCCATATACTGCACTCTGCTAAAACTGAGTTTATGGTTTCACATGAGCCTCTTCTTGTACCTGAAGTCTTGAAATGAAATTACATCAGTGGCTGCCACAGTAATGATATTTACTCTGTGCACATCTCAGAGGGAAAGTAGTATGAGCTCAAATACGCTCCAGGGTGGCATGCCACCAGATCAAGAGCAATTGGCATGCTCGCATGAGCAGAGGATGACATCATTACTATTTACCATATGTAGCCATTGCACACGTAGCTTGAGTTGAACAAGTGGAATGATGCAAGTGTCTTAAATAACCCTAAGAGTAATATGGACTCTGCATCCTGCAATAGCAGTCTCTGGGCTAAGTGAAATTATTTATTTCAAGATAATTTAATTTAATCCTGCTGTCCCACCCTCACGCTTCCTCATTGTAAGGTCATCTTGGGAGTTGGTAATGAGTTGAATAAGCGTGTTGTACGCCGCTGTGCTCTATTAGGTGCAGCTCCACTTCCTGTGGCCTGGCGTGAAAGGGTGTGATTCCTCTGGCAGAAATAGAACATTCAGGCCCGGACCACCCAGCCGTTTATCTGTTGTTTACATTTTAGGCCTGATTTAATTTCCCTCAACAAATCAGATGAGATGATATGCAAAGTGTGGAGGAGTAGGAGGGTGTGTGTGTGTGTGTGTGTGTGTGTGTGTGTTTGTGATGTGTTCCTTAATTTGTCAACCCCCGACTTGGCGTCACTGCAGCTCATGTTTTCTCTCATCATTTTTTAATCCCCTCTCTCTCTCTCTCTCTCTCTCTCTCTCTCTCTCTCTCTCTCTCTGTCTCTCTCTCTCTCTCTCTCTCTCTCTCTCTCGTCTCTCTCTCTCTCTCTCTCTCTCTCTCTCTCTCTCTCTCTCTCTCTCTCTCTCTCTCTCTCTCTCTCTCTCTCTCTCTCTCTCTCTCTCTCTCTCTCTCTCTCTGTACGTCACACTCTTTCTTACTTTCTCTGTTCTCAGGATCGTTTCTCGTGGATGCCCTACCTCAGTTTTGTCTCCATATTGCTTGTGATCGCCTCCTTCTGCTCTGGGCCAGGTAACCCCCCCCCCCCGCCCCCCCGCCCCGCCCCCACACTCCCTATCTGTGCTCACATTTCCCACCCCATGCCTGTAATAACTTGCTTAAACTGTGTGTGTGTGTGTGTGTGTGTGTGTGTGTGTGTACACTGTCATGGACACAGACATAGATTACCGTAGTCATTTGTAACTCCCACTTGTCCTGGGCTGCATGACAGTATTGGAGCGCCTCGGGGAGCATAACTCAATCGTGCAACCACTCGACCGCTTGCCAGACCCCGGGGGTAGCTTGGGCATTTCCGGCGCCGGCCGCGTTGTCCACGAGTGTGGCGGCTAATGACTGCCAGTCTTACAGAGGCGTTCAGTGGGCACATTATTCATGCAGAGAGACGGGCTTATGCAGTGTGGCCAGAAAGGGGCAGAGATGTGCATTCTTTTTCACCCTTTGACATGCTCTCACACACATAAACTAGGGGATTTACACGTACACAGTTAAGCAAATGTGGCAACTTCATTGTGTTGGTTTCCTGCCGTATGCACATATTTATTTGTCATGTTTGTGAACAAAGTCAAGAATAGAATACACACACACAAACTGCCCTTGTGGTTTTTATAGACACCAGTCGTCGTTGCTTGTCACATTAATATTTCATATGGATGTTCATGGTTGGTGGAGAAAAGTTGTGCGGTTATGCGTGTCTTGGTTTTTGGGGGGGGGGGGGGGCAACACAGCTATGGTGTGAATCTTCTCTTTCATCCACACATGCACACACACACACACACACACACACACACACACACACACACATAAAATAAGTCTTGTTTTTTTTGGCTGTGATCTCATATTTAATCTATTTTTTTTTGCATGGCAGATTTCTACTCTTCTGCAATGTTAATGAAGTCTGCCATGATTTGAAATTCATCTCTATGCCTTATAAATGAGCATGTGCCATGTGTACTGCACATGAGAGGAAATCTGATTGAGGTGACAGGGATTAACGCATCGCAGAGACATGATGGTGATGGGAAGAGAGTGGACAGGTGGTGCTGGCGCATCTCAATTAGTAGAACAAAATGTCACGCTGGGCGTCATATATTTAGATTCTCCGTTAGGTTGTGGGACTCAATTCCGTAGCGAAGCAGGAGACTTCTACACAATGCCATACGGTCTTTGAAGGTGAGACAAGTGTGTGAGCGTCTTTGTGTGTGTGTGTGTGTGTGTGTGTGAGCGTCTTTGTCTGAGCGTCTTTGTGTGTGCGTGCGTGTGTGTATGTGTGTGTGTGTGTGTGTGTGTGTGTGTGTGTGTGTGTTTGTGTTGGGGATTCCTCTTCAGCATCTTGGCTCAGATGATTTATGGAGGTGGCGTGAAAATTAGCTTTTTTTCCAAGCAGCAGGAAATGCCGTACTCGCATGTGAGAAGAACCGACTAGAGTTGTGCTTTTGGCCCGACATCGACCACAAATATGCTCATGGCAGCCTCTAAACCCCTTTTTGTCATGGAGGTCTTCTCATTATGGAAATGGTGTCCCACATTCTCCACATGATGCGGCGAGCATCTGGGAATCGGAGGGCTCCACATGAACTCTCACATGGGATGAGCTCTCCACCAAACTCCCCCTGTTTACATCTCCACCCAACTCCCCCTGTTTACATCTCCACCCAACTCCCCCTGTTTCCATCTCCACCCAACTCCACCCAACTCCCCCTGTTTCCATCTCCACCCAACTCCCCCTGTTTACATCAACACCAAAACTCCCCTTGTTTACATCTCCACCAAAACTCCCCCTGTTTACATCTCCACCCAACTCCCACGGTTTACATCTCCACCAAACTCCCCCTGTTTACATCTCCACCAAAACTCCCCCTGTTTACACCTCCACCCAACTCCCCCTGTTTACATCTCCACCCAACTCCCCCTGTTTACATCAACACCCAACTCCCCCTGTTTACATCTAATATAATATAATATGGGCAATTCATTCAAGCAAAATGCACTAAACCTTTTTTGACTCTGGGGTAAAATGTTTTGTAGTTGTTCCCTTAATAGAAGATGAAAGTCTTTGGTTATATCTACATTAGCTCTCAGTCAATGACATACAGTATTGGTGTCATATGTTAATTATAGGTCCGTAGGACTGGATGGATAATCCCCAGATGAATAGAGAAGGTGAATTATACATGTGCTATGCATTAGAATCCTTTAGATGTCTTTGAAGCTATTAAGCTCATTTTCCGTAGTAAATACGTATCCTTCCATAGGCACGACCCTGGAAGAAAAGTTTATATCCTATCTGTGTATTAGCACAGATAGGATATTTATTGTTTGACGGGAAGAGTGAACGCACACTGTGTATTAGCACAGATAGGATATTTATTGTTTGACGGGAAGAGTGAACGCACACTGTTAATGCTTCTGTTGAGATGCTGGTCACGGAGAGATTATAAAATAAAAAAGAAAGAAACTGCACACTCTGTTTCTAGATGCAATAGATGTTTTAAACGTGGCAATGTTTCAGCTGTGTAGCCTTGTCTTAAAAAACCAGTCTGTATCATGGATTAAGTGAATCCCATCCAGAGTTTAATCACGCAAGGAAATCTCTCTCCTTAGTAAATGCCTTTCCTTTAATAGGCAGGACCCTGCAGGAAATGTTAATACACCTGAAATGTTAATGCCCTATCTGTGTTTTACCAATGTAAAGGAGAATTCCGGTGTGATTTTGACCTAAAGTGTTTTGAAACATGATACCGAGTGTGAACGTATGTCTCATAGCCCATCTCGGCTTGTCCCCTGCACTCCGAAATCTGGCGCTAGTTAGCCGATGCTACCAACAAGGCGGTCAATGGTGGTGCCTCGGCATCGGCATAGCCATGCAAATAAATCACTGTTTTACACCATTTACGAGGCTCAATGTATCTCCACACTTCATTGGTAGACTTCCGAGGGCCCTGACATTTAAAACGAGACATTGAGAACTTTGAAAAAGCACTGGTAGTTTACTTACAAGACGATTTATACAGACAGTATCTTCACGAAGTTTAGCGTTTGCAGCCATCTTGAATTTAGTCACGATAAGTCGAGCGACGAGTAAGAATGAACAGGTATGATAAGGGATGAGATTCCAAAAATAATTCTGTGGAAATGCATGGATTACAGTTTCTTCCAGTAGCAGCAACTGGAATCCATGCATTTCCACGGAATTATTTTTGCTCTTTTTTCCTTAAAAAAAATCCTGCCAGCGGATGTGACCGGAATAACGATGGAGATGAGAAGGAAAATAAAGTGTTCTGCCTGAATAAGAAATGTTCTCCTCATTTAGAGGAGAGACATGCCAAACTCATTTACTGACTCTCCCATAGGAGCGGTTGCAAATAAATATTCATCATGGCATCTGCAAAAAAAAGTAAGAAGTTGCCAGGGCCCCTGCATCTTTAACCTTGTCATCAGCAATATCACACTTAATTAGGAGTTGGGAGCTTGTGCCTGTGTGTGTGTGTGTCTGTCTGTGTGTGTGTGTGTGTGTGTGTGTTAGGGACATCACGAGAATCCATAGGCCTACTACAGTACTAAAATTCTGAACAGGGCTTTGAACCAGAATTTTTTCCCAATTGGTTCGTTCCGAACAACAACAGTATTTTAACGTTTCTGGTTTTCGGTTCAAGCCTAAAATTGACGTTCCTGAACCGGTTAGAACAAAAAAATAAAGTTCCCGAACGGGTTAATAACGTTTCATGTCAGCTGTGGGACATACAAATAAATAGGCTGATTATTAGGACTAAAATTATATTGTATAAGTCTACATAATTTTCCTTAAGTCTCTATCCTGTCATCAAACAAAAAAGCATTATAGGCTACATTATGTCAGTGGCATAACTGCAATTCTGACACGCCTACAATTTTTTTCAGTATTATACATGAATTAAGACAAGGACAATTTCTGCCATGTTGTTTATTGGCAAACAACTGAACACATGCCCATTATACTTTTTACGTAGTTCAGTTGGTGCAAATGACAAATAGGGCAGATTACATTCCTGGCATTGAGAACTTCAGCTGACCAAAACTGGTCAGAACCAAATCAGTGCATTTGTTTCTCTATTTGTTGTCATCTTACAATACAAAACCACCAACCAAAAGCATATTACAGAATCATCACTGTAGTTCTTACATGTAGATCCATCCAAAAGCCTATGCAACTCACATAGCTAAATCTGTGCAAATAGCTGAAATATAAAACCAAACATTTCTGAGATGCTTGGTACAATATTTACCTCTTATGATTCAGCTTGAGAGACAGGCTACAGCTTGGACATACAATCTTGATTAGGCTACTTGCTGGCAGCAAGCTTCTCTATTACATTTCTCCCGATGAGTGAATGACCGACTGGAAGTGAACCTCATGTCAAAGAACAAAAAAAAAGAACGGTATTAACCGGTTACCATTATTTTAGATAAATCATTCTGTTCCGGAACATATATATTTTTTAACGTTTCGGAGAGATAGAGAGAGAAAGAGAGAGAAAGATGCAGACAGACACAGACAGACAGCAACACACACACACACTGAAAGATACAGTCATTAAGAATCTAGGGTGTCTCAGAGGGATTGCTTTGACGGTGGGACCCATCAACACTCCACCGTCCCGGCGAGAGTAGGATACACCATAAACTTAACAATCTGTTCAAATTCAAACGAGAGAGAGAAAGAGAGAGAGAGAGAGATCCAGATGATCTGACAATTGTGTTCACAATATCTTGGTCCTACACGATGATGCAGGAAATGTGTTTACTTGCTTTATTGACCAATTATTGAGGTAGAAGGCTGCAGTCACCTGACTGCTGTTTTATTGTTGTCATAGTTGCTGCTGTTGTTGTTGTTGTTCTCGTTGTTGTTGTTGTTATTGTATATCAGGAAAGCAGGACATAATAGGCAGCCTTGGCAGCGTAAGCAGTGAAAGTCAGCATGAACACTCTGCCAAAGACAGAGCTTTATCTCTCACAAACAGCACAAACATGTTGGATTCACCCACTTAACTTTACTCTCGAAAAAGGCCAAGCAAAATGATTGTGTGTTGAAAGTCAATGACCTTTCAGATTTGTCGAGACAAGGTTCCCAAGGCCTCTTCAACGCATCACATTGTAAGATAATTGTGTTGGACAAATAGTGGTACGTAGTAGTAGAGGTTCTAAATATTGTACTGCAGGCCGAAAGGAAAACCAGAGAGCATGCAAATGAATGAAGCTACGAGTACATTGCAGTACATTGAGTACATCCAAATGCCATGAGGAATTGACTGCAGTGCGATTGAAGAGACCTTGGCTGCACATTGCACCAATAACATAGCAAGACCTCCAATTATATTATTGTGTTCATTGATCATAATGCGCTATAGTGTCCATCCCTGCTGATAGCATAACAAAGACGCTGTAGGCCCTAATTAAAATGCTGGGCCAAGTGCAAAGTCTAACTGAAGTTTGCTCCATTACTGTGCAAATTACATCTAATCTATCTAAATCTAAATATGGTACCATGACAATTATTCTAAGCACAAACAGAGGTGGGTCAGCTACAAGCTGCCTCACAGCCCCTGATGCCATAGTTAATGCATGTTCATTCACACTATGAATTGAACGTTTGATAAATACGATGTAAACTTGGGTCTGACAGCGTTGGCTATCTGCGGTTTGTCCATGGCGCTGATAACGCTACATTCACAAAAGTACGTACATCTCTGTCACAGAATATCTCACAAGGCAATTATAATAATGCAATACCTACAACACACAGGGCCCTAATTGAAATGCCCAGTCTATGTCAGACATGCGTCAGTCTATGAGCAAAGGTCTTGTGATCTGCGCCCCCTACCGCAATTTACGAACGTCCACAACTGAACGGCAGAGCATTTATCCCAATCCGTGAAGTAGTGTGTGTGTTCAGATGTTAGTGTTTTAAGGTGTGTGTGTTCAGATGTTAGTGTTGTTAAGGTGTGTTTAGTCATGTTCAGATGTTAGTGTTGTTAAGGTGTGTGTGTTCAGATGTTAGTGTTGTTAAGGTGTGTGTGTGTGTGTTCAGATGTTAGTGTTGTTAAGGTGTGTGTGTTCAGATGTTAGTGTTGTTAAGGTGTGTGTGGTCAGATGTTAGTGTTGTTAAGGTGTGTGTGTTCAGATGTTAGTGTTGTTAAGGTGCGTGTGTTCATGTTTAGATGTTATTGTTGTTAAGGTGTGTGTGTTTTATATGTTAGTGTTGTTAAGGTGTGTGTGGTCAGATGTTAGTGGTGTTAAGGTGTCTGTGTTCAGATGTTAATGTTGTTAAGGTGTGTGTTTTAGATGTTAGTGTTGTTAAGGTGTGTGTGTTCAGATGTTAGTGTTAAGGTGTGTGTTTTAGATGTTAGTGTTGTTCAGATGTTAGTGTTGTTAAGGTGTGTGTTTTAGATGTTAGTGTTGTTAAGGTGTGTGTGGTCAGATGTTATAGTTGTTAAGGTGTGTGTGGTCAGATGTTAGTGTTGTTAAGGTGTGTGTGTTCAGATGTTAGTGTTGTTAAGGTGTGTGTTTTAGATGTTAGTCTTGTTAAGGTGTGTGTGGTCAGATGTTAGTGTTGTTAAGGTGTGTGTGTGTTCAGATGTTAGTGTTGTTAAGGTGTGTGTGTTCAGATGTTAGTGTTGTTAAGGTGTGTGTTTTAGATGTTAGTGTTGTTAAGGTGTGTGTGTTCAGATGTTAGTGTTGTTAAGGTGTGTGTGTTCCGATGTTAGTGTTGTTACAGGGTGTCCGCGCGGTTGTACAAAGTATTAAAAGGTAGTAAATGAAATTAGCCAAATTTAAGGCCATTTAAAAGTATTAAAAAGTAATAAACGTCATCTGATGAGGTATTAAATTTTCGAACCACTAACTATGATGTTTTCCATTTGTGTTAAGTGCAGACCTATCTCCTAAAATTCGCGTGAATTTATTTATATTGTAGCGTCGGCGCATAAAGACTGTGTTAGCGTTCTCCACCGAAAGGCATGCTGGGACTTGAGGGTGAACAATCGGGGGGTTTATGTCTGTATTTCTCCTTAGTTATAAGTGTAAAGTTAGCGTCTTTAGTGTGACATGTTTCCCTTTTAGTTCTCCCTCGTGTGTGATCCTTTTTGTGTGGGGGGCTGCGACCTCCCCTGTATGTGTAGTGTGTGTGTCTTCTTGACCTGCCCTGTGTGCATTGTGTTCTGGTCTGAGTCCCTGCCCTCGTTCCGAGTATTAAAGCTTGCTTTGAACTACTCTTGGCGTCCTGAAACCTTTAAACGCTACATTGGTGTCAGAAGTGACTTTCGAAGATGGATGCCTCCAACGCTGGACTGAGTGGCGGAGCTGCCCCTGCCCCGGGAGTCTACGTGAGGGCAGGCGACCTGACCCCGGGGTGGGGGCCGATCGAGCTCCCGCCAGCCCTTTTAAGGGCTCCGAAGGCTCGCACAAAGGCTCGGCGACGAAGAGAGAGGAGGAGGGGCGCAATCATCAAGGCCTGGCTCCGCGCGGCAGACGAAGCGCCGGGAGAGCTCTGTTCGGAGGAGGAGGGCCGTCGACTCGAGCCGCGTGAGGAGGAAGTGAGCGGGTTCCTCAGAGAAGACTTGGGCCTGCTGGTGGCGGAGAGCGCGCCAGGGGCGAGCGTGGAGGAGAGCGGCGGCGAGAGCGGGAACGAGAGTGAGAGCAGCGCGGAGGACGGGCCACGAGGATTGCCATTCGAGGTGGGGCCGGAAAGGCTGCCCCCGCCGGGGGAGAGACAGCGAGAGCTGGCGGCTCTCTTCCGACCCTCCTCGACGGGCCGACTGTGGGTCCCGGAGAGGAGTCCGTTTGTCGCGGGGGAGATGGAAGTGGCAAGGAGGATGGGGAGCCTGGGCGGCCGCGCCTGCTTCGCGCCATTCTGGAGCCATGAGGGGTGCGAGGACTTTTGGGTAGGGAAGAGGGAGAGAGCTCTCTAGTGTGTGACTGTTTTGGTGTGTGCTAACTTTTGGGTGCGTGTGAGGGGCACCGTGCTGTGCTAGGCGCTAGTTCTGGTTGGCCTGTTGGCCGGCGCCTTTAAAAAAAAAAAAAAAAAAAAAAAAAAAAAAAAAAAAAAAAAAAGTTCGTTGTGTGGAGTTTGATAGCATGGCCACCTCGGAGGGTCAAGCCTTCGTCGCGACCACGACGGAGTGGAGCGGGCCGGGAGCAGAGCAGGACAACGGAGCGAGGCAGCAACGGTTGTCCGGCTGCAGCGGAACCGGAGCCTGTCTGTCCTGGTCGGTGAATCGACGGAGCGGAGCGACGGAGGTGCAGCGACAGTTGACCCGTGAGTTCCGGTGCTTGGGACAGTGTCGACGGTTGTAAGGCCACCTAGGGCCCCGTCTGGAGAGGAGGAGTGCCGTGGTGACACGCCGCGGAAAGTGCAGCCTGAGGACGGCTGCTGAGAGGGAGCTGGTGACGAGCGGGTCGGCCACGTGGCTGCTAGCACGCCCGAATTGGATTGTTAGCAGCGTGGCGCCCCGTTGAGTGAGCTCCTGCGGCGCGTGCACCCCACGTGAGTTGGCGGAACTGTCGCACTGGACTGAGTGGCGGGCGACGCGCGCCGACGCTAGCATGTGGCTACCTCGTGGTCGTTGCCGAGGACGGCAACGGCTTGTTGGGGGAGCTATGTAGCGTCGGCGCATAAAGACTGTGTTAGCGTTCTCCACCGAAAGGCATGCTGGGACTTGAGGGTGAACAATCGGGGGGTTTATGTCTGTATTTCTCCTTAGTTATAAGTGTAAAGTTAGCGTCTTTAGTGTGACATGTTTCCCTTTTAGTTCTCCCTCGTGTGTGATCGATCCTTTTTGTGTGGGGGGCTGCGACCTCCCCTGTATGTGTAGTGTGTGTGTCTTCTTGACCTGCCCTGTGTGCATTGTGTTCTGGTCTGAGTCCCTGCCCTCGTTCCGAGTATTAAAGCTTGCTTTGAACTACTCTTGGCGTCCTGAAACCTTTGAACGCTACAATATTATATTATTTATATGTGCGAGTAGAACCTGAGTGATATGTCAGTGTGCATTCGCGGTAAAAACTTTTAGCGCCCCCTCAAACTCTGCTCAAACTGGATATACGGCTGGCTTACTGCCTAAACTTGTTGCCAAAAGTTCGTTACCATTGACGATGTCATGGGAAATTTTATTTTTTCGGACATTTGGTTAGAGGACTCGAGATTCAAAGACTGGCTTAGGCTAGTTGGCAACAGGCAAGAGGCTTATTACCACGTCTGTAAAAAGACAATAAATGCCCCTGGATGGGAGTGAATGCCGTCAGGTCACATATGGAGTCTACCAGAGCCGTTTTTCTACTGCTCTGGAGTCTACTAGCCAGCAAACAAGAATGGGCGGACGTAATCAGAGGTGGAAGAGTCGACTGCCTGGCTCATCGGCCACGTAGGGCTACTGTCTCCACATAAATATGCGTCATTGAAGCTATCAGTAAGTCTACGCTACCAGCTGTAATTAAATGAAAGGCGAAAAAAACAAGAATATAACATGTAAACATATGCACATGTTATAAGGGGTTATTTGCAATGAGCTACCCCTGCCTTGACTACAGAATAGAGGTTAACCCTTAGAACCCGATTGACGCAAAGTGCGTCAAAAAACACACCCTTTCTTCTCTGTTACATTGCTCCAGAACGGTTCATCGCAGCGAGATGAAACCTTTATTGCACGACAGAGCAGAAGTGGGGCTTTCCAACGAGACTACACACTTGTCTCTACGATCAAGTATGAAAATTAAAAAAAATCATGAAATTAAATCAAATTGCATCATATTTACAGTCTATACTTCTCTGCGTTCACCTGCACACACATTACTCTAGTTTGAATTACTCGCGAACCCGTGATCGCATCGATATGGCAAGCATATCAGATGAAAGAGGGGGCACAGGGCTATCCATTGGTACCATGTTTATCGATCTTTCTGGCTTATAAAACCAGACGAAGTGACTGCAAAATAATAACGTCATGTACACAAACCAACGCTGCACACTCATTACTCTTGTTTGAATTACTCGCGGACCCGTGATCGCATAGATATGCCACGCATGTCAGATGAAAGAGGAGACTCAGAGCTATCATTTGATACCAAGTACATCCTTCTGGGTTATAAAACAGACGAAGTGACAGCAAAATAATAACTTCATATAGCTGGACTTACCCCACGTTTTTGTCTTGTGGCAAAGCATGTTTATAATCCAATGCTATCATGTGTTTCTCTATGGCAAAGCATGTTCATATTCCGGTTTTGAGATCCTAGCAAATTCCTGCATGGCATCCAATTCAAGGCTCACATTGCATCCCAATTTGTTCAACAAATAAACACCTTTTTTGCCTTTACTTTGTTCATGGCAATGCAGTAAAGAGTTGAGAATTATTATGACTGCATACACACAGGCATGCAGGCTAACACGCAACCTCGGGTCAAGTCAGGTCAGATCAGTTCGTGTCACAGATATGGAGCGCAGAAAGGTCATTTTTCATCACTAAATAAAAAATGGCATTTATTTCCGTAAATCACACAGCAAATATTTCTGCAAATTGCTCAGCCCCAGAGTATGCCTCCAACATGGCAATTATATTGCCCGATTCAGGACAGTCTGCCCTACACACACATGAAATGCATGTAGAGCTGTGAGCTTGCTGTGGTGAGATACATGTCGAAATATAAGAATTTTTATAATACAATTTTTATATTTTAATTCTTTAAAAATCAAAATAAAATCAATGCTAGTATTAATACATGAAATGATGGCAGATCTGAATAGCCTCGACTCTCCTGAAAAAAACAATATATAATATGTGTGTGTGGCACTTACAATGACCAGAATAAATCCTTATGAATAAAGGTAGTGAAAATGTCCTAAAAACAGCTTAGGGTTCTAAGGGTTAAATATAGGCCTGACAGTGTTGCTTTGTTTAGGCTATAAGATAAGGTTTAGGCTATTAGATTTAACATTTTCTACCCTCAGTAAATGTCATGTTAAGGTTAGTTTAACAGGTGTTACCTTTACATTATTCAAAGCTTGCTCAGGAGCTATAGGGTTACTCCCTTGATGTAGTATGTGATGAGATCAAAGTCCCAATAGACTTGCTTAAAATTAGTTGAATATAAGAACCTGTGTAGGTTTGTATAGGCTGTATAGTAATATGCTATCAATATAATATAATATATTTTAAGTCAATTTGTCAATTAGTTTCCACAAAATTCCCCAGTAGTCACCATTTAAGGGGTTATTTTTCAAAATTTTCGTCACAGGGAGCATGCAGGCCCAAAAGTATTTTATCACATGGGGCCCAAATTCTCCAGCAGCACCCAATTAATAATTAGTATTTTTGTAAAATGTGACAGCCTATTTTTGAATGTGATACCTTGACTGGCAAATTATATGAGACAGCAAGGGTGTGTGTGTGTGTACTGCGTATGGTCGCGGGCCTTTTTAGATGAAAGTCCAGTATACCTTTTCTTATTTTTATTTGTCATTTTGTCTTGATTGAGATAGAATGATAGTGCAAGAAAGAGTGTAGTGCTGGAAAAGTGGTGTGTGCTCTTCCTACACATAACAATGAAATAACTTTTTTATCTTGGGTTAGGATTAAATAACAAATAATTGTGTATAGGCCAGTGTTTTTATTGAAGCAAAAAAGGAACAAAGTATCCAGTAACTGTAATAAGATACTTGATTTGAATTGTAAGCATTGCTACACTTTCTTACTCAGAAAGTTAAGTAACAAAAATGACAGTAATCTGTTACTTTATAATTAGTCACCCCAATACTGAATTTTGAAAGGTTGCCGCTAGTTGCAGCTCGAAGTCGTGTTGGTATTAAACAATATTGTGAAGGTATTAAAAAAGGTATTAAAATGTATTAAATTCAACTTAAGAATTTCTGTATATACCCTGTGTTAAGGTGTGTGTGTGTGTGTGGTCAGATGTTATTGTTGTTAAGGTGTGTGTGTGGTCAGATGTTAGTGTTGTTGATGTGTGTGTGTGGTCAGATGTTATTGTTGTTAAGGTGTGTGTGTGGTCAGATGTTAGTGTTGTTGATGTGTGTGTGTGGTCAGATGTTAGTGTTGTTAAGGTGTGTGTTCAGATGTTAGTGTTGTTAAGGTGTGTGTGTTCAGATGTTAGTGTTGTTAAGGTGTGTGTTCATGTTTAGATGTTAGTGTTGTTAAGGTGTGTGTGTTTTAGATGTTAGTGTTGTTGAGGTGTGTGTGTGGTCAGATGTTAGTGTTGTTAAGGTGTGTGTGTTCATGTTCAGACGTTAGTGTTGTTAAGGTGTGTGTGTGGTCAGATGTTAGTGTTGTTAAGGTGTGTGTGGTCATGTTCAGATGTTAGTGTTGTTAAGGTGTGTGTGTTTTAGATGTTAGTGTTGTTGAGGTGTGTGTGTTCAGATGTTAGTGTTGTTAAGGTGTGTGTGTTCATGTTCAGATGATCCTTATTGTCAGAGAAAGAGTAGAGTAGTGGTGCATAGCTTCTGCATACTGAACAGTCTGGACCAACAGCTCTCCGACATCAGTTGTGTATGCAGGTGACATCTCGAATGTATGCGTCCTCCAGATGGGGTGCTTGTGTGTGTGTGTGTGTGTGTGTGTGTGTGTGTGTGTGTGTGTGTGTGTGTGTGTGAGGCCATCAGACCTTTTGTGTTCTAATGGAGTATTTTGCTGTGCACCCAGCGGACATCACGAGATCCTGTCGTTTCTGTCTTCTTCACTTTCGGAGCTCTGTGCTGTCAGACTGTTGTCCTGAGTTGTTTTTCTTTTTGGGAGAGGGGGAGAGAGCTTTTAAATAAAGTGGCTTGCCGACGGCTTGATGCAGCAAGCTGCATGTCTTTCTTACCATGAACATGTGTGTGTGTGTGTGTGTGTGTGTGTGTGTGCGTGTGTGTGTGCGTGTGTGTGTGTGTATGTGTGTGCGTGCGTGCGTGCGTGCGTGCGTCTGTGTGTGTGTGTGTGTGTCTGTGCACGCGTGTGTGTGTGTGTGTGTTGTATCTGTTTGTGCTTCTTGGTGGCATTATAATATATGTTCTTTTAAGGCTGTTCTGATTACAGTGGGAACAAAGCACATACTGTTCTGAGGATTAAAGTGTCGTTTTAAATCTATACCTTTTAAAGCCAGGATGAATAATACATCAATGAAAATGTTCCGTTTTGGAATGAGCCGTGCGGGGCTCTTACGCTCCCTTTAATGTTTTTGTTTACGCTTTCACACTCCACTACTTATCAGCTGCATGTACTTATAATGCAAGGTGGCCTTTCAGACTTTTAATAAGGAAACATTCAGATGAATGCAGGCTTTCCTTTAACCTTCACGTGAGCTGAGCAAGGCGTGTAAACACACACACACACACACACATACACACACACACACACACACAAATGCTGTCTGAAGCATTCTCTCCCATGTGAGCTCATCAATAAAGGATGCCTGTTCTGTTTAATAGCTTTGTGTCATGGGTATGTTGAGAAGGACAGACAGAGAGAAAAGAAAGAGGAAAGAAGAAAGGTAGGGGAATGACATGGTGCATTGCAATTCAGCACCATGGTGGTCAAGAGGAGATAAATTACCACAGTGACCAGAGCGAGGGAACGAGATATTGAGCGAGGAGAGGAGTTTTACCACATACAGTATAATTCACCTCCTCTTTACTCCTGCTGGAAACATATCTCCCAGCACACCGCCTCCAGCATATCACTGATGCTCCACACTTTCACGCCTGCATGCCACAGTCACCTCACACAAGAAGTGGCACGTCAACTACTGCAAAATCACGATGGCTTCTAATTCTCTTTGTAATTAAATGGCTCCCTATTTTAGCCCCTCTGGCTGCTTCAGTTTCAGTTAGCAGTAAGAACACTCTCTTTGATGCAGGGGACAGAGAAATTTATTTATTTATTTATTTATTTATTTATTTATTTATTTTCTCCATTTCATCTTCTGGAACTTAGAAAGAACCCTGCACACTGACCATTCCGCAAGCAATTTATTTATTAGAAATTACAATGTTGTAATTATTAATAAATACATTTGGTCATTTCCAATGCACCTGCCCGACAAAAGAGATGTGCAAAAAGCCTTCCTACGTCCATTTAATCATCTAAAAATACTGCCTCGTACCTGCACTGCACTTTAGTCACTTGAAGACAGCACTCTCCTGGCTCCAGCAATCCTAACTCACGGTGACTAAAAGCATGAGCCCTCCCCATCTACAGAGGCTACCTTATAACACCTTTCCTCCCATAGTTACAAAGCCTAGTGTAGGAGGAGTTGGATTCTCTTTGGACTGCGGTTGTCTATTCCTAGCTCCTGATCAATGTTTGACATTTTCCATCCAATGAAAAGTGTATAGGTCCCCAATTAAAAAATACTCCCAGGAAACAGCCCGTTGTGGAGCTCCTTGTGATATCCTGGAATGGTCTCATCAATGCTCCGGTCATATTCCATATAGATTGACCGTTTGATTGATGGAACAGGAGCCACCTGCTAGTGACGCGTTAAAAAAGAGGAGGCAACGACACAAACCCACACCGCACCAGTTCATTAGCACTCTCTGGCCTGACATCGCCTGGGGCTTTGAGACAGAGATCATTTCCTTCATTTAATCTGCTTTTATGATCCCTGTGGAATCCACATACTTTGATATGGGAATCAAATGTAAGGATACGGATTAGATTGGGAGAAAACCATGATTTAAAGTTCCATGCACGCATGTTGCTCACTTTCATCTTACTGAAATATACTGTTTTTTTCCTACTGCTATAAGGGAAGGGGCTTTCACACTGCAGCCAATCAACAACCAAAACAATTTCCTAATATAGTTGAGCATATATTTTATTTGCCTGTCGGTCGGTGATGTAGTGACTGTGTTAACAAGAAACAGACATCACCAGTATATCAGTGCTCTACGTATGTCACACTGGACTAAATACCGGAATTTTCCAAAGTTATTGCAACACTCACCAATAATGTCTCACCAAGCATCCAACCTCAGAAGCTCTGTTTTTGTCCCTGTGATCTCTCTCTGCTTGAGAAACACTTTTGATCAGGTGTGCGTCTCTCACGAGGTGATTCTATCCTCCCTTCCGCTCAGAGTGAAGTAATACCCTGGCCCAGAGCCCCAAAACAGAGATACCGACAAATCGGAAAAGCATAGCCGGCTGTGTGCCACTGACAGAGAGAGAGAGAGAGAGAGAGAGATAGAGAAAGAGATGGATAGAGAAAGAGATAGAGAGAGACAGATAGATATAGAGAGAGAGAGGGAGAGGAGAGGGCAGCCAACATGCAACATTTTTTTTCCGCAGCCTCTGCTGTCACATTTGAGCAGCATCAGTTACCTCTGTGGGCAAGACTACCAACATGTGACTCTCGGCCCACCAGAAACCCAATCATTTCCCCAGAGGGAAATAACTGGAAGCAAGTAGCATAGAGAGAGGAAGCATGAAATAAACCTTCATTTGGCTTTTGTCATTTATCTCCAAATGCCCCATGCTGTGGACATCTGATAAATCCTATTGCGTGTCCGATCTGTATCTCATTTGTCCTGGAGCCAAGCGAAGCCCCCTGTGATGCTGTTAAGATGATACGAATCAGAGAATCGATTATACAGAGATTGTAATCAAGGGGCCGACCCATGACGTACAGCGTGTGAGCTATTGCCAACCTCCCAGATTTATCCGTTTCATGTTTCATGACTATGTAACTACAAAAACACAGGTTGCTGTTACAGATGGGGAATGCACAGTACACAGGCTGGAAGTCATGTGTGTAGCTTTTAAGTATAAGTATAAGTATAAGTATATATACTTTTTTGATCCTGTGAGGGAAATTTGGTCTCTGCATTTAACCCAATCGGTGAATTAGTGAAACACAAACAGCACACAGTGAACACACAGTGAGGTTAAGCACACACTAATCCCGGCGCAGTGAGCTGCCTGCATCAACAGCGGCGCTCGGGGAGCAGTGAGGGGTTAGGTGCCTTGCTCAAGGGCACTTCAGCCATGCCTACTGGTCGGGGTTCGTACCGGCAACCCTCCGGTTACAGGTCCGAGGTGCTAACCAGTAGGCCCCAAATGTGTAATGTGTAAATCCACTTTCATTTCATGGCAGTTTATCTGCTTTCTCTCAATTCCTGTGTAGAATGGGTTTTCAACTATCATGACACAGGGACCACCAGGTTAAGGAAATGACCTTGGACCCACCGCTCAGTAGAAAAGAGTGACTCCCACAGTGAGACTATTACTTAATACGGTTACACTTTACTTGACAGCATCGACATAAGAGTGACATGACACTGTCATGAATGTGTCATAAACAAGTCAGAAACGTTTATGGTTATGGTTATGGATTTGGCAGACGCCTTTGTCCAAAGCGACACATAAATACAAAACAACATAATATTTAAAATTGAACAGGGAACAGATTAGAATGTTGGTCAAATATAATAAGGAGAATAGTAATAATACACAACAATATCAATTCAATCAATAGCCTAATAAAATAAGCAATGAAAATGAGGGGAAAAACAATAATAAAACAATAATGTCCATTCAATCAATAATATAAAAACAATGACATGGTAGGACTACATTAAGGAGAATATCAATAATAAACAATAATGTCAAATTAATCAACAGCCTAATGAAAATAAAACAATATTATACAAACCATAACACATAAGCGCCGATCTAGTTGGGGTCAGTGAAGTTGAGTCAAGCTGGATGTTAATCTGTTGGGGAATAGCTGTTTTAGCTGGAAACACCAAAAACTCTGTTTTTGAGAGATTACGCTCAAGGTGCCAATCTTTTATCCAGGCTGAAATATCCTTAAGGCATGCAGAAATCCGGTGGGAAACGCTAGAGTCATCAGGTGGGAAAGACAGGTAAAGTTGAGTGTCGTCTGCATAACAGTGATAGTCAAATCCATGTGAGCAAATGGTCTCACCTAAGGAAGTGGTGTAAATAGAGAAAGGCAACGGTCCTAATACTGATCCCTGAGGCACACCTGTGGTGAGGTCATGAGACTTAGATACCTGTCCCTGCCAAGACACGTTGAAAGAACGCCCTTTAAGGTAAGATTCAAACCAGTCAAGAGCTTTTCCAGAAATTCCCAGTTCAGATAGTATAGAAATGAGAATGTCA
Source organism: Alosa pseudoharengus (assembly GCF_046254945.1). NCBI lineage: Eukaryota > Metazoa > Chordata > Actinopteri > Clupeiformes > Clupeidae > Alosa > Alosa pseudoharengus. The sequence goes on from NW_027468657.1 coordinate 7,420,840, forward strand.
TGGTTAATAGTATCAAAGGCTGCATATAAATCTAGTAGAATTAATACTGATGACTGAGCAGAGGACTTAGCTACTCTCAATGCTTCAGTCACAGACAGAAGAGCAGTTTCAGTAGAATGACCACTCTTGAAACCAGACTGCATAGGGTCTAATAGATTATTCTGATGAAGAAAGTCACAAACTTGCTTGAAGACCACTTTCTCCAAAACCTTTGACAAGAAAGGAAGAAGGGAGACAGGTCTGTAGTTATGACATAACGCTTCTGTTATTAAGTGACATTCTGTTTTTGTCATAACAAGTTAGGGTTAGGATTAGGGTTAGAGGTTAGGATTAGGTTTCATGTGTCATGACAGTGTCATGTGTTCATGACATTGTCATGTCACTCGTATGTCGATACTGTAAAGTGTTACCCTTATTACTTAATGCATAGTCAGGGACCACACTGAATCTTTTAAAAATAATAAAACATTATCTTCACCATACGTCCAACTTATCTGCTCCTAGAGGTAGAGTATACACACGCCCTTAAATGAGAAAGAAGATCTGCAGACTATATCTCCCACTGCATGACTTTATTGACATTATTAGCATAGTCTGGCTAAGGTGTCCTCTGCGCTTGAATGTCATTCTCTTTCTGTAAGTGGCTTTGGATCTGCTAAATGAATACATGAAAATATAAACTTTTAAAAAGAAGTGTTCCCCTCATCCCCCTCTCCCTCTCTTCTTTGTTCTTCTCTTGGTGATTACTGTCTCTCGTGCTCCTTCTCTTCATTGGTAATTAGCATGCTGAGCAGAGAGCCAGGCTGATTTCCATCAAGTGTTTCACTGCAGTGGCCCCAACGCAGAAGGACATCATCAAGGTTAATTGGCATGAGTGAATGCTGTAGGCTTTTGACGTATAGAATGGCATGAACAAATTCCTCAGATTACTATGGAAAACAGCGTTGAGATCAATTTGCTTTCACATAGAGCATTGCAGTAGAGAGAGAGAGAGAGTACACTGATTTTGCAAAATGTCTTCAGCTATGAGGTTAATAAACAGGGGCAATTAATATGGTGTTATACTGTCCTGCGGCTTATACACAATGCGGCTAATACACAGGAAACTACTGTAACATGCATTGTACAATACGCTTTGCAAACACCCTACTTCATGCAAGGTAACATGTCAGTGGTTTTGGTGAAGCAGATGCTTCCATGATGAAACATCTGAGAAAACCTGATAGCATGGAGATGTTTTTTATTGTTTATTTTACATAATCTATTACACAGAGTTGAGGGCTACAAGCTATTGCCCACTATCTTTCAGATGGCACATGAATCCTTCTAATGTGTATGTAATGTGCATCAGCTGTGGAGCTACAAAGCACAGGTTGCTGTTTCACGATTCAAGCATGTGATTTTTCAAATTCAGTTTTCAACATGCTTTTAATCGCCATGGTGTTACGGATGGGGAATATTTAGTATGCAGACTGGAACCTGCAGAGCAAGCCTGCAATTCTCAAAGTAGAGTTGTTATCTGTGACCAGGCTTGACACATCCCCACTACTTTTCAGGGGATGGCCAGGGGAAAACTTTGTTGGCTCACACTCCTGTGTGATGGAGATTGTGGCTGTGAACTTCTCATCCGATTCTGCAGTTGCTCATGCACAACTGGCAGAACTGGGATTACTCAAAAGCACTGTAATCTCCAAAGAAGATATTCTGTGTTTTGTGTGTGTGTGTGTGTGTGTGTGTGTGTGTGTGTGTGTGTGTGTGTGTGTGTGTGTGTGTGTGTGTATGTATGTATGTGTGTGTGTGTGTCGGTGTGTGTTTCTGTGTGTGTGTGTGTGTCGGTGTGTGTTTCTGTGTGTGTGTGTGCGCGCGCATGTGTGTGTATCTGTTTTCAGCCTGTGTGGAATAATTAATACACAATTAATACACAATACACTCATTAATACACAATTACATACTATGTGGCACAAGGAGGAAGTCATTGCTTACCGATGTGATTATTAGAAGCGTAATCCCTAATGACTATGTACGTGCAAATCCTGTACCTGTGCATCATTGCATTGCATGTAATTTCATGGCTAGAGTGCCCACTGATTTTCTCCATGCATGCACAATAGCTCTCTGTCATTAGAATGCCATATAGTAAAAGTGCTGTTAGCGGCTGACATAGAGCTGCTGTCGTGTAGGTAATTAATGATTCACCCTACTATTATTTTCTTACCTGAAGCCTACAGCATAGTGTATATGGAGGTCACTTCCTTTGACTTCATTTTGATAATATAAAGCAGATGTTTAGATTGACTTTTTTTTCATTCTGTTGTCACTGTTGTCCCAGAGGAATCAGATATACTATGTGGAAGAAGTTTAACCAAACATGCCTAAGATACTTTGAATTTAAATATACCGGTAATATGGATCCTACCACATACTCTAGTGTTGGATTCAGCCTTGCCAAACAAAATCACACACTCGATTCCCAAGCGTACCATGTTAGTTATCCCCTGAGGGCTGGCAAACATGTCCATGCATCTTATTGCTTTATGACCTGCAAGTGAGAGACCTTCATCTTCAGGGCTGAATCCGGACACGCCCCCCCCCGCCCTCCTCCTTCCCCTGTGCTCACCCTGGTGGTCCCAATGGAGTTGCTCAGTGGATGTAGTTCATGTGGTAATAGTATCACGTTGTCACCTGGTCCCAGTAACCATGGAGATTGTGTTGTTCAATGCCGCAACAAAGAATATCCCATCTTGTTGCATATAGTAATTTGCCTGCAGATATTTAAAGTCTTATTATTATGTTGACACAGGATATCCACATATTTATTTGTGGTAGGTTTTTTTAACCATGGAGATTGTGTTGTTCAACGCCGCAACAAAGAATATCCCATCTTGTTGCATATAGTAATTTGCCTGCAGATATTTAAAGTCTTATTATTATGTTGACACAGGATATCCACATATTTATTTGTATCATCATTCAGAGGTGTTGACATTGGTTAATATAAAATGGAAAATGGCAAGGTGTCTGATTTTGAAAGCAGCTTTCACCTGCTACACTGAACACTAGACTGCCTAACCTTTTGATTTTTCCATAAATGTCAAATAACGGTTGTTATGCCTGAAGGACAGCTTTCAGGGTGCTTTCCATCAACCATGGCCTGTGTGTCTCTGCACCTCCACCTTACACATAAAAGTAATTCAAAGTAAACACTTTTATCCGAAGTAACACAGACTTACAGTGGGCCCAGAAATCGAACCTGTTGGTTCACACCCGAAAGCTACCTGCTGTATGTGTGCCACACCCCTGTACGCTTAAGTTGCCTTCACACTTGGTCCATTTAACTGGACCGTACCCGAGTGTGATTACCCCACACACGCTCGGGTCCATTTGTGTCATAAACACTAGCTTCTATTTACCAAAATCACTTTGCAATGTCGCAAAAATTGCAGTTTATTTTTTGGTTTTGCAACGAACCAAGCCAACATTCAAACCGCACCATAGTTCTAGCAAACCTGACCCCAGACCACTGTTTTCTGGCGGACTCTGTTCCGGTCTAGGCTCCGCACCCGAGTTCGGTAGACTGCGTTCACATTATGAAAATGAACCGAACCAACGGTCCAAACGAACTCGGGTCCGGACCAAAGGGTCTAGTGTAATGTGCCCTTAGTGAGTGAGTACAATGCTCTCCCTAGCCCTCCTGTCAATGAGCTGTCCCAATTTGAGTGTGCAACCTTAGCGCGGTTGGACACTAGCATTCGCCAGAGCCCTGCTTGTACTACTGTATGTTGTCAGTTTATTTCTGACCCTTGTGTGCTCAGCAGCGAGGCGGTGAATTCTCAGTGGAATGCTTGTCCACCGTCGCCAATGAGGCGCTGTGGTGTACGTGTTCCAGAGGTGTAAAAAGTCAGGCTTCAGAAAGTAAAAGTCCTTCCATATGTTGATTCTACCTGTGCACTTAACACAGGTGATTTCACAAATTAGCTCATCTATCGGAACGCCCCCCATTACCACCAGTCCCGTGTTTGGGTCCTCTTGCGTGTATGTGTCACTTAATATTCATTTCTATACAAACCAAGATGGTGGATTCCTAAAGAAACGCAAGCACCCACACCATTGGTGTATCTAAATTAGCTATGTACCAAAAATGACGTTTTACCGTGACTCGAAGAGCTGTAAATAGTGTTGTAAGGCTGCATGTACAAATCTGCTTGGAGCTCCAGTGGAATTTTTAATTGCGACGAGAATTCTCGGGCTAACCATTGATGTGCCGTGTGAAAGGGTGGACATAGACAACCCACCAGGCCAGCACTAAACTCTGAGCGTGGTACACAAAATCGGATATTTCAGGCAGTAAAAGCCCTGGTAAGAAATCCCTGAGATTAAGAAAGCAAAATCCCTGAGACGGATGATAAGAGATTGGTTCAGATTGATGACGTCATCCGAGAATAACTTCCCATTAGTTAACATGTTGTATTCTCCTTCAGAGATCCAAGGTTATATTCATAACCATACAGCATACACTATTCTTTGTTATTATTTATCAAGTTCAGATTTGTCAAAGCGAGCACACACCAGTGTCTAGAAATTCATCTTTCCTCAATCGATTTATACACAGAACACGTCCCTAGCCGTCTGAAACTAATTGTGTGCTTGTGATTGATTGTGTGATGAATGGATGCTATTTTTTCAGACGATGGCTTTATATTTTGAATGAATGTCATGCAATATTGTCCAGTTGACTGGACACTGGTGCCATTTGTTGTGTAGCAGATGCCCACATCTCATCTTTCTTATGGTACCCTGGATGGCATTCAGCCTTCTACCAGTCATAGATATTGACTTTTTCTCATTTTCTAGAGCATCCTCTTAACAACAATCTACAGTGCAGCACACTGTGTTTATCCACGTTACCATTATGAATGCACCTATTGGGTGCCCCATGATTAAACTGGACCAGTTGGTCTGCACTGTGCACCAGCTCCTGTCCTTTGTCACTTATATGAGGTGGAATTGGCCTTTGATAGTCAGGATTTGATTGTTAGGACATTAGAGACACACCATGCTGTGTTCTCAATACTATCATTCTTTTCCAAGCAGAGTGACATGACAGACTATATTTGGCTTGCTCTCGCCAAATTATTGTTTGGTAGGTCATCTCTTAGATGAAAGAGAGCATGGTTAGAGATGAAGCAGCCCTAGCAAACCACTGCACTGTCACAGAGTCATGCATCATGCATTTGTTACCTTGTGAAGGTGTTGGAGATATCTGATACAGTGATTCAGACTGGGTGGTTATGTATGACTGTAAAGAATGGGATGCACCCTGCACTGTGCTTGTGGAGATCAGGGATTCAGACTGGGTGGTTATGTATGACTGTAAAGGAATGGGATGCACCCTGCACTGTGCTGCTTGTGGAGATCAGGGATTCAGACTGGGTGGTTATGTATGACTGTAAAGGAATGGGATGCACCCTGCACTGTGCTGCTTGTGGAGATCAGGGATTCAGACTGGGTGGTTATGTATGACTGTAAAGGAATGGGATGCACCCTGCACTGTGCTTGTGGAGATCAGGGATTCAGACTGGGTGGTTATGTATGACTGTAAAGGAATGGGATGCACCCTGCACTGTGCTGCTTGTGGAGATCAGGGATTCAGACTGGGTGGTTATGTATGACTGTAAAGGAATGGGATGCACCCTGCACTGTGCTTGTGGAGATCAGGGATTCAGACTGGGTGGTTATGTATGACTGTAAAGGAATGGGATGCACCCTGCACTGTGCTTGTGGAGATCAGGGATTCAGACTGGGTGGTTATGTATGACTGTAAAGGAATGGGATGCACCCTGCACTGTGCTTGTGGAGATCAGGGATTCAGACTGGGTGGTTATGTATGACTGTAAAGGAATGGGATGCACCCTGCACTGTGCTGCTTGTGGAGATCAGGGATTCAGACTGGGTGGTTATGTATGACTGTAAAGGAATGGGATGCACCCTGCACT
>NW_027468657.1:7429332-7431832 GCF_046254945.1 Alosa pseudoharengus
GTGCATCTCAACCTGAACACTGTTGCTCTAATGGTCACCAAGGGTTTGAAAGCATTAAACTACAAAGAGTAATGTACAGAATGTACAAATGTGCCAAATACCTTCAGCCACCACAAAATCACCCACTTCAAAACATTTGTAAGTAGCCTACATTTCCAGCAGCAGCATTGGCTAGAGTTTTTCTAGCCCGTTTTCTGTGATTAAGTGGTGCAATCAGACAGGACAGGGTTGTTGCAGTGAGAGGTGTATTTTTCGTGTTGGTAGTAAGCATTTTCGTATGGTGCTTAAGACCGCTGGGCTCATTGTGTTCTGTGCACTTGCTGCATCTCGTGTTGGTAGTAAGCGTTTTCATATGGTGCTTAAGACCGCTGGGCTCATTGTGTTTTGTGCACTTGCTGCATCTCGTGGTTTTGCAGTGGTGCCCTGAGTGCCTCAAATTGAAATGTTAAACTCAAAGCGGAAAAGCACCCTATGTCATTTGTGTTTTTGTTAGCACATAGTGCAATCCGCATTGTACTAGCAGCAAGCTGCCCCCTGTCTGATCGAGCCCTTACAAAGCACTTGGAGGTCAAGATTGACAACTTCAAAACCTCGCCCTAAAATCACATACACAGGCACACACTTTACCTGGGCATGAAAAGCATATGTGGAGTATCTCTCTCTCTCTCTCTCTCTCTCTCTCTCTCTCTCTCTCTCTCTCTCTCTCTCTCTCTCTCTCTCTCTCTCTCTCTCTATCTCTCTCTCTCTGTGTGTGTGTGTGTGCTTGCGTGCATGTGTGTGTGTGTGTGCATGTATGTACGTTCTCAATTAGTGTTCATAAAGAAGTCAGCTCCTGTTTAGCTATTTAGTTCTTCGCTTTTGAGCATTTGTGACCCTGCAAGGCGAAACCAGTCGTTTTGGTAAAATTTACAAAATTAAGTTAATGTGCTCACATGAACTGCCATTGACTAAGCTTTCCAACGATATGTATATCGAGGGTATTGCAAAAAGTATCGCTAAGATAACCGCATCCAAAGTTGGCATGGTTCTCCTGTCACGATACGCCAGAAGAGGAGAAAATCACCTTTTTAAGTAAATTGTCATGTGCGATAGTGTGAGGACACAGCTATTATTAGCCTTACGATAGCGTGACTTTGAAGCGGATGACTGACTATGTCCAGTTTTATCAACCGAGTGAGTGTCTTTTTCTGCCCCCTAGTTAATACCAGGGACCAGGTCATAAGGTGTCACTATAGAATATAATTAATGTATTGAAGTAAGGGGAGAAGAAGTTCTATGTACACAGATTGTGTAGGCTATAGGCCCACTTTTAAAATGTGCTACTGCTACATCAATGGAAAACTTCTCCTGGTCCGTAAAATGACGCCAGGATATTTCTAAAAGTTTGTGTTTTTGACCGTTCGTGCCCTGAAAGGCAAGTCTTTCACATTCGTATTCGGTTACATCTGCCAAGAACGATAGAGAGCTTACACATAGAGTAACGAGTAGCTTAATGAGTAGGCTACATTTTAGCTCTACCGTAAAACCTTATAGCGGCGTGGACAAATGGAATGACTGCTAATGTGTTTAATCTTCACCTAAATAAAGTCAGGGTTTAACAGTCAAAACGTATGTTTATCTGTTAAATTTGTTCACAATATGAAAGTATAGACTGTATACTGTCGAATTATGCAAAAACGTGAAATTTTAAAACGGCATTTTTAAAACGACATTTTAACCCGTACGTTTGTTTATCGTGGATTTTCTCAAAATAGCACTGTGCGCAAGACGGCTGGTTTCGCCTTGCAGGGTCACATTTGTGTTATGTATTCAGTCTTCCAATCACATTGTCATGAAATATGAACACCGCCTTTGTGATCAAAGTCACCCCCACCCCCACCACCACCACCACCCTTTAGTGGAACCCCGGCTAACTTCTTTATGCTCTCCTTCATTGTCATTCCCTTTGATTCCTTGCCTCTTCTTGCGTCTGGCCACAGAAGTCATTTGTATTCTCGACTTGAGAGCGGCGGGAGAGGCCGGCGAATGGGAAGAGGAGAAGAGCGGTGCGGTGATGGTGAGGGCCAGGGGAATTTCCGTCAGGCCATCTGCCGGACCTCCCTCCAGGCCCCTCCGGTTCGCCGTTAGCGGACGGCTTTATAAAGTCCGCTTGATGAAACGGCCAGAAGGGGCAAGTGTGCAGCGAGGAAGATGGATAGCCTCCGCTGGGAGGTGTTTTTGGGAGGTGGGTGGGCAGGTAGGTGTGCTGTCGGGGTCTCTTTGTGCCAATAATAACGCACAGAGTGCTGCCAGAAACAATAGGCTCTTCAGATAACGCTTGTCAGCGCATAATGAACTACATCCGTCAGGAGGGGCTCTCTGGCAGACGAGCCCAAGGTCACGCGAGGGGATGACGAGGAGGCGGAGGAAGGGGAGGTGGGGGGGTGGGGTTGTTTTTGAGGGGTGAGGGGGCTGGGGGGCAGTGGGGGTAACAGATGCTCGATGTGTCCTCTGTTGTAAT
>NW_027468657.1:7436832-7451832 GCF_046254945.1 Alosa pseudoharengus
CAGTTTGATTTCTCAGACACACACACACATGCATTATTTTGTTTTTGCACCTCTGCTCTTGTTAGTCATAAAGCAGCATGCTTTGTGATAGATTCCTTCAGAAGCCGTGGATCATGGTGTTATTCTCCTCTCTCGCCATCAAAAAAAAGATCAAAACATTCAATGTGATCTTACCCGACCTCCTGATCTCTGTGTGGGAAATCCACAATACCAAATCAATCCTCTGGACTCTCTAGGTTCCTTTTTTATATAGCACTTATCAATGCTGGCCTGCTATCCTGGTTTGTGCTTTCCTATGAGATCTCACTAGATTCATGAGACTTCCTTAACTGTCTGGCCCAGGCAGTCTGTTCCAGTCGGATCATGCTGGAGTAAGCGACTGGAATTGCCTCAGTATAGATGGACTTGATTGGTATGGATTCACAGAGGTGAATGAGTCTCCCTTCAGCCCTCCTACTACCTCTCCCTCTCTCTGGCAGGGTGTTTGCTTTCCTCTAATCACTGCGGTGTCTCTGCTGCTGGCTGCACAAAGGCAACATACACACACACACACACACACACACACACACACACACACACACACACACCACCAACAACAACAACAACAACTTATGTGGTGCTTTTCAAGGCACCCAAAGCACTTTACAGTGAAGAGGGAACCTCACTTACTACAACTAATGTGTAGCACCACCACACACACACACACCACCACACACACACACACACACACACACACACACACACACCACCACACACACACACACACACACACACACACACACACACACACACACACACACACACACACACCACCACCACCACCACCACACACACACACACACGCACCACCACACACACACACCACCACACACAAACACCACCACACACACACACACACACACACACACACACACACACACCACCACACACACACACCACCACACACACACCACCACAAACACACACACCACCACACACACACACCACCACACACAAACACCACCACACACACACACCACCACACACAAACACCACCACACACACACACCACCACACACACACACCACCACACACACACACCACCACACACAAACACCACCACACACAAACACCACCACACACACACACCACCACACACAAACACCACCACACACAAACACCACCACACACACACACCACCAGACACACACACCACCACACACACACACCACCACACACACACACCACCACACACAAACACCACCACACACAAACACCACCACACACAAACACGCGTGGATGGCTCCACTATGTTGATATGACTTGTAGAGGGCTATTTCATCATGCACATGGAATCTATTTTACCCCGTGCGCCCGCTTCGGAGAGAGTGTGTGGATAAAAAAAAGCCATTAAACTCTAAATTTTTGTTTACTGCCTCAGGTTGAAAAATGATTGTATTCTAGGCATTGGCGACAACGGTTCTCTGTTGGCCAGTTGCTGATAAATTGAATTAGGTGGGTGTATTGTGAATAGCTGGTGGTTGGTGCTGTGTGTCCTGGGTATGTGCGTGATCCCGAGAAAGCGCAGGAGAACATTAAAGCACACTCATTAATAAACTGGGAAGTCTGGAGCAAACTACTAAAGAAGACATGCTGCATAACTGCAGGCCCTCCCTAACATGGTTAGACAATGCATTTGTTTCCAAACATGTCCCCATTTCTCCATTTAGTCTCCCCCCCGCACACACACACACACACACACACCCGCCACACACACACACACACACGCCACACACACACTCACACACACACCCGCCACACACACACACACACACACACACCCGCCACACACACACACACACACACACACACCGCCACACACACACACACACACACACACTCACACACACACACACACACACCACCCTAACATCTGTACTTACAGGTGTACTGAAAGCAATAATGTGTAATCATTGCAACAATCATGTTGCATCCTGCAGTCAGATGAGCTGCAGGGTTATTACTTCTTCTTGGTTTCATATGGGTTTCATAGGGTAATCTCTGTGACTTATAGTGCAGAAGCTAATCCAAAAGAATTGCACTGGCATGTATCCTTTAGACCATGGGTTCCCAAACTCCATCAATGTGTGCCTCCCCTCTTAAAACAGTGACACCTCCACCCCCCCCCCCCTCCTCCTCCTCCTCCTCCTCCGCTGCTCTAGAATCTTTGCTGGTAACTTGCTAGCTCGGCTGGCGGCACTGTTGCTAAGTTACGTTATGAAGTTTGGCACAATACATTCTCACACAGGATAGGGATCAATAATACTTTCCCCTATCCCAAAGATTTAGTATACATCTCTTCTATGATTTATTTCGATTTAATAATGTTGACAATTACATAATCATTAAAAAAAAAAAACAAAGATAGTTCTAACATGAAATAAACATATAACACAGCTCAGACGACGTCACACCAACATCACGTGACACCTCTGATGAAGGCTACAGAGGCAAAGTAGCCGAAACTTGTCAGGTACACAATTTGACCTCATTGGCTTGTACAGAGAAACAGTAAGAGTTAGTAACACAGTAAGCCTAATGAACCTCTTCAATATATGAAATAAACGTTTTTCCTTCTTTTTTGAATCAACCTTCCGCGCCTCCTCTCAAATTATTTGGCGCCCCCCCCAGGGGAGGTGCGCCTCACAGTTGGGAACCTCTGCTTTAGACGATGCTCCCATCTAAAACAGCATGGGCGAGGCAAGTTTATTTATTTACCACATTACACAAAAGCAATTCAATACGCTCATCAACAAAAGCAAAGAATGATAGTAATTGAAAGCATACAGAGGGCAATAGTTAAAAAATAATTTCAAAAGTAAAGTACATAAAATAGAATAATAAGAAAAAGCATGAAAGACACAAGGTAGAATAATTAAAATTAACATTAGCATAGCATTTACCGGTAGTTACCGCTGCCTGGGTTTTGGACCTGGCCAGTTGTGTTGTTATCGTCTTTTGTTACCACACAGAAAGCCCAGAAAAGACTGTTTCTGCCTTGTGTCAAACTCAGTCCTATTATTTGGCGCTACCAAACCGAAAATAAGGTGCTGGGTGATGAAATTCAAGAATCATCATCATCGGTCCTTTCCTCTATATTTTGTACTTCTGTGTGCAAACACCTATCTTCTTCCACAATAGCAGTCAGCTGGCAGCATATGAGTGCCTGTGCTGCCTCCTCTTCTCCCTCTCTTGTCCTGGCTCCTTACTCAGTGGGAAATGCATTGGGGTATTTGCACTACCTAATCCTACTTTCCCTGCCAGTTCCACCATTTGTTCTGTGACCCTCGAGGAGCCAGGAGAGTTCTAAAATGAAATAAACGGTTTTCCTTCTTTTTTGAATCAATGAACAGCCATGTGTGGCTGTGTGTGTGTGTGTGTGTGTGTGTGTGTGTGTGTGTGTGTGTATGTGTGCGTGCGTGCGTGTGTGTGCGTGCGCACACGTGTCTGTCTGTGTCTGTGTGAGTGAATGAATTCACATGAGGGCCCTTTCTGCGTCGTCTGGTAAATCCCGTCGCCCTGACACACTTCCGCGGTCATCCCGGGCTGTGCTCTTTGCCCCATTTCTACTGTGATTTGGATTAGCGTCGAGCTGAGTGCAATTGTGTTCCAAGTGCTCTGTAGGATTTATCTCTAAGAGGAAACTGCAGGCATGATGATGATCCCTGTACTCTGTCTACTAGTGGCGCCTGCAGGAATGAATGCTATGGTACACAAACCCATCTACAGAACAACCCCCCCCTCATGCCCTGCGCACAGGGGTGTAGTGGAGGCTAAACGCAAGTAAGCACCATTTACGCACCCTCCTGAATTTCGGAAGCGCCATTTCGGAAGCGCACCTCTAAATTGCGTTTATCTACCTCTAAATTGCGTATATCCACCTTTAAATAGCATACCGTTCTTAAACAATTCTAAATTAAGCTTATGTTGTATTACAATTGTATATTAGTTTATAGTTTCATATTGTTTATAGTTTCATATTGTTAGTCGCATATTGTTGAACCTAGCCTGCGCAACACAGTTTGTCCTTATTTCACTTCATTATGGTGTCAGTGCGGCAGTCAGCAAGAAGCATCAAAGATTAGTCACACCGTATGTCATGTAAAAGAGTTTGGATAATTAATGGATTTTTTTTTATTATTATTTAATTAATATACACCGATTTCTGAAGCATCAAGACAGCATCCCTCCTCCTGATTATGCCAGAAAATGGCCTCGACTACAAGCCCAAAGCCTAGTGACAAGCTCCCTTTGCAAGTCAGCTAGTTAATGTTAGGCTATAATATTAACCGATCACACGGGAAACCATGTTTGCGATATAGCCTGAAATAAAGTTGTCAAAATTAGCTCACCAGTAAAATACAATCTTGGTTACAAAATCAGTACAACTAATTGTGGATGATGCTACATGGCTTCCCATCCCAGACATAATAAAGTCATTAGAGCAATAACTTGGCAAGTGTACTCTGACAGGCTACCAGGGCTGGACTGGAACAAAAAATCGGCCATGGCATATTTGGCCCAAGTGGCCTTCCAATCGGTCAGGCACACCCACTAATACACAATCCTGGCAGTACCCTTACATATGCGTATCTTTTGAACTAAGTGCCAAGGAGCACTGAAAGTGGACAAGTGTAGGCCTACTCATTAGCTATCTGACCTACTAGTGATCAGAGGTAGCCAGGGAGCACATAATCTCCATATTCACGTACTGTATACAAACAATTGTAAAAGAGGCTCTGCTAGAATTCAAAGTACAATTTCAAATTATTCAATAAATTGAAACTATACAATGCTAAATTGTTAGCAGCACCAAACAATTACTGTATGTGTAAAGAGCTAAATTGCCCAGATTGTGTTAGGCCTGACTGCAATCTATAACATCTTAATGGTTACAGTACCACTATATATAGGACAAGTTAAACCTAACACAAATAAATATAGGGAGACTTTGTTGCCTGCTGTAAATACATGGTTTCCACACATGTAAAGTTCTATGACTTTTCCCTGACTTTCCTGACAGAAAACTGACAAAAATTTTCATAACCTACTGTATAATGAATGGTACATTGAAATGACTTTACCGACCAAAAGCTTTCAGTGCAAGGCACACAGCTTTCTAGAATCCTTTAGAGCTGGAATTGAGTAAATGACCATTGAAAAAAACAAAGGCATAGGATAACCATCTTGCCCATCTGAAATAGCTCCTCCAGCTCTGCTGGCAAAAAACGTTTTTTATCCATGATGACTCTTGAGTTAGTGAATTAGCTTAACATTGTGTGCTGATAACCAGCAACCATAGATTGTAAAAGAAAGCAACAAGTAACCTAGCCTCCAACTTCTGTAATTGATGCGTGAGTGCGTGCGTTATTCTCTCTCCTGCTCAAACAAAAGGTGTGCACGTGCATATAGTTCTGCATTAAGTTGATTTTGAAAACGTGTTTACAAACTTTAATTTACAAAAAATTGTAAATAGCCTAATGTCATGCAGTTAATGGGATACTGTGCAGACTTGGGAAGTTATGGTAGGCCAATCTGATGTGAATACACACACATGGGAAATTCTCTCTCGTTGTTGAGTAGCCTAGATGGTACGCACAGTGCGTACGGTACGCCTGTTGTCTACATCACATCTGTTCATTTTTTTTACCTCTGCACATAGTGTAGTGTGTATTGTAAAAGACTGGTGATTTGATACAGTCCTTGAATCCACCTCTGCACATAGTGTAGTGTGTATTTGATTTGATACAGTCCTTGAATCCACCTCTGCACATAGTGTAGTGTGTATTTGATTTGATACAGTCCTTGAATCCACCTCTGCACATAGTGTAGTGTGTATTTGATTTGATACAGTCCTTGAATCCACCTCTGCATATAGTGTAGTGTGTATTGTAAAAGACTGGTGATTTGATACAGTCCTTGAATCCACGTCTGCACATGTAGTGTGTTCAATGTTGTTCACCCATAGTGTGTTTTCCAGTCCACATTTGGCACCTTCGGCCAAATAAATAAGAGCTGCTGATGTTCTGATGATGATGATGATGATGATGGTGATGATGATGAAGGATTGTGTAGTGGAAGTTGTGGTGGAAATTTGTCCCATGTTGCATTCCATCATTGGATTGTCTTCTCAGGATTGTCAGTCCCTTCAGAATCTTGCAATAGTTCGTTGTGGTTGTTGCGGACAAAAATTGGCAAAAAAGTGTGAAATTCCATGACTTTGTGTTTCTTCTGCAGGTGGTATCCCCTTCATCCTGACTGGTGAGCTGTTTGAACAATCCTATCGTTCAGCTGCCTTCATGATAGCAGGAACTATCAACTGGCTAGCCAACTTTGCAGTCGGCCTCCTGTTTCCTTTCATTCAGGTATGTATTTATGTGTGTGTGCGCACATTTTTTCCTGAATGTGTGGTGTAGTATGAAAGGAAGAATTTGGTTCCAAAATGCTATGTATATCCACCATTTTAATAAATGGTGGACACACTTTTTTTACATTTTGTTTTCCAACTAATTTCAGTAGAACTGTAATTGGGTATTGCTATTTGATTTTTTATCTTTGCTCAATCAAAACAACACAACTGCAATTTGATTGATATTACCAGAAATACACAATTAATGTTTAATGTTTTTAAAAACGGAGATATAGCGTTTTGGAAGCAAACTCTTCATAATGTTAATGGGCCAAAATATTATTTGTGTGATAAACATATACTGTACAACAGCATCTGTGGCCCACTGATTAGGGCTTCAATATCCGACCAGTAGGAAAAAATGTGGGCAGGTGAAGTTGTTGAGCACTTGACCACGGCTGAAGTGCCCTTGAGCAAGGCACCTAACTCCTCACTGCTCCCCGAGCACCCCTGTAGCAGGCAGCTCACTGCTCCAGGTTAGTGTGTGCTTCACCTCACTGTGTGCTTCACTTCACTGTGTGCTCTGAGGGTTTCACGGATGGGATAAATGCAGAGACCAAATTTCCCTCATGGGATCAAAAGAGTATCTATACTTACTTATACTATACTAAGTATAGTATGTAACAACGGCTCACCAGGCCACACATGTAACATGTATACAATGTATGGTCATGCTGGATTGAATTTTGCTTTGATATTCTATATTTGCACACCCATAGGTGAAAAATATAATGTTAGTAGTGAAGTAGATGTGGAGAGCATTTGTATGTAGATGTGGTTGCTTATCCACACATACATTCAGACTGAAAATGCTCAGCACATACTGTACAAGCCACCACATACCTCCTGCTGCTTCGCTCCTCCCTCTTTGTCCCTGTGTCTCCTATCTCTCTCGTTTGCCACTTTATAAAAAGGAGATGAACTTTTCCCGACGTCATCTTCTGTTCCGGTTTAATCTCTCAAACTGTGACTTTCCCCTGCTCATCAGCTTGCTCTTACCACAGGCTTTTCAAAAAAAAAGAGAGAGAGAGAGAGAGAGAGAGAGAGAGGGGAAAAAACTACCTGAGACATGGTCCCTTGTGTGGTATAGATGACTTTAAAGTGCCGTCTGCATTGCAATAGCTCCATCTTGGGAGTACTTTTCCTGAAGCCAGTGGGCTGATCTTCAAAGGCACCGGCTCCTTTATGGAGAAGCGAGGGGAGGCCTGCTTTACCTAAGCCTTACAGGTTGCTGGAACATGCTCCAGCCTTAAGCGGGCTTCACATTGCACATGCAAACGGCAGCGCTGTGCTAGGAAACCCATTATTTTCAACAGCTTGCACGCCTACGAACTGGCCTGCCACTGCGCCTAGCAAAGCGCAGCGCAACTGGCATTTGAATGGGAAGTCCCCTTTAGTATTAAAGGCAAAGGCTGATCTAGAAACTGGTGGTAAGTATTCTCGCTAATGAACAAAATATCCAAAATATCATGCTTGGAGTATGGGGGTAGAATTGTCTCATAAAGATTTGTACATACTCGAAAATATATGGACAAATAGACATGTATTTGTAAATTCACAAATACAAATATACAAATATATAAATGTGACATACAAATACATACAAGTCATTTGTACAAATATGTGTATTTATAAATATATTTTTGACATTTGCAAATAAATATGGTAAGGATTCTCGCTAATGAACAAAATAACATGCTTGGAGGGCTTGCTGTGGTGAATATGCATATGGGGGTGGTTCTATACACGTGTGCTGAAACATCAATTTAGCACCTGCAGTGTTATTTATGATGCCCACAAATCTCTTTGCAAGTGGTACCCATCTCATTTTCTTTACAGAGATATAGAGCAGTAAACAAATTGATTAATCATAAAATTCTAATTAACACAGAGTGCAATGCGTACTTCATACTGTGTTGGATGTCTTTTTAAATTAGGGCCAAGGTGTTGCCATGACCACATGTACATTATGCCGTCTGCCATGTATTGAACGATTTGGTTGTGGCAAACGCATTGTGTGTGTGTATGTGTGTGTGTGTGTGTTTGCGTGTGTGTGTATGTGTTTCAGAGAGTGGAATTAATTATCTTATTTCCATCCTAGCACAAAAGAAGCTAATGTAAAAATATTTCACATGAATTAATAAAAGGGATTTTCTTTTAAGGTGACCGCTATGTTCCTGTTCCTAGGCCATTCCATTATTCTCCTGCACATTTGCAGACTGCCTAGGGTTCCTCCCACTTTAATTACAAGAGCTGTCCTCTGTGTTCCTGCCCAGAAATCAAATATCTCAAGAGACACAAACACATCTCTTATCTCTCTCTTTCCTTCTCTCTGTCTTTCTTGATTTCTTCCTTAAGTTAAAGTTGACTAGTATTTAGTAGAAGCTTTTATGCAAATCGACCCCGTGCCGATCGAGCTGTTACAGCTGCTCTATGGTGCCAAAGGCTACAATTTCCAAATCACAAGTCATCGTTTCTCACAGCTACAATTACCAAATGTATTTGAGTGCAGCCAGAGTCAGACAAAAACTTCAGTACAGGTCAGACAAACCTCTACAGTGAAAATTGAATTTAAGGTGTCTGGCAAATGTGATGGAGATGACATTAACCCCCCCCCCCCCCCCCCCGCCCTGCATACTGTACATGCACACACACCACCACCATATTGACGCCCATGTGAAAGTACGGTGGATAGAACCCTCCATTTTTATTTCTCTCTCAAGACAAGCCCTCCCAAACATCACTCCACATTTGCAGCCGGTGGGGGCTTTGCTGCCACCATCTCGTCAGGCTGTCTGATTCAGCAGGACAGGCCTGGGAGCCCTCCGTTTGACTTGCGGGCGCTGCGTGTAAAAGGTGTGTGATGAGAGATGTCCAGACCAATTGTGCTTCCTCCTCTCCTCCCTCCTGCACACTCACTGTTCTGCCTGACACATCAGAGACCTTCCTCTCTGACTCCCTTAGTTACACACGTGTGCATTTAGAGTGACAGTGTGGCATGAGGTGGGAGGGAGCTTGATTTTGTGTGTGTGTGTGTGTGTGTGTGTGTGTGTGTGTGTGTGTGTGTATGTGTGTGTGTGTGTGTGTGTGTGTGTGTGTGTGTGTGTGTGTGTGTGTGTGTGTGGTGTATGTGTGTGTGTATGTGTGGTGTGTGTGTGTGGTGTATGTGTGTGTGTATGTGTGGTGTGTGTGTATGTGTGGTGTGTATGTGTGTGTGTGTGTGTGTGGTGTATGTGTGTGTGTATGTGTGGTGTGTGTGTGTGTGTGTGTGTGTGTGTGTGTGTGTGTATGTGTGTGTGTGTGTGTGTGTGTGTGTGTGTGTGTGTGTGTGTGTGTGTGTGTGCGTGTGGTGTGTGTGTGTATGTGTGTGTGTGTTGTGTGTGTGGTGTATGTGTGTGTGTGTGTGTGTGTGTGTGTGTGTATGTGTGGTGTGTGTGTGTGTGTGGTGTGTGTATGTGTGTGTGTGTGTGTGTGTGTGTGTGTGTGTGTGTGTGTGTGTGTGTGTGTGTGTGTGTGTGGTGTGTGTGTGTGTGTGTGTATGTGTGTGTGTGTGTGTGTGTGTGTGTGTGTGTGTGTGTGTGTGTGTGTGTGTATGTGTGGTGTGTGTGTGTGTGTGTGTATGTGTGTGTGTGTGTGTATGTGTGTGTGTGTGTGTGTGTGTGTGTGTGTGTGTGTGTGTGCACTCCTACATTCTCTCTGTACACTTCTTTCATTCTCACTCATGTTCACTCTTTGTAAATGTATGTACTCATGTACTCATCATTGTTAGAACATTCTGTGTGTGTCGAAGTATGTGTGTATGGATGTTCATTTATATTCTTCCCCAAGAAACATCCCCCCCCACACACACACACACAGACACATGCTTGGTCGGTACGAAAGCCCAAATAATGTTCTCGCCGAGGAGCATTCATTTCAGTGCAGTGCACTTTGCACGGCATGGGGTGTGTTAGAATGGGCTCATGAAATAGTAATTGCCTGTATTGCTGTGCACCATAGTCACAATCCAGTAGTCAGTAGGCCCGTGAGCATCGTTTACTGAGGTCGTGTTTACTGTAGCTTAAATAACCATGCTGTATCGCTGTACTGGAATAGGCATAGCTTAAGGTTTGATTACATACTCACATACTCACTTTGATTACATACTCACACAGACACATGCCTTAGGCAATAGGAGAGGAGAAATTATGTGTGATTTTATAATACATTCATTCCGCTGTGTCCCTTAATAAATTTCTTTTATCGACTAGCTGACACAGTCTTGGAATAAATCACCACAGCAGCTTTCAGTTTAAGATCATGTTGTGAAAATCAGATCAATAAGCAGTCATGTCACAATGTTTCACCTCATAAGTGTGAATGTATTTCATGGGTAAAATAAAATGATCCATGACATGGCCATCTGAGAGTAGCATATATATCATAAAATGATCTCTTCAAGAGCATTTGAAGGAAGTTGATGGTCTTTCTTTTGCTCTCCTCTCTTCCTCTCTTCTCTTCTCCTCCTCTCTTCCTCTCTTCTCTTCTCCTCCTCTTTTCCTCTCTGTTCTGGGGGCATATCAGCCCTCAGGGCTGCTCGTCTCTGTCTCTCCCTAAAAGAACACCAAGAACTGCTGTTAGGCATCTAATAGGCTCCATCTAGTCGTCCACGCCGCGTCCCGCTGATGATCCTAGCCTCAGGCTGACCACCTCCCCAGCCCTCCACACCAGGAGGCCCCGGCCCTGGCTCCCGCTCCTCTGGGCCTTGTCAAAGGCAGGATGGGTAGAGCCCTGCTAGAACACGCACGCACGCTACCTGTTTCAGCAGCGTCAGATAGAGATGGGTTTGCAGCGGGATGGTTATGAGATTTCCATGGTGCTGGTTTGCTGAATGTTGCAGCTCGTCTCATCGCGTTGTGATTCTCTGGCGTAAATTGGCCTTCAGAAATGGGTGTGCAGTGTGCACAGTAGGTGTAGGTTATGCCATGGGTAGAAGGAAGAGGAGAAGGAGTTAGGGTAAGGCAAGTGAGGAAGGGGATGTTGGGGGGGGGGGGGGTGTAGAGAGGGAGTGGTGTGAATAGATATAATACCCAGTGGTTCTTGTCATGTCAGTGAAATGTGAGGAGGAGGAGATGGCTCAGACTCCAGGCCCAGCCTCCAGGCTTCCTCTAAAAGTCAGGGGGAATAGAAAGAGAGAGAAATACAAAATAGACAGTGATAGAAGAGAGAGAGAGAGAGAGAGAGAGAATGGAGATTGGAGCATGTAGAGTGGACAGTGCAGATGGAGAGAGAAAAGGTGTTAAGACGTTTGTCCTGCCAGGAATCCTTTTCTGATAATGCACTGAGCTGAGGTACAAATGTTTTTATTTTCCCCAGCCAATACCTTTTTATCAATACTATTCATGTATAGAGACGTGCTCAGCGTGATTTAAATGTGTACACTCTGTTGATGGATGTGTCACTGTAGCTCACTCCTGCCTCGTCTGCGTCCTTCTCATCTCGTGGCTCAGCACGCTGATGTCGCCCTCGGGGCCTTGGTTTCCAGACAGGTTTTAACGACACCTGAGGGGCTGTGAAAGAATGAAAGAATGCCTCCATCGCATATGCTTCTGTTAGTCGTCCATTAGCTGGCCGTGATAAATTGGGTGTTTGTGTAAAAGAATGCCTGCTTGCCTTCGGGGCGTACTGTTTAGGTGAGTTTGTTTGCTCTAGCGAGGTCATTTAAAAAATCTGTCCATCAAGGCCGAGTTGTTTGTCATGTTGGTTTTTTGTTGTTTTTTCTTCTGGCTTATCTGTAAATATTGTATGAACCAGGATGAAGCAGAGGATAGCGCCCTTTCAGTTGAGTTATTGTACACTGCAGTATAGCATGCCTTTCTGAGCACTGTGCAGATGTTGAAAGTCATACTGACACTTACTCTCTCCTCAATCTTAGCATGTGCATTTTGAAGCTTGACTACATGCCTAAAAACTAAAGGTGATGGGGCTTTTTCTGTTGCTGGCCCTCGCCTCTGGAATAATCTTCCGTCATGTCCCACTATCAGTAGCTTTAAATCTAATTTTAAGACCCATCTAGTAATTTTAGCTATAGTAATTTTATATGGAGTGTTTTTTGTGACAAAATTAAATAAATAAATAAAATATGAAATAAATAAATAAAAGATTAAATTAATAAATGAAATATGAAATAAATACATAAAATATGAAATAAATACATACAATATTAAATAAATAAATACATACATAAATAAATATACATACTATATATATTGACATTGCCATTGACATTCCATATGCACGGTCTTGCAAAGCGCCATGAAATAGATAAATACTGGGCACCCTATACCATAAACAGAAGCAATAGCATCTACAGCAAAGTCGTTTGCCATAGATAGAAGTTCGCTTTCTAACTAGCTAACGCTTGTGCTAACTGTTAGCACTAGATGTGCACATCTAGCATGTCTATGAACCCTTGCAAGGGATTCTTGTACAGCAAACAGACCTATCAAATAACAGAACATTTTCACTCCAGATATCTTCCGAAAATTATGAATTTAGAGTGAAATCCTTGTTGTTGTATGTTTCATTAGTTATGACTATTGATAAGTCTGAGCTGTGTCCTTACCTGTGATTCACATGGACTAGCCAGTGATCCAGCGCCGACTGGTAGTATCGGCAGTAACTAATCAGTAGCTAGGTCCCGCCTTGATGGAAGACTGACATTTTGATTTATTTCATGGCACATTTCAAGACCGTGCATATGGAATGTCAATGTCAGTGCCAATGCCAATGCCAATGCCTATATATATGGTTTTACATTTAACCTTTTATTGATTTATTTCACATTTTATTTATTTATTTCACTTTGTATGTATTTATTTAATACTTCATTTATTTATTTCATTTTGTCACAAAAAACATTCTATACCATATCTTCTTTTAAGTATAAGTAAGTATATATACTCTTTTCATCCCGTGAGGGAAATTTGGTCTCTGCATTTATCTCAATCCGTGAATTAGTGAAACACAAACAGCACACAGTGAACACACAGTGAGGTGAAGCACACACTAACCCGGAGCAGTGAGCTGCTTGCTACAGCGGTGCTCGGGGAGCAGTTAGGGGTTAGGTGCCTAATATTTTATTTTATTTTTGTGAGCACCTTGGGCCAATTGTAGTGTGCTATCGTAACACCCCCAATTATCACCACTTTTGTTCAGAAATTCTAAAGCAACAATGTTTTTTAACACTTCAAAATAACATTTACTAAATGAACCTATACATTTTTCAGTAGCCATATATGTGTAGATTTGAACAAAATCTGGTTTGGTTCTTAACGGGAGCATTTACTGCCTGAAATATCCGATTGTGTTTACCACGCTCGGAGTTATAGTGCTGGCCTGATGGGTCGCCTATTTACACCGTTTCAACAGCACATGAACGGTTAGACCGAGAATTCTCGTCATGAAATTAAAATTCCACTGGAGCTCCAAGCGGTTAAGTACACGCAGCCTTACAACACTCTTTACAGCTCTTCGAGTCACGGTAAAATGTCATTTTTGGTACATAGCTAATTTAGATACACCTATGGTGTGGGTGGTTGCGTTTCTTTAGGAGTCCGCTGTCTTGGTTTGTATAGAAATGGATATTAAGTGACACATACACGCAAGACGGTGGAAATACGGGACCGACGGTAATAGGGGGAGTTCTGATATATAAATAAATGTGACTTGACTTGACTTAACATGCTTGACACTCTGCAGCAACATTGTGTCAGGTCAGAATGGACCTGCGTAAGCTAGCTGAGAGAAGAGATGAAAGAATCCGACATGCTTTTGCCACCTTATTTACTCTCACTGGAGCAGTGTACAGATAAGGGAAATGCGTATGGAAGGATTTCCCTTACATCAAATTGTACTCCATTTGCACTTTCATCACAGGCTTAATCATATGTACTCACTGGAGCAGGTTAATTCGTATGGCGCCATACTTGTTCCAATCAGATGTGAAATAAATAAGAAAGTCACCATCATGGTTCATGGGTAAACAGTGTGGCTTTGATGAGATGGGGTGAGGGGGCGGGGGGGGGGTGGTTCCTTCTTTAGGAGATAGGAGATGTTTCCTCCAGAGCCTATAAGAAGTGATCTATTCTATTCATCTTGTGATTACTGTAAAGGCTGTTGCTTACGCTGATTAGCAGCACTTGGTGTAAACTGTGTTCTAGAGAGTGCCACTCCAGGTTGCATCCTCATCACATTTCAATGAGTTCTCCTCCCTCTCCATCTCACTGATGGAGATGTGGGCCAAGGCCTCTCTCCTCTCGCTCTGTTTATCAATGACGTCCTTCTTTCTCTCTGTTTATCTGTCCCTTTTTCTACCTCTCTCCTCCTTCCCTGAGAGCCTTTGTGTCAGAGAGGGCAGTGAGATTTAGATTGTGTTTACATGACGCAGGTACTAGCCTGTACTTCAGTCCCTGAGAGCCTTTGTGTCAGAGAGGGCAGTGAGATTTAGATTGTGTTTACATGACGCAGGTACTAGCCTGTACTTCAGTCCCTGAGAGCCTTTGTGTCAGAAA
>NW_027468657.1:7456832-7469332 GCF_046254945.1 Alosa pseudoharengus
AAGTCTGTGAATGACCTTGGCTGGCTTCTGAACGTCACCCACTTCTCAGGAAGGACTCAGATTTGACGGCTTGTTGAATTGTTGCCTCTGATAAGGATCAGAGAGGTTAAACGCATTGTTTTCATAACAGTTACTGAATTCTTTTTGGAGCTGACTTGCCGTCTGACATGATAAAATCTCCCTGTCCAAAATCCATTTAATCCATGGCATGTCAACAGAACAGCCACCCTCCTACCAGAATCAGCTCAAGTCATGAATATTTAAGCTATTACTTTTACTTTACATTACATTTGGCTGATGCTTTTTAGCCAAAGTGACTTCCAACAAGGGAAACAATCAAGGTAGAGTGTGATAAGGACAAGTTAGTGCAGCAGTAAGTGCTACTTCCATACAGTCAAGTGTCGAGTCTAGTCAGGTGGGAAGTGCTAGAATTAGCAAGTCTAGTTATAGGTCATGCTGCAAGAGGAGGTGCTCTCTGAAGAGCTGGGTCTTTAGGTTTTTTTTTACACCACTGCTCTGGTAGGAACTGGTAGCGAGTTCCACCAACGGATCAGAAAAGTTTGGATTGCCCTGAGTGTACGGACGGCAGACATCGTTCACCTGAGAAGCGCAGCGGTCGGGAGGTAGCATATGCCTGTATGAGGGCATTCAAGTAGGTGGGTGGAGAACTGGAGACTACTTTGTAGGCGAGCGTCAGTGATTTGAATTTGATGCGGTCGACTATAGGTAGCCAGTGTAGCTCGGTGAGCAGCGGGGTAACATGTGGCCTTTTGGGTTGTTTGAAGACCAGGCGCGCCGCCGCGTTCTGGATCATCTGAAGGAGTTTCACTGTGCAGGCTGGGAGACCTGTCAGGAGGGCTTTACAGTAATCAAGTCGGCAACATGATCGGAGAAGGTTACTCTGAGCAAGCCCAGTCCATGCAGACAAGACCATGCGGCATAATAATCTCGTCCTCACATTATTATTAGAGTGCTGATGTGGGAATGTATCGATGTTCAGTGGCCACACTGAGAAGAAAAGAAAAGTGCATATCGATGTTGGGTCTGCGCCAACATGAGGGTGATGGAGATGAGTTCCCTATATAGGAGGGTCACTCTGGAATCATGGGAAAATACTGAAGGCTGTGCTGACTCCACGCTACTGTAAGTTCAAGGAGTATTTTGCGGCTAATAAGCTGAATCTGATACCTTGTAGGCTAACATACAAAATGACCTATGTCTGTATGTGTGGGAGAGATGATTCATATGCACACACACACACACACACACACACACACACACACACACACACACACACACACACACACGCGAGGCTTTTATTTCCCCTGCGTATTCTCATGTTATGACTGTGGAAGAGGCTGTGTGTTGGTAGTGTCTGTGCTTATGTGTGTGTTTGTGTGTGTGTGTGTCTGTGCTTGTGTGTGTGTGTCTGTGTCACATGTCTAAATATGACTTTGTGCTCTTGTGTGAAACAGAGGTGTGCTGAAACAGATCAAGGCTGATTGCTTGGCTGTCACTGGTGAGCGCGGTCATCGCTAATTTAACTGAATTATTCAGGCCAGGTCTCAGTAGCCACACACACGTTTCTCAGGCTCTCTCTCTCTCTCTCTCTCTCTCTCTCTTTATCTCTCTCTCTTGCCCTCTCTCTCTCTCTCTCTCTCTCTCTCTCTCTCTCTCTCTCTCTCTCTCGCCACCGGAACTGCACCAGAGCTTGAAAGTCATAGCACGCAGCAAATGGCAGCCGGTGGCAACATGCCCAATGCTGCTATAATGCAGAGTGACCTCTTGTCAAAACTCAGCCCTCAGCCCTGCTACTTTTGACCAGCACTCCTCCCTGTTCTCTCTCTCTCTCTCTCTCTCTTTCTCTCTCTCTCTCTCTCTCTCTCTCAAATAAAATCAAATCAAATGGTGCTTTATTGGCATGAATGAGTAAAGTCACTGTTGCCAAAGCTACAAGTATAACATGTTAATAATCAACTTTACATAAGTATTGGTATAGAGATAAAATTAAATAATGAAAGGATAGTAAAATATATATATATATTATAATAATAATAATAATAATGAAAGGATAAATTGTATTAAAAGGACAGTAATAGCTTCAGCAATAGTGCCATACTGTAGGAAAAAGGTATTATTGTAAACACATATTATATGCCTACACTTGTAGATACATCTACATAAATCAATTTGAGGTAAATAGCAATACCTAATATCAAATATAGTATTTACATGTAACCAAAGGGGATAAACTCATCAATATGCCACATACATGAAAGTTACAACTTTTCTCTTGTTTTATGGCAGGTCATAATATAATCTGCAGCTAGGCATGAACAGTTTGGTTCCTCTCCCAATAATATATATAGTTTTCTTTGTGGAGATAGATTTTCAAATTCTGTTATATGCTTTTTGAATTCAGCAAAAAAATGTCCCTTATAGGTGCATATCTGATGCAATTAAGAAGGAAATGTTCCTCGTTGTCTTCATCATTTATGCAGAAGCTACAGTTCCTCATATGTCTAGGCACCCATGTTTGTCTATGTCTACCAGTTTCAATGTGTAGGCTATGGTCACTGATTCTGTATTTTGTCAGTGTTGTTCTTTTCTTTCTATCTTTGATGTCATTTAAGTATGGGGCTATACAGTAATTTCTGTTCAGGGTTCTGTATATATCTAGTTTGTCATTCGTTTTTATTTCTTCCTTCCAGAATTTAGTATAATGCATCTGATTTGTGTTGTCAATTTCTTTTAGTATAGATTTTGTCATGTGACTTAGGCTGTTTATGTTATTTTTGTTTGCAATTTGGAATAAGAGGTCACACTTCTGGGTAAGGGACTTGTGCTTGAAAGCCTTATGGTGGTATGTGCCAGCATTGCTTTTTGCCAGATGTAACCAAAATGTGGAGGCCCTTTTGTCGATGTCGATAAGTAAAGGAAACCTCCCCAACTCAGAGCGGCAGGCCAAGTTGGATGATGTTCTATGTACACCCAAGACATCTTTACAGATTTGTAGGTGCAGTAACTCAGTTGGGCCCTTATCCCACTTTTTATAATCAAGCCCATACAGGGGTCCCCAAATCTCACTGCCATACAGAGCAATAGGTTTGATAATGGAGTCCATAATCTTGAGCCAGAATTGAGTTGGTGGATTGAATTTATTAAGCTGTTTTTTAATTAAGAAATATGTCCTTCATGCTTTGTCAGCCAGGTTTTTTGATGCCAGATTAAACCTTCCTGATGATGTTATTGTAAGTCCTAAATAGTTATTAATGTGATACTTGCTTTATGGCAGTTTCCCCAATTTTAAAATTGGTTTCTTTTCCTGATTTCTTTTGAAAAACCATTATTTTTGTTTTGTCAGTATTAATAGGTAATGCCCAATTTTTGCTATATGTTTCAAGAATATCAAGGCTTTCTTGTAAACCTGCTTTTGATGGCGAAAGTAAGACCATGTCATCTGCAAAGAGAAGGCATTTTATATTTGTGCTGTCAAGTACAAGTCCAGGAGATGTTGATTTGTTGATTGCTACAGCTAGCTCATTGATGAAAATATTGGACTTAGGCTGCAACCTTGCCTAACTCCTCTACCCTGCTTAAAGAACTCTGTTCTGGTGTTATTCATTTTAATACAACATGTATTTTCTTGGTATATGTCTTTTATTATAGATTAAACATTGCCTTTTATACCACTCTCAATAATTTTTAGTAGCATGCCCTCGTGTCATATGGAATCAAAGGCCTTTTTAAAATCAACAAAGCATGCATAGATCTTTCCTTTACTTGTTTTTTGTACATACTGTTCAGTAAGTGAGTGGAGGGTATAGATGTGGTCGGTGATTCTAAATTCAGGAAGGAAGCCTATCTGACTTTTGCATAAAATGTTCTTATTATCCAAGAAGGTAAGTATTCTTGTTTTCAGTATATTACAGAAAATGTTACCAAGAATACTCGTGACACAGATCACACGATAGTTATTTGGGTTCATTTTATCACCATTTTTGTATACTGGGGTTATCAATCCTTGGTTCCATACATAATATCCTGTTCTCATAACCAGGTTGAACAGTTTGAGGATTGCTTCTCTTGTCAGTGGAGTACTATGCTTAAGCATTTCTGAGGAGATTATATCAATCCCACAAGCTTTACCATTTTTCAGTGATTTCATTTTTTCATTT
Organism: Alosa pseudoharengus; assembly: GCF_046254945.1. Classification (NCBI taxonomy): domain Eukaryota; kingdom Metazoa; phylum Chordata; class Actinopteri; order Clupeiformes; family Clupeidae; genus Alosa; species Alosa pseudoharengus. The sequence goes on from NW_027468657.1 coordinate 7,461,011, forward strand.
AGTTCTGATAGTTTGATTGGGCTGTTTGCTCCATTTTCTTTAGTTTTTTAAGTATTTCTTTTTGGGCTTGGTGTTGTGAATTTTCTTTAAAACTATAGAGCTCTTCGAAATGATTTTTCCAAATGTTTCCATTTGTTATAGATAGTGAGTCCTTTTTTTTGAGGTGTCTATTTTATGCCATATCTTCCAAAAGGTGTTGGTGTCAATGGCCTCCTCAATTTGTTCAAGCTTAGATGTCATATATTTAGTTTTTTTTTACCTCAAAAGTGATTTGTATTGTTTTAGAGCATCTAAGTACTTTAAGCGTGTATCTTGATTGGGGTCTCTATGTTTCTTATTTGAGAGTACTCTTAGGTCGTGCTTAGCCCTAAAACCCTCGTGATCAAACCATTTTTCCTTTGAGCATTTTTTCTTTCTTGGTTTTTTCATTTTTTCTATGATGCCTGACATATGGGCAATTTTCAAGAATATATTGGTTAGTTCCTAAGCAGCAGAGTCAACACTAGATCTTTCGTTCGTGAATTTAGAGTAAAAGAAAGTGAATATCATGTTTTCTATGTTTATACTGTTAGATATAGCTTCATACTTTGACTGACAGTCTTTTTTCCATTTGTGTTTATAAAGAATGGGGAGCATTTTTTGGTGTTCATTTTGGACTGGTATTCTGTCGATGTTCAAAAGAATTTTGATTTGACAGTGATCTGACATTGGTAGTTGTGGCATGACCATGAAAGCTTTTATCTTTATATGTGGTAGATCTGTTAAGCCATAGTCTATGACACTATTACCTAGATGGGAGCAGAATGTATGTCTTCCTAGCGAGTCCCCAGATGTTCTTCCATTTAAGATGTATAAACCAAGATTTTTGCATATATGCAATAGTTGTTTCCCACTTTTGTTAGATATGTCATCAAAATGTTCTCTCATAGAAGGGAACTCTAAAGATCCTGTGTTAAACACATTTCTTCCAAATATATGGTCATCTCCTTCTGAACATATATAATCCAGTTCTTTCCCAGTTCTGGCATTAAAATCTCCACAGAGAAGTACTGATCCTTTGGCTTGGAACTGCAATATTTCATTTTGGAGATTTTCAAATGCCAGTTCATCATAGTATGGGGAATTTAGGGGTAGCATGTATATGGCACACAGATATAAAACGTTGTCATATTCAGATGAGCTGTTTGTTATTTTTAGCCAAATGTGAGATTTTCCCTTTTTTATTGGTTGTATGTGCTCAGTTAGAGCATCTTTGTGCCATATTATAATGCCTCCTGATGCACGGCCATTCTTTGATTTGGGCTGTTTCAGGGGGGGAATGATCAGCTCTTTGTAGTTACAAGGACAACCTGTCCTAAGATCTTTGTTGCTCCATGTTTCTAATAAAATAATAATATCAACATTTTTAATTGTAGATTGGAAAATAGGATCTGATGTCTTTAACCCAAAAGTAGAGGAATATAATCCTTGTATATTCCAGCTAATTATGCTCAGTGACATGTGTTTTTGTATTGCTTTGGATGTTTTTACAAGTGGAACTTATAATTACTTATCAGTAAAATTCTAAGGAAGTATTATGGTTAGTGATAAAAGTCTTAATACAAATGCACAAATAAAATAAAATAATAATGATGAAAAATGAAATAATAATAATTAAAAAAAATTTAAAAAAAATGTTATTTATACTGTACATACTGTGCAGAGCTGGTCAGTGCAGTAATTTTGAACAGATCAAGGCTAGCATTTCTCTAATCTGGCTCTGTTGGTCCAATGGCTTTGTATGTTTCGCTGCCACTGTTGCATAGCTCTCTTGTGTAGTTTGAGTGGCAGCATGATTTTCCTGGTGCTGAGCCGTTGATGCAGATGCATGGCTGTCTTGTATCAGATTGTTTTGTTGACTGCTATGGTAGGATTGTGGAGATTCAGCAGTGTTGCTTTTCTGATGGGGTGTCTGTCTTCTGCCATTGCGATCTAGGGCTGTGTCCTTTAATGCTTTTGCCAGTATTCGTATTCCTTTGTTGTTCAGGTGGATGTGGTCATACATGTGTTGTAGGTGAATGTCAGGATGATTGACCATCTCTCTCTCTTTCCATGTGTGGGAGTATGTGCACAGGAGACACAAGCAATCCTTCCTATGCACACACACACACACACACACACACACACACACACACACACACACACACACACACATTTGCAACTGTAACCCCATGTCCATCAGAGCTGTGCGTCTTCACCTAACTTACTTTGTTCATCCTTGGCCCATTAAATTGGGTTCCTCCATGAAATGAGCCTGATGGGGAGACATGGCATGCTGAATAAATGGCTGGCCTCTACTCCAGTAGACTGGCAAATGATTGCTTCATTAGCAGCGGTTCACATGTGGTTGTTGTGTGTTGCATGCTGAGATCTTTGTGTGTGTGTGTGTGTGTGTGTGTGTGTGTATGTGTGTGTTTGTGGGCCACACAGTAAGAATGACATTGTGTATTCTATTTATCTCCATTTATCTCTATCCAATTCAGTTGTGTTACATGTAGCAACTGAGAAAACATGTCATATAAACATGTCATATAAAAATAGCACACAAGCAAATTTATTCTGAGAAAAAGGAAAATCTCATAAAGAAAAATAATTACAGGTATAAAAAATAATCCTTTGGTGATTTATTGTAATCCGACCTTGAAGGGAAGCAAATTTATTCTGAGAAACATATTTATTTCTTTATGAGATTTTCCTTTTTCTCAGAATAAATTTGCTTCCCTTCAAGGTTGGATTACAATAAATTACCAAAAGATAATTTTTTATACCTGTTTTTAGTCAACTTTACCAAAGGTGCCTGTGAAAAGGTAGTCCCTCCTTTTCCCCAATACTTCCTGGAACATTTAAACTGACTATTTTTCTCTTACACACAGACACTGAAAAACCCTCACAGACACCCAATTACAGGGATTGAAAATGTAGCTTGTTCCCTGAATGGAAAATTTAACTGTGTCATAGTGCGGGGGTGTTTTTCATCCCCATTTTAAATAATTGTATGTATAGCAGTGCTACTATTACTTTATTAGGGATATATAATATTGTTATTAATGGTGAAATGTATGTTGCTTTATTGTTTCTATGTATGTGTGTGATAAGTGTTTGATTGTACATGTACATGTGCTGAGCAGATAACCCCCCGTCATAGTGGTATCAACCAATCGGCCCCTAATTGGTTGGCTTTATATAAAGCAAGGCTTTTCTGCCTTGAGGGGAGAGAGTCTAAGAAAAGTCTTGTGAGAGAAGTCTTGGGAGGGAGAGTCTGAGGAGTGTGAGGTTGTAGACGGAGTGCTGAATTCATTGCGCAATTGGAAGTAAGAAACCGGTTGGTTGAAATTTGTTTTGTTTAGTCAAGTCTTTACACTGTAAATAAATCTGCAATCTCCACCAAAATCCACATTTGCTTGCTGTGTTTTCACCCCATCATCACTTCACCTCAGTGAGTCCTAGCCGCTCATCCTGTGTGTGAGTATGGACCGCAAGGCCAATATTTTCACAGTGCCAATAATTCTGGTAGCTGCAATAAACAGCCCTTTACTGGAACACCACAGACAGAGGTCCTGGAACACCACAGACAGAGGTCCTGGTCGGCCTCCTCCTGTGGATGACTGATAACAGAGAGGGGGGCGGGGTGAAAAGAGATGGGAGGAGAGAGAGTAGGAGATGGGAGGAGAAAGAGTAGGAGATGGGAGGAGAGAGAGTAGGAGATGGGAGAAGAGAGAGTAGGAGATGGGAGGAGAGAGAGTAGGAGATGGGAGAAGAGAGAGTAGGAGATGGGAGGAGAGAGTAGGAGATGGGAGGAGAGAGAGAAGGAGATGGGAGGAGAGAGAGGAAAAGTGACAGAAGAGACAAATGCAGAAGAGCTGAGACAGGAAGTCTTGAGAAAAGGGAAGGCCGTCCATGCCCTCGACCCTCGCTATGATTCTGTTCTCTACTCAGCCATTGGCCAATTATAGACCCTTTCTACAATAAAAACAAAAACAATGCTTGAACGTTCTATTTGGTTCCCAATCTACTTCCTCTGCATTAAGATAACATATGGAATGTTAAAACGGAAGCCTTGTGGGGCCAACTATGATGCTGATAATGGAACTCTCTTGAAAGGGTCTATTTATAGGTGCCATCTACGTCACTATCAAATAGAACGCCGTCATATTTACGACCGATTTGTCCAGTTTGGCCACCCACACTGCACATTTGAATGTATGTGTGAGAGAGAGATATGTGGAGAAAATTTCAATTTTAGGCTCCGATCCTTATTTGTTACCCCCAGATTCATTTTGTCCCTTATGATCTGCCCCAGGCTTGCCCAATTGGCTTTCCGCGATATATACAGTAGGCTACATAGCCTACCTTGTTCATAACCCCTCCCCGTAGGCTACAGTGGAAGGCATTTAGTTGGGTCATCTATAGCAGTTCCGTGACCGTGGAGAGCGAAGGTTCGTTTCTCACTAGATTTGTCATCTATAAAGGTTAAAGAAAAAAATTAGCCGGGGTGCCCCTTACAAAAATGTGGGGAAATTTTGTGAGAGCTCTATATCCAAAATGGCTGCCGTAAGCCAAGCTGGATATTAACTTTTTAATGGTTTTGCCCACAGTGCTGCATAACACCTGGTTTCTGAGACTATTTGGGTCAAGAAATTCATAAATTATGTAGATTTATTGATTTGACCTATTTCTGACCTTCAAATTCAAGATGGCCGCCAATTTTTGGCTCTTTAAATGTCAATTTTTCAAAATCGTCATAGAGTTGTAATATTAGGCTCAAATGGAAGCTCTGCTCAAACTAATTATTTATTTGAATTAACTAAAAAGACTCTCCATCTGAATCTGTTGAATCTCCACATTGACTCATTACATTACATTACATTACATTTGGCAGACGCTTTTTTACCCAAAGCGCCTTACAACATGCTAAACAGTTTAAAGCTTTAGAACAATTCTCTCAACAATACTAGAACAATTTAAAAGAATGTAAAAAGGTAAAGCACAATAAGAAAAAGTGCATCAGTGAGTGCTGTTTTTATACAGTCAAGTGTCAGTTGTAGTCCGGTGGTAAGTGCTAGAATTAGCTAGTTGTAAGTAGTGCTACGAGAGGAGATATTCTCTGAAGAGCTGGGTCTTCAGGAGTTTTTTAAAGATGGAGAGGGATGTCCCTGCTCTAGTAGGAACTGGTAGTGCGTTCCACCAACAAGGAACAACAAATGAAAAAAGTTTGGATTGACCTGAGCGTACTGGTGGCAGAGCTAGACATCGTAAGTCTGAGGAGCGCAGCGGTCGGGAGGTAGCATATGCCTATATGAGGGCATTCAAGTAGGTGGAAGCAGAACCGGAGACTACTTTGTAGAGACGAATTTGATGTGGGCGGTCATAGGTAGCCAGTGTAGCTGGATGAGCAGAGGGTAACATGTGCCCTTTTGGGATGTTTGTAGACCAGGCGCGCCGCCGCATTCTGGATCATCTGAAGGGGTTTCACTGTGCAGGCTGGGAGACCTGTCAGGAGGGCATTACAGTAGTCGAGTCGTGAGATGACTAGCTACCCAACGAGAGTTGGGTAGCATCTTGAGTCAAGTAAGTCTTGACTTTCCGTATATTGTAGAGTGCGAAACAGCTAATTGGTTGTTGAGCCCTGGTAGGTGTAACAGACAGGGAGTCAATTTTGATGTTGATGCCATGGTTTAGCTGGGAGGACCAGTAGTTTGGTTTTTGAGAGGTTTAGCTGGAGGTGGTTTGCCTTCATCCATGTAGATATGTCTGAGAGGCAATCCAAGATCCATGCCGAGACCAAGGGGTCATATGGTGGAAAGGACAGATAGAGCTGTGTGTCGTCTGCATAGCAGTGGTATGGGAAGCCATGCGAACGGATAATCTGTCCCAAAGAGGTGGTGTAGATAGCAAAGAGAAGAGGGCCCATCACTGAGCCCTGGGGGACCACTGTGGTGAGATAGTGAGGTGCGGACAGCTGTCCAAGCCATGATACGTTAAACGAGCATTCTGTGAGGTAGGATTCAAACCAGGACAGAGCAGAACTGGAGATTCCCATGTTAGAGAGTATAGAGAGAAGGATGCAGCCGTTAAGTCAAGCAGAATGAGTTCTGATGACATCGGTCGCCTTGGCTTCCTTTAATGCTTCTATTACAGACAGCAGAGCCGTTTCGGTTGAGTGGCCCCTCTTGAACCCAGATTGATTTAGATCCAGAAGGTTGTTCTGTGAGAGGATCTTTGGATAGGAAAGGTAGGAGTAAAGCAGGACGGTAGTTCTCAACTTGAGCAGGGTTGAGATTAGTTTTCTTAAGTAACAGTGTTACCCGGGCCGTTTTGAATGCTGTTGGAAACGTGCCAGAGGTTAGCGAAGCATTGATCATGTGTGATAGCTGGTGTGATAGTCGGGCTGATGGACTGAAGTAGGCTCATAGGTAGGGGTCCAATGAGCATGTGGTTAGACGGCTTCCTGTCAGGAATCTATCTCACTCTTGGAGAGACTCCTCTTATCATCACTGCTACTCTCATCTGAGCAGTCATGAGGTGTGACTCAGAGTCATCATCAGGTGGGAGACGGATTGTACTCTTATTCTTCAGTTTGTGCCATTTGGAAACTCTGGCCTGGCCTGCTGAATAAGTGTACAATCCATGTCCCATCTGATGATGACTCTTTGAATCTTCATATGGAAAGGACAAACTACCTTACATTTCCAGCTCCATTACAACCTGCAAGAGCATCCTCCTCTCATTGGTCACGGCTGGGATCTAGTGAACGGAAAGTGTCGACCAGTGCGTCACACCCCCTTGCCCCAGCAGCTCACACCTCATGAAAGCTCAGATGAGAGTAGCAGTGATTATGAGAGGAGTCAGTGTGGAGATTCAACAGATTCAGATGGAGAGTGTTTTTAGTTAATTCAAGTTAATAAATCATAATAAATAAATAATAAAAAAAATGACAGACATCTGATGACCTATGTGTATGTTGTAATTTTGCTGCCCATAACTGAACTCAGTTTGAGCAGAGCTTCCATTTGAGCCTAATATTACAACTCTATGACGATTTTGAAACATCAACATTTAAAGAGCCAAAAATTGGCGGCCATCTTGAATTTGAAGGTCAGAAATAGGTCAAATCAATAAATTTACATCATTTATGAATTTCTTGACCCAAATAGTCTCAGAAACCATGTGTTATGCAGCACTGTGGGCAAAACCATTAAAAAGTTAATATCCAGCTTGGCTTACGGCAGCCATTTTGGATATAGGGCTCTCACAAAATGTCCCCACATTTTTGTAAGGGGCACCCCGGCTAATTTTTTTCTTTAACCTTTATAGATGACAAATCTAGTGAGAAACGAACCTTCGCTCTCCACGGTCACGGAACTGCTATAGATGACCCAACTAATTCAAGAGTAAAGGAGAGCTGGGACGATTGAAACACGGGACGAATGAAACATTCCAGTTTTCTCCTAGTGTAGGCTAATGATGATAGACAAACGTCCTTCGGTCAAGAGCATGTTAACATCCGTCTATCAGCCAAATATCTCCCTGCTATGTCATTGTATCACGGAGTTACAGGCGATAAACGAGTTTTGATGCGCAAAAGTAAACTTCATTAGAGGTTACTTTTTTATTGTTAGCCTAATGAGTATTTTTCATTTAAAGGTTCGACTTCATGCTTATTCAGTAGACCATTTAGTTCTCCACAATCCCAGACTTTCATATCGCATGCTTGTTTACATGGAAAGCAAAACAAGCTAGGCCTAGGCTATGTGTCGGGACGATTGAAACAAGCTTCAATCGTCCCGACCAGGCTGTAACTCCATGTATTTTAATTACATGCCCACATATGTGTTTAAACAATCATTTATGGAGGTGAGACATGGAAAAACAGTTTTAGGAAGATGAAAATGCATTTGGGCCCAGGTAGGGGGTCGAGTTTTCCCATGTTATCCATGGAGACTGACGGCCGGTGGGTCGTTAACCCTAGGCCTACTTATTTGGATGTGCCATGGCCTAACCCACGTAAAAACCTAGTGAAACGACATTTCCAACAATATAAACATGATATAAATGGGAAAGCTTACCGTTCTAGCTATAAACATCGCAGAATCATCCACAGGGCATGATATTTCAAAAACCGCTTCATAGGCTACACGCTTCACGATGATGGCAATGAGTTATCAGACATGCACGAAGAGGCTATCCCTGCAACAATCTATCTAAAATAACCCCTATTGGGAGTAGGCCTACCATTCATGATATGTAGTAAAACTTTGAAGTTGTGGGACGTTTTATATTATT
>NW_027468657.1:7474332-7479332 GCF_046254945.1 Alosa pseudoharengus
CTCACTCTCAGTCACACTTTCACTCTGTCACACTCTCACTCTCAGTCACATTTTCACTCTGTCACACTCTCACTCTCAGTCACACTCTCACTCTCAGTCACACTCTCACTCTCAGTATGTCTCTCACACTCTCACTCTCACCTCTTTAAGCAGTGTCCAGTGCATCTCACCTCATGAAGCAGTGTCGAGGCTTGTCCGGACGGGGTCGCCTCTGTTGATCCCTTGACGAATGATTCACAGACGTGGAACACGTCATAAACTGCTGTGACTATGAGAATCTTCCGCTGAAGGCCTATGGGGGTGATTGTATGTGTGTGTGGGGAAGGGGGGGGTTACAGAAGTGTCGACCATTTGTGCAGATAATGCAATCCTTGAGGGGCAGACGTTCTCTACAGAGACGCCGAGAACCCCTCAGGGCCATCCTGGTGCGTACTTGTAACCACACCAACCACACACACACACACACACACACACACACATATATACCATACAGTAATGTAGTGTGATCTCGGAGGATATTGTCCCTGTAAAAATGATGACCGGGTGAAAAAGGCTTCTGCTTGGCCAAGCACTTCAAGTGGGGCACACATTTTACTGTCCCCATGTGATTACTGTCCTTGCCCTTAGGACACTCATTAATTAGCCTTTTAACAGGCAGTGTGACGGTGAGCTAGCCAAACCATGCCTAGAGGCTAACAGTGATGCACCCTGTGCTACAGACACACCTCTGTCCACCTCGTCCCTTGCCCTGTTCATAAAAGGCGGAATGGATTTTGATAAAAGAATGAAGTAAATAAATGACAAAGTTCAGACTTAAAGAAAGAAAAACATGCAGAGAGGGGGGGGGGGTAGTGTCATGACTCATCTCTCCTGTCTCTTGCGTCCCTCCCGCTTGTGTGTGTGTGTGTGTGTGTTATGGCCCGGGTGTGGAGCAGAGCGGAGTGCAGGAGGATGGAGGAGAGCTGAGCCGAGGCACACACACACACACACACCACACACACACACACACACACACACACACAGTTTGGACATATTAACTGCGTCACAGCAATTTTTTTTTTTTTTTGTTGCAATATTTTATATATCTATATTTATTTATTTATTTATTTATCTATCTATTTATTTATTTATTTATTTGTTCCTTTATTTATTTGTGTCAGTCTGAGTTGTAAATACGCAGGGTCAGGCAGGGAGGAGGACGGCTAGAGCAGGCCGCTGATCCTCTTATGAAATATCCCAAAGAGGAGAATCAGTTGGGTGCTTTTTTTTTTGGGAGGGGGGGGGTGCATAACGCAGTGTAGTGACATAACCCAGTGGGAGTGTGTGATGCTGGCTGCAGCAGGGGGTGGAGGTGGTGGTGGGGGCGGAAGTAGTGAGTAGTGCCACATCAAGGTGCAGTGTACCTGAGAGACTCCCTTTTGACTGGGCAGGTATGATACAGATGAGCGGCTGATTAGACAGGTGTGTAATTGCGTGTGTGGATATCTATATGTGTGTGTGGTTTTGTCTCTGCGTGTAATTGTGTGTGTGGCTAACTATATGTGTGTGTGGTTATGTCACTCTGTGTGTATATGTATGGTGGAGTTATTTTGGAGAAAGCAGATGGCTCACCGGTGTTGTTGGAAGTCTGACTGTGCCATCTTGCCAGAGGTCGGGATGAGTTAGCACCCCCCACACACACACACACACACACACACACACACACACACACTTCCCCCCTCAACCTCCCCCTAATCTGCAGCTCTGTGTTTATAATCCGCCATAAAACCTCACAACTGACCACCACAAGGTCAGTTTTCAAAGATTTTCACTCTAATTTGACATGCATTGGGATGCACCCCTACCCAACCTACACACACACACACACACACACACACACACACACACACACACACACACACACACACATACACACACACACACCAACCCTTCTGCGCCTGGAGTAATGTCTAGATCCGATCGGTTCAGACTGTTGGTACAGCAGCACGGCTGGCTCTCATTACGGACCTGAGAACGTCATTGACCTTTGACGGCTTATGCTGACGCTTTTTATTTCCTCCCAGGGGAAAGCAGGACAAATCCGAGTAGATGTCAGTTTCACTTCATAACTTTGATATGAGGTTTCACTGAGTTTGTCTGTATCCCCTACTCACTGATTTCTCTCTCTCTCTCTCTCTCTCTCTCTCTCCCCCTCTCTCTCTCTCTATCTCTCCCTCACTATCTTTCTCTAGGTAAACAATGCACCGGTATTATTTGTGTTTTGTTCTGTTGACGTATTTGGTGACGTCATGCCTGGTTATGGCATTGAAGCAGGATTGCGGTGATGGTTGTGACACTGAGGTCGAGCACGGGCATGACCTGCTGCCTGCTCCTCACAGATGATTCATCTCTCGGGGACGTGCGCAGCAGAGCTCAGCCGTTGTCACGACTCCTGGACTCAGAACATCCCCCCCCCACCCCACCCCCCGCTCCTTTCTCCTCACTTTCTTCCCTTTTCTTTTTAAATCGTTTTCTATGAAGAACTCCCTGCGCTCCGAGCATTTCTTTTGTCATTTAATCATAACACTTTCTTACCTCAGGAAAAAGAAAAAAGAAAAAAAAAATGTTGAAGTATCTTAAAGGTGCTCTAAGCGATGCCACGCGTTATTTAGGCTAAAACATTTTATGTCACTTACTGCAAACATCACCTAACCAACCACTAGCTGTCTGTGTCCAGAATACACTGTAAAAAAACGCGATCTCTGTGCACAGCCCAGGCTCCAAGAACAGCAACAAAAACAACCTGGGCAAACCTTGAAAACCCAGCCCATGAAAACAACAAATTGTTCCAGGAAATCACAGACGAGATGCGTGTTTAGGAGAGTTTCAATTGCACAGGAGCAGCACAGGAGGGAGGGGGAGGAAGTGGCGAGCTAGCTCTCTGTTTTGTGTGAAAGTCAATAGATGTGACGTTGCCCAGCATCGCTTAGAGCACCTTTAAAAACACTTGTGTGCTAGGGAAAGTATCAAATACCAGACCTACATGTTCTGTACGACCTGTTCTACCTGTATCTCTCCTTTTCATGGAGGTCAAGTCTTTGTGGCAATCCTCTCATTCCTAACTGAGGCTGCTAAATGACCTTGTAAAGTCACCAGCTATCTCTTACAATGACTCAGCAGAATATCTGATATAGTTTTTGCTGCTGCTTGAACCATTTTGGCCTCTTTATCCTCAGCAAAAATAATTAGCTATGTTAAGCTTTAGCGCAATAATTGTACTAAACCAAGGGAAAAGTGGTGAGCATACTGGCAATTATGAAATGTTTAAGGGAGCTTATGCACAACCTAATCACTACTGAACCTAAATACCAGTGTCTCAAAGGAGATGTCACATGGCCTTTGTGCAGTAATCATCTCTCTTAACATGATGGCATTAGTTGAGAGTGTGGCTGGGCCAAACTCCGCCCTCCCCATCCCTTCCTGACCGAGTCCTTGCCTCAGAGAATCAACGCTGGCCGTATAAGAGCATGTGACACTATTGCGGCGGATGAACCACACGGGGGATCTATTTTTAGCGCCATGTGTATGATTCACTCCTGGATGGAGCTAAATTTAGCATCTTCATGTTGGCGGGGGGTGGGCTGGAGGTGATGGGTGTCGGGTGGGTGAGCAGTAGCACACTGGATTGGTTGGTCAGGGAACAGTGATGAATCTCAGTTGACCAAAGCCCCTTGAGGTAGAGCATAGGCACTTTGCAAACATGGAGTCAACACACTAAGGGAATAGCAGCATCGGATACTGACCACTCCAGGCTGAAGCGATGGGATTTAGGGGTGGGGGGTCACTTAGGAGCTTCTCTCTAACAAATGACAGAGAGCATTAGCTCACCACTCATCTAAGCAAGCTTAGAAAACAGTACTACATTCAGACCTACTAACAGACATCAACCATATTCTTATATTTTTAAACAACCAGATTTCACAAAGGTCACATCAGAGTCAAAAATGTCATACCATAAATGTGTCATGTTGTGTAAGTGAGATGAAAAAGAAGTCAAGTGCTTCACTCTTTTATGTAAGGGATAATGCTTCCATGAGGTTAAGGGCAGTGATTTTTTGAATGTTTCGATTGAGTAATGAGGTCAGGTCACACAGTAACCATTAACCTAATGCATTCACCAGCCATTCAGCCTGTGGACTATGGATGGAGGTCCTATTGGTATTGTGTCTGTATGCCTGAATGTTTGTTTTCTGTCTGAAGGTACTTTTTGTTTTGTTTATTGTCTGAAGGTATCAGGTGTAGTTGGTGGTGGAATCATCTTTTAAAGTATTTTATTTAATTTTTTATTATGAAGCACTTTTGAAATGTGCTATATAACTTAAAATGACTTACTTACTTCCTTACAATGGGTTGTGTTGTGTTGTGATTGTCCAGGAGGCCCTGCAGACCTACGCCTTCCTGGTCTTTGTGGTCGTCTGTCTGATCGGAGCCGTGTTCCTCTTCTTCATCCTCCCTGAGACCAAGAACAAGACGTTTGTGGAGATCAGCCAGAGCTTCGCCAAAATCAACAAGGTCTCGGACGTCAAGCCCACCCAGGAGATGCAGGACGTGCTGTCATTCAAGCCAGTACAAGAAGAGGTCAGCGGAATGGGTGTTATCGAGATGGAGAGCTCGTTTTAGTCGGTCATATCAGGTGCTGTTCTCTGATTGTGTGGACATACATCATGGTATGTGCGTATTTATGTTCAGGATGAATGAGATGCTGTCGTCAAGGCGATAATGTGCTTTTTTTTGTATCATACACTTGTGTTTTGTACAAACCCATATATTTGTTTTTTTAATTTGTATATTTGAAATAAAATGTGTTAATTGTATCTGCTCTTAATGTGTGGTTTTGCTGCTCTAGGTACTCTGCACTCTCAGTCTCTTCCCTGTGTACTGCCCTGTTCCTTGTAATGATATGCGGCAGGCTTTTGAGGTAGTTTACTCTCATCTGATGCGTGTGTCAGAGGTAGAGCTAT
>NW_027468657.1:7481832-7644332 GCF_046254945.1 Alosa pseudoharengus
AACTGCCTTGGATGAGACAGCCGGTTATTGTATCTTACCACAACCTCCGCAACACACACACACACACAAGCACACACTTGCCACCTCCACTGGATATTTGAGTCAGCAGTGCAGTGTCCTTTGTCTCAGTTGAGTAATTTGCCCAGAGAAGAGCACACCTATCAGTGCACTAATTACACACACACTCACACACACACACACACACACACACACCTAGTGTATTGACCCACATTACTATCTAACACAAAGGACCCAATTATGGGCTAGAGCAATCCCCAAAGGTAGGCAGATAAAAAGAGGCTGGGTGTCTGGCAGTCTAAATAGTACTTATGTACAATACAGTTAATTTGCAATCATCTCTAATCAAGAGAGAAAAGGGATTTAGTATTATGAGTCATTCAGCTTTGATTGTATACTTTATGCAAGTTATTTTAAAAGGAATAACTTCTGACTCCCCTCTCGTTATCTTTTTTTCTACTCCTAAGCACATAAATCATCCAGGACTAATTATGTAATCTAGCACAGACTCCCATCTGCGTCACCCAACACTTAAGGTAAGAAGTTAAACAGGCTCACGAGTGACGAGCGAGTGTTGTGATAACAGACAGATCCCACTCTGCTGCTACTGTGCTTCAGGTGAGACACCTTTCAAGTGATGGGAGATGTTCTCAAAATCCAGTTCATACGTATTTAACTCACTACTACTTATTTAAAAACACACACACATTAACACACACACACACACACACACACACACACACACACATCTTCACTTGCTCAAATCATCCAAATAATGACTTGGGTTATAATAATAATAATAATAATGGGTTGCATCTTATTGCTGTTGTTTTCTGTTGCCATTTTCTGTTCTCTTGTCAATAAGTGACTGCTTTGGTTCTGAAAATTGTTCAATGTTTTGTCTTTATATCTTACTGCAAATCTGCTGGTGACTATCAGAGACAATATACGTCTCTTTAGGGTATCTTGCCTCTGAAGCCTATTTCTGGCATAAATACACTTAAAAGCTGACAAAAGAAATCATGAGCTCAAGTACAGGTGATGATTGGTCTTTGTTTTCCTGCCGCAGAGCTCTGAGCAGTTGGAAGTCGTGGGCATGGTCCAGTCTTGTGTGTGTGTGTGTGTGTGTGTGTGTGTGTGTGTGTGTGTGGAGGGGGGACACCTGCTCCACTTACACAACGACCCCGGAGAGCAGCACTACAGGTCTGACCACCTCCTGAACGAACGCCGCCACCTGTGCCCTGCTGTTTCCTGTTTACTTTCCCCTAGTGCCACCCTCTGGCCCCATCCCCCTTACTCTTTTCACACTCTCTCTCTCTCTCTCTCTCTCTCTCTCTCGTCTTTTGGAGTGTCCTCATTTTGGAGTGGCCCCTCCAGAGCTGATGGATCACCTCTGATTACCTCTGAAATCCCCACCCCCCACCCCTGCAGCCACTCTGCTCTCTGTCTCGCAGCGCGGCACTCAGAAAGACCGTTTTTTCACCTCCACAACGGGAGTATTCCAAAGTAGTAGAGGGGGACATTGGCAGTGTGCACATGCTGTTGTTATGATACCTTTGATTTAGCTAAATAGCTGGATCACTGGTTTAGATAAGGCACTTTCTAATGTGGAGACAGAGCACTCAAAAAATCCTCCATAGAAAGACATGAGATTAGTTTGTCATGCAAATATGGCAATCATCTACATATCCCGATTCCCGCCTCTTCCACCGCCAAAACTTGACGTGACTACATTGTGCCAATCATGTGGTTATGTTGTGACTACATTGTGCCAATCATGTGTTGTGATCTCGCCGCTGGAGTGAATTACGTGTCCCGAAGCCTTGCATACGCGCAGTTCAGCTCGAAATAGATGCCTGATAAGTGCCCAAAATGCATTGCAATATGGCCACCGAGTGGAGAGGGTTGCCTAAAAGGACTTTGGCTAAGGCAGGCAGATACGCAACAACCTATTGTTGGAAAAAACACAACCTGACGGCCCCTAAGGCAAGTTTGTTAACATAGCACATTTCAAGCACGGGTAATTTAATGTACTTTACAAACAAAAGCTTGAAAAATAGTTTAAATTTAACAGACATAAAATAGAATAATTAAAAGACATAAAAACACAGAATGCATCTGATTAACAGGAAATGCATTTGATCAGTTAGCAGTTAGCATCTGAAAACAGTTTGGCCAAAATCTAGATTTGAAACTGGCTACAGTTGAAGCCTTTTTTATGCCATCCAGTTCCAAAGATGAACCATGTTTAGTTTTGAAAGCGGGTTTTACCAACAAATATGTATCCTTTGATCTTAGAGGTCTGAGACGTGAGTTTTTGCTAAAGCATGTCTGATTAGGCCCCATTTAATTTAGTGATTTATAAACAAGTAGTTGTGCTTCAAAGTCAGTTCTGTGACTTACTTGCAAGTCAGTGCAGGGACTTAAGTATTGGAGCTGCATTTTGTATCACCTGAAGCTGTTTGAAGGTCCTTTAAGGAAGGCCCTCTTAGTTCATCTCTAACATGTAAATCCCCTTTCTCTCTCTCTCTCTCTCTCTCTCCCTCTCTCTCTCTCTCTTTCTTTATCTAGCTCCCTATCTCTCTCTCTGCTGCTGCTGTCTATCTCCAGTTGGACATGGGCAGTGTCCACTTGTCGGCGCAGTGACTTTCTAATCAGAGGCAGAGGGCTGTGGGGGACGCTGAGAGGATCTGAGTGTCAGGCTCATTACTGGCAGGGGAATCTGGTCTCCTGAGTGTGGCCAGGGCGTCTGACCAGAGCCATCTCGGCCCCCATATCCGAGTAGCCCAGTGCCCCTCCACCCACTACCAACAACGATATAACTAACAGCGTTGTCCATTGTGTGTGTGTGTGTGTGTGTGTGTGTGTGTTGGCAGGGAGTAGTGTCTTATATTCCTGTCAACAACCCATAATTATAGTGGATGGAATCCACTATCTTGAAATCTCCTGGCTTCTTCTTATTATTATAACCTTTTTTTCTTTTTACCTTTTCAAGAATTAATGCGACTCTAACCGCTTAACGTACAGACATGTTGAAATAACCGTTCTGAAGGTCTGGAGTTATTTTTTCAGATTTTAAAAAAAGTTTATACTTTTTGAGAAATAAGGGATTCAAAATGTTAAAAAGCTATTTTTTCCCCCATAAACTTCAAAGGCTGTGATGTCATAATGGCCTAAAGGCAGCTGCGCTTGTTAAGCTCCCAGAGTAGTTCCCGGGCTAATTGGAACACTGGCACAGGTGTCACCTGTGAATTCAACCATCTCAGCTTCTAATGCATACAATCGGGTGCTCCCTAAAACTACACATCCTGTTTAAGTGTTTCCCGTGTGTCAAAATAAAAGTCACAGCCATATCTCATGCTTTGAGCATTATATCTCCAGAACGGTTTGACGCATATGCTTCAAATTTGGTACAAGTGTTTGTATGGACTCAAAGATGAAGTGAGTTGATGTTGGAGGTCAAAGGTCAAGTCAATGAACACTCTGAGTGCGATATCTCAAGAATGCCTTGACATACATGCCTGAAATTTGGTATGAGTGTTTGTATGGACTCAAAGATGAAGTGAATTGATGTTGGAGGTCAAATGTCAAGGTCAAAAACACCTTGAGTGTTATATCTCAAGAACACCTTGACACACAAGGTCTTTTGGTATGAGGGTTTGTATGAACTCAAAGATTAAGTGATTTATTGTTTTTTTTTCAAGGAATTTCCCCACCAACATTAAGCCAGCAGCTTTCCATCCACTATTGTAATTCCTCTGTCATTACATTCTAGTTGTTTTTTTTCTTCAAATCATCACATTTTCAGTGTTCCTGCATATCACCTTCAGATGAATCTGACATATTGACCCATCGCTCACACAACAAGTGCTCTGGGGAGTTTTTTTCACTCAGGACTTGTTCCCACGGCAACCCTGGTCAGCTGCCAGCAGAGATGTATTCAGACGTCAGTCTGGGCACATCTTGTCATGTGGGCCAGTAGTGACCTCCAGTTCGCCTTACACCTTCAGTTCAAGCATTGCACAACTCCCTTAACATGTAGACATTACTAAAAAAATACTAATCCAACATGCCTGAATTATGTATCCATAAACGGTTTAAATCACATAATATTAAATGATTTAAACCTGCTCTGTTGTTTTCCCTTGAGCTCCACTCCAGAGCTGTATACTGGAGCCTTTTGTCACTGCTGCCGAACCCCAGTGGGAACAGCTTCCAGGGGTGTGATGTCAGCGGGGAAGCTTTGTCTGCACGCCTTTTCTCTTCACGTTTCTCTTGGGAGATCCCAGCCCTCCAGGCAAACCCCCTGCATGCCACCCCCCGTGTACAGAAAGAAAGACAGAGAGAAAAGAGAGTCACAAGGTAACTCTCTCTCTCTCTCTCTCTCTCTCTCTATCTCTCTCTGTGTAGAGGTATTTACTTACCTTGTCCTAATTTCAGTGGGATTCGTAGCATCCCAGCTGGCACAAGAGTGGATTCTGGTGCTATTTTTATGGTACAATGTAGACTACCTGTAGAGCCAATCCCCAGTGATACACACACACACACACACACACACACACACACAATTTTATATTCATACTACTAGTGCAATGGCCATTCAAAACATGTACAGTATATTCCTTTATAAAGCTCGCAGCCCAATTACATCCCTTCGTTAGGCCTTCTGTAAAAATAGGATGACCGCAGGATAAAACATGATACTAGCTAAGCATCCAATGATGCTTATGATAAACACACAGTACACATACTGTATTTGAGCATTGCTGCATCTGATTAGTCTTTGGCAGTTTATGAACGCATGTGAACGCATCTTTTGCATTTCTTATCCAAACAACGTCAAACTTGCCACTGTGCTTACTTCTGCCCTTAACATGGCACCTACCAACTAATCAATCAGACGAACAGTTTGAAAGATATGCAAATAACAGACACACAGACAGACAGACAGACAGACATTAATACAGTGGCTCTCAAAGTGTGGAGCGGGGAGAGAGACATGATAGGTGGGGCGCGAGGATTAGGAGGGAATTTGTTCTTTTGTGCCTATCTTTAGTAATGCCTTTCTTTTTTCACAAGGAAGATCATAGATTCAAAACAAAATAGCCACACACAAACATAAGAGTCATAAACAGACCGACATATGAATTAAAATAACATCTGATCCAGCAGACTGAAACGGGAAATGTAATGCGGAACCAAGATAAAAAAGTATTTTAACGTTACTATTTTACTGGGGTGATGGGGTCAGGTGGGGCATGAAAATCTTCAAAGTGGGGAATGACAGAAAAAGTTTGAGAACCACCGCATTACAGTAATAGATGACACAGAAAAAATATCTCCACAAACCAACAAGTGCATAAATCCTGCCACAAATTACAGACATGTTCACACAAACATGCATGTGTCTCATTAAATATGAGACACATGCATGATTAATTAGATGATTATGAAGGCAGCCCTAATTACGGCCACATACTGTAATTGTGACTGCATGAACAACCGGAATGAGGAGAAAAAACAAGCAGCCCTCCAGGTTGTAAGTGGAGGTTAAAGGAAAAGGCATTTCCTTATGGAGTGTGGGAAATAGAAGAAGGGGCCTCTCTGCGTATTAGTGCTGCCTACTGTCTTCTGCTCTCAGTCCTACATGTATCTTTGCCTCAACTTCTCAAAGGGAGGAACAAAATCATGTTGAATGCTTAATTTCCCCAAAAGAGCATAGCTTTCAAGCTACATTCGAGGTGTCGCATCAAAGGACAGTTGAATAATAACAGAAGATTTTGCAAGACTTTAATAAACATGTCTTCTCAGGTGGAGGACCGGTTGGTTTTAACTTTAAGTAGATTTTATGCCTCTATACATTTTGCGTCCATCAAGGAAGATAGTGGCTGGATTCCCGCGTTGCGGATTTTTAGCACGTTATGATTATTCATGTTCTGAATACCTAATTCTGTCAGAACGCACAGCATGCTGTGATGTTTGGGAGCATAACAATGAGATTGCAGTGAATCTATAGGAACTCACTGACTCTGTACTGGTTGTACGGTTCACTTTTCTAGAGGTCTGGTTCTGCTGCTGTATGTCTCTTTCATTCTAGAGGCCAGAGAGGAGCACTCTGAAAGTCACTGTCCGCACACTGTCCGCATACTTTCATATCCACCCCCCGCTACAATCTCTCCCATCTGCAGGAGAGGGTAAGTACAGCTGTCCAGGCTTATCATGGTCCCGCTATTTCACAGGGCTTCTGTGGCCTGGCCCTATCCCCCCCCCCTCTCTCTCTCTCTCTTTCACTGTCTTTCTCACTCTCGGCCTATTTTCATAGACATGTAGATATCTTGGCAGCACCTTTTATTCTGAGGATCTAATGATAATGATTTCCGTGGCTGAGTAGCTGAATAGTCGCTAGCGTGGCTGAGTAGCTATCTGAATATATCTGAATAGTCGCTAGCGTGGCTGAGTAGCTATCTGAATAGTCGCTAGCGTGGCAGCACAGCGCTTTCCTTTGCACTGATTTCTTTGTAGTGCATCTCAGCCGGGCTGTTACGATGTCATTTCAAATGTGAGCTCAGACGGATGCCGCGTGCCAAAATGTACAGTAGTACATGAGCGCTGAGCTGTCAACAATCCCATGCATAGCTGCACCTACTCTATGTGTCTCATAAATAAAAGAAAACCTGTCACCTACCTTGCCGAGTGCACAGAATTTTAATGTTAAACATTCTTTTTTCGAGCCCCAGGTTATGTTATACATAATATACATGCCTGTTGACAAGCAGCAAAGCCTCTCTTAAAAAATTCAAGAAGGCAAAAGTTCCTTAATAGAAGTTCTCAATCATGTTTTTATTGAACTGTCACCTATATATCAGGTATATAGGTGATAACTACCAAAATATTTAGACCATATATCCTTTCAGATCACATGTTGTGAGACCACCTACTGCAGTACTGTTTCATGTGTTAGTAACTTTGGTCAGATTGAACTACTTCTGGTTTATGGAGGGCACTGGCCTATTTCATGGGGTGCCACCACTGGGAGGTCAAAGGTAGATAGATAGATGGCACAGGCGAGGCAGCAGATACCTGCAGCCACTGTGATGGGAGGTTGTTGCCACGACGACTGTCCCGAATAAGAATCCCACCGGAGGGGCCTCTGTGCCGTCCCCTTGTCTTCCTGGCACATCACTGATGACTTATAGACTCCTCGCATGTATCCTTCTGCCCAAGGACAGGTCATCTTCAAACAAGTGGTCAAGTGTAAGATAAAGCCTGCAGTGAGGGCAATTTGTGGCATGGCCGTATGATCAATAAGTTTGATTGGTGAGCTCCTCACCTAGCCTCCAACTTGTCATTTATACTCCTGTCTGAGGGTGTACATGTAGTCCCACTTGATTAAAATGGATTCCTACCCAACTCTGCACCTATACGTCCAGTCATTTTTCGTATTATTTTCCCAACTCACACTCTTTTTTCTATAGTTTATTCCCCAATGGCAGGGGGGGAGACACATGGGAGACAGATGAATCTCTCCATCATGACTTCATATTGCTCAGGGATATTGACAGATAGAGAGAGTGTGTGTAGAGAGATTAGGATATTGCTCAGTGTTGAAGTACCATTTAAAGGGATATCAGTAGCATCCTGTGTACTGTACTGTGTTATTATGTACTGACAGCACAAAAGGGTTTGCTGTTACAGTACCATTATGCTGCACCAGTTGTAAGAGTTTACAATGTGGGATTTTTTTTTGTGCACATTACAACAATCATGTATTATTATTTATTTTATGTGCAGATTACTTTCTCCAGTAGCACAGAAGATATTCCATCCTCTGGGTGTTTTAATATACAATATGTGTGGTCAGTTATGTCAATGGCCTTTCAAAAAGTATTTAATTTATATTTAATAGTAATATGATGGGTTTTTATCTGCCATGTATGTTGCTGTTATTTTCACTCGCACACATACTGCATTTCTTGAATTGAATGCCTTTATTGTCATTATACTTTGCAACGGAAAAGTACAACGGAATTAGGAGCGCTACTCCACTGGGTGTGCACAATAAATACAATAAATTATCATTACAGGACATATAAACAGAATAAAAACAGTAAAAGACATAAACAGAATAAAAACAGTAAAAGAGCAGTGACCAGATGAGTGCAAGTATTGAAGTGCAGGAGGTGACAGTAAGTGACTGGGTTTGTCTAGCTACATTTGTTTAGGGAAACTATTGCATTTGGGAAGAAGCTATTTTTAAATCTGGTGGTACTGGATTGTATCGACCTATACCACGCCTACCTACCAGAGGGTAACAGTTGAAACAGGTGGTGGCCAGGATGATTATTGTCCTTGATGATGTTCTTGGCTTCTTAGAGAGTGCAATATCTGAGGGGGGGGGGATCTGCAATCTTGATAAGCCTTGATGAGCCTTTTTGTCTGCTGCGGAACATGTAAGCAGCATGCAAAGCACACAGAGGTGCCGTATGAAAGGATGCTCTCAAGGTGGATCTGTAAAAGGACACGAGCAGCTTCACAAACATGTTGTTTTTCCTGAGTATCCTGAGGAAGTGAAGGCGCTGCTGTGCTTTTTTAATGACTGCTGTGGTGTTACTTGACCATGAGAAACAGTCCGTGATACTGTATGGATGCCCAGGAATTTGAAATAGTGAACTCTCTCCACACACTCACCATTTATGAGGCGAGGTTGGGGGTGTGTGTTATGTTTTCTGAAGTCTATTATTAGTTATTTTGTTTTTGTGGTATTAAGGATGAGGTTATTGGCAGAGCACCACTCAGACAGATTCGGCACTTCCTACCTGTAGGCGGACTTGTCCCCGCCCGTTTTAAGTCCTACCACAGTAGTGTCATCTGCAAACCTAACTATTTCCAATCACTCACAATGACAAATTACATTTTTATTCATTTTCATTTTGTGTGTGTGTGTGTGTGTGTGTGTGTGGACATAAACTACCCACATGCCAATCCCCTGGCTTTCAGTACTGCTGACCTTGTTATGTAACTGTGCCAGCACTCTCCACTAATCTGTGATGGCCCAGAATCTGACCGGCCACTTTCTCTCTTGTGTGGTTTTAGCTGCCCAAACGGAGACAGGTGCTACCAATCTTTTCAAACCATTACCTTTGCTGTTTTATATTCATTGCTTCAAGTGTGTTTATATCATTGTGACTTTAAATTGAATTTAGGACAATTAATGAATTTAATTTTGTTAACTAGCCTAAGTTCACCTGCACACGATTGCCTTGATTAGCAGGATCCATATTTTTTCATCGTAGTGTCGTGTAGCGCCTATATATATATATTTAGTAGTGTAATGTGCAATGTGGTAAATATGTATACATTCTTAAATATAAACATTATATGCAGCAATGTGGTAAATATATATCAATTCTAAGTGGTAAATATACAGTAATTAAATCTAAGTTTTGGATTACCTATTGCTTTAGAGTTGATTGGGTCCAGAGATGGGCTTATGATTTTGTTGTGAGGCTTCAGGGACCAAGGACCAGAAATTTGCTTTCCACCTTTTTATTGTTTTTCCTCTTCAGCTTTTTTCTGTGTGTGTGTGTGTGTGTGTGTGTGTGTGTGTGTGTGTGTGTGTGTGTGTGTGTGTGTGTGTGTGTGTGTGTTTGTACATGCTATGTATTTACCAAAACAGAGGGCTTTCTCAATACCCTGCTGTGCTGTCTTAATATACCCTCCTGGTAAGAAATGGAGCCCATTATATCACTGGCCACTCCAGCAAAGGCATATAGCCACCCGCTGTGTATTGTGCAACTCTGCACTTTGTGTAGAACGAACTGGAAACTATTAAGTCTTTTTTCAAGCAAGGCCATTCAGAATCACATAGGTCAGCAGAGCAATTGTCAATTTGAAGATATATGGAATTTTATGGACAGTTGGTACGTGATGGATGATGGATGATAGATGATGATGATAGATGATGATGATGATGATGATGATGATGATGATAATGATGACGATATAATAATGATAATTGAAATGATTGTTTCAATTTCAACATTATCTGTTGACATTTTCAGATTTTACCACTTAATGTAAAAGCATTTTGTTGGTCCATAAGTGTAATATTTGGGTTACACCAATTGTTGTTTTGTCTGCATTTTCCCCCTTTCAATCGAGAGTTGCCAATAATTGTACAATAGTGTACTGTCACCGTCCGGCTGGGGATAGCTTGCAAAAACTGGAGCTGAAAAGACAGTACTGTAATGGTGGAATTGAAACAAAGTTAATGCAGTGTTTCCTTATGACATTGCCTATGGGAAGAATGATACAAACTTTTAAATATATACTCAAGGGTAACACTTTACTTGACGATATCGACATAAGAGTGGCACTGACACATGAACTCTAACCCTAACTCTAACTCTAACTCTAACCCTAAACCCAACCCTAATCCGTTATGATAAAAACCGAATGACACTTAATGACAGATGCGCTATGTCATAAACGTTTATGACTTGTTTATGACATGTTCATGAGAGTGTCATGTCACCCTTATGTTGATACTGTCAAGTAAAGTGTGACCCAAAGTTAATGCAGTGTTTCCTTATGACATTGTCTATGGGTAGAATGATACAAACTTTTAAATATATACTCTTGAGTTAATCAGTGTCAAGGGAATTAATTATCCACATGCACAAAAACAAGGCAATCTGATAGATATGTTTCGTGATCTATGTATGTTTACATGTCTCATATAATTTAAGTCTGTAACAGTACATTATCATCAAGATATGCTGACACTCTATGACTCTGAAAGTGGAATGATGATTTGTGTCAAAATGGGCAGTGCATTTTTTAATTTATATCTCAAGAACCTAATTTGCGCATATAACTACTGGATGAGATATTGCATTCCACTTGTTTTCAGGATTTGTTTTGTTGTTGACAGAGACGTTTTACTAAAAGGGTCTTTAGGGATTTGCAGTTTGACGCCTGTGCCCTCAGCAAAATGGATTTTAAAATGGAAATCTTTGCAACAAACTAAGCTGCCTCATGTGCAAAAAGAGCTAAGCGGTTATTTGTACGAGAGACACATTTACAATAGTGTTCCTTATTACAGTAAAGCAGTTCTGGCAGCTTCCTGATGAGGTTGTAATAATGTTGAAACTTAATTAAGTAAAGTTTTCATTTGTTACACATCAGGGACACTATGCAAGTGTTGCCTCACAATGGATTGCTGGTGTGAACCAATGTGTCTGACTATGTGTGACATGTATTGTCCAAAACTCTGCCAGAATGAAATTAGTCTAGCTCAGTTAATGCCTTCACTCTCTAACATAATTGAAGAAAAGAAAAAAAAAAAAAAATCAGTAAATGACCATGGAAGCATTACTTTTAAACTGTTCAGATTAAATGATGAATCTACTGGAGTATAAATGCCCACATTTTTCATTTGTCAAACATACTTATATACTATTTAAGAATATTACTGAAACTTACCAGTAATGAGCAAGTGAACCACTTTTTGGCATATGCAAGGGAGCATATAGGGCATGTAGGCATAAGTGCCAGTAATCCATATGACATCCATATGAGTATGAGTATTGAGTGAGATATGAGTGTTCTTGAATTAACATCATGGGCCCTAATTTAAATGGGAAACAATGCCCAAAGTCTATCAACAAGCAACGTTCTTGTGCATTACATTATTACACAGGATTAGATGTTATAACAGAGACTTTCTAATGAGGAGACACAGCACTCAAATAATCCTCCATAGAAATGCATGGGCTTAGTTTGTAACGCAGTTGTCTACGCATATCACACCCCTTCCGCGACAAAACGTTGACATGTGAATACATTGAACCAATCATGTGCTGTGTTGTGAATACATTCAGCCAATAATGTGGTGTGTTGTGAAGACATCATGCCAATCATGTGTTGTGATCTCGCAGCTGGAGCAAGATTGGTGTTGTGAAGCCTTGCACACGCGTATTTCTGCCGAAATGGATGCCCGATGAGTGCCCAAAAAGCGTTGCAATATGGCCGCCGAGTGGAGGGACTTGCCTAAAAGGACTTTGGTTATAATCCCGTGTGGTATGTGGGAGCATTGTCATCGGACTCTCTGACTCATCATCAGTGTTTTCACCAGCCTTGCCCATGGTGTTCAATTAGCAAATTGATTTTGCCTAGTTATTAAATTAGCTTTGGTGAGGTGTAAGCCTTTGCCCATCATTCAAATGATGTATGCCTAGTGTTAAAATCTACAGTAATGTTGGATGTGATGAATGCAAACTTTGGTGGCTACGAGTCAACGCACAAAGAACTTTCATTGGTTCATATTTTCAAAAGGGTTTAAATAGTCTTCTGTTTATTGTCACTGTCATTTCTGCAAGTGCCTCCACACTTGGATCAAAGTAGGTGAAGTCCTGTGTAAGGCCAGGATTGTGGATACCTTGAATTTCCCCTGGGGATCAATAAAGTATCTATCTATCTATCTACTGTATCTATCTACCTAAATCTCATGTTGACAAAAGAGTAGGTGAAGTCCTGTTCACAGCATACCTGCCAACACTCCCGTATTTCAAGGTCATCTCCCGGAGCCCTCCCGTTTTGTTATTTCTTCCGGGAAACTCCCGGAATTTGCATGACCATCAAACGTAATCACGGATCAATTCATTTTTTCCTGTTATCTGACATTTCCCAGGTTACCAAATTGGGTATGATATGCACCTATGCACCCTATATAGCCTACACAATGACTTATTTTCAATTTCAAACCTTTTGTCATAAAACCTGGCAACCCAAGGTGGATAAATAACTGGCATGTATGTATCTATTTCGGTAAGGTAAAAGCAACGACCGAAATGCAGATGGAGTGTATGAACCCCAACCCCCCCCCACACACACACACACACACAAACATCGATTTTTTTTTCTTTTCTAAAAGCTAAATGTAGGCAGGTATGATTTGCTGCTGCATTTAACAGAGTGGTAAGGCAACAAAGCCTGTCTTCCTACAAGGGAACACGAGGAGACATTATGTGTTCTTAATGCTGTGGTAACCAGGGTTACTGTAGGTTTACACTGCTTCATATATCAGACCTGCTTGGTTCAGATGTTCCAGTGTAGGGAGGAGTTGCTACGCTGACAGCTGCATGAGGTCACAGGGGAATGACACGCACCATCATCCTTGACATGGCATCCAAATCATTCTTCCACTTGAAGGGATGCTTTTGTGTCTATGAGCAATTTCCCTGCCTTTGCTCAATCCTCATCCCCATTTTCTCATCCTTGCAAAGTCTCCTGCCTTTACATTTCATCATCCTGGCACTTTTTTATATCCCATTCTTTGCCTTGCTATCACCTGATACAAACTGAATGTATGGAAAATAATATTTCATACATTTAGTCATCCTTGCACTTTTTTTATTCTTTGTCTTGCTATCACCTGATACATACTGAGTATATGGAAAATAATATTTTCACATGTCTACAACACATTAGAAGGCAAATGACAAAAATAATGCAATAGTGCCCAGTTCACACAGTATGTCCTTATGCATCTGTCTGCTCCTCCACTCTCAGGTAGTAGTTATTCCTGTATTCCTGTTGCCAAAAACAAGTGCAAGTCTGTCAGGATGGGTCAAAAGTTATGATTCCACTAGATGACAGGGTGACTTTCCCCTTTGACATTCTCACTATAGTGCCTGAAAAACAGGGAGGGAGGATTGTGTACACTGCAGGCACAGCTGGGGCTCCACAGATGCTCCACTGAGAATGAGTGAGAATGAGTGGCACGTTAATTAAAGAAACAGAAATACAGTTATTCTATTTGTTATTTTGCCTTTCGAGAGTACCCTGGAAAATCCAGAGTTCTCGCAAGAGCACAATTTGAATTGTCTCTGCGAGACAGGAGCCAATCACATTGGTTTATCTGATATAGATAGATAGATATACTTCAGGGGCGTCACTAGACCTTATTCACTGGGGCACTTCCCTTAGTAAAAGTCTCCAGTGCCCCAGTAAAATTCTAGTGCAGCTCTAGCTGGAAACGGCATTCATGAGCGCATCTCCGTGCCTGCTTTAATCATGGCTCGAGCCTGTCACTTACCAGCCAATAAAAAAAAAACAAGGAATAAAGAAAGGGGCCATAATAGCCAATCAGGAAATAGCACCTCTGTAGCTGGGTAAGATTGAACGCAACAACCAATGAAAATCGTTCACATGATTCTTCCGAGTGTTTCATTGTACTGCACACACATACACTGTGGAATCCGCTGGAGCTCGTTACATCACTTTGAGCACAGAGTAAGTCGTCCCCTGTTTAATGTTACAACAAATTCAGAACTTGTTTGACAGAAAAAATGACAAGTTGATCGCTGTTAGCCACATAACTAGCATCTGTTTTTCAATGCTTAGCATCATTGTAGCCTAAATTTAGCAACAGTTTACCAGCTTGTGCTAGGCTGCATGCACACATGCGGACAATTAATAAGGATTTATACGTATACTGTAGAGAGAGTCCTGTAAAAGTAGCCTATACTGTTTGTGAAGCTGTTCTACTGTAAAACTAAACATAGCCTTCTGATAAACTATTCAGAGATGGACATCAGAAAATTCTTCCTGAACAGAGGCAGAGGGAGAGGAACAGTGAGGAGGATGAGGGAGGTATGATCATTTTGCCCACATTAACGGTAACATTAACATTTATGCTGGTAATAGCCAGTGCTGTGATTTGATCAATGGTTTAATGGCAAACATAAATAAGTTTGCTGCATTTGCAAATGTAGCCTATAATAATATACACAGAATCAGAGTAGCCATCTGTGTAGATTATTATAGGCTACATTTGCAAATTATCACCAAAAGTCAGTATGAAGGCTTTAGTAGGCTATTTAAGCTACAAAGAACTGCAGTATTGCCAGGATGTCTATAGGACCCTTGCCTGGGAGGGAAGTATATCTCAATTTTGACTAAAAATAAGCTTCCCTCGTGTTAGTAGGAAAGCCTATTAAATTCATGCAGTGAGTATAGGCCTACTTATGCCTATGTGTTTGGATGTTGCTGGATAGTGGCTGCTACAACAATTGAGGGAGAGAGTGCTGGAGGAGGAGGAGAAGAAGGTCGAAGAGAGGGAGAAGAGAGGGGAGAAAGAGCACAGGCTGGGCAGTCCAATACCAGGCAGAAGGAGGAGGAGGAGGAGAGAGACAGGCAAGAGACGGATGAGGACATGATGGGGGCTAGACGTAAAACTATTCAGAGTATGGAAGAGGATGTCTGTGACCTAGGGGAGATATGTGATGGTCCAAATCAGGCTAGCCATTTATTTCATATTGCGCGCACAGTTATTATTTTTTTTTTTTAATGTATTGGGAGTTGGGGGCCTGTGCCCCAGCAAAGCTCTAGGTCTAGAAATCGCCCCTGATATACTTTATATATATATATATATATATATATATATATATATATATATAAAGTATATCTATCTATCTATACTCTATACCTTTCTCACAGCACATCAACGGTTAGCCCGAGAATTCTCGTCGCAATTCAAAATTCCACTGGAGCTCCAAGCGGATTTGTACACGCAGCCTTACAACACTGTTTACAGCTCTTCGAGTCACAGTAAAATTAAATTTTTGGTATTTAATTTTAAATAAACTTATGGTGTGGGTGCTTGAGTTTCTTTATCCGCTGTCTTGGTTTGTATAGAAATATTAAGTGACATATACACGTAAGAGGTTGGACAGACGGTTGGTAATATGTGACGTTCCGAAATCAGCATTATGGAGGTGGGCCTCCCAAGGGTATTATTAACATTCATGCACAATATGTATCAATATGTAAACATGTATCAATATGTATACATATATCAATATGTATGTATCAATATGTATACATGTATCAATATGTAAACATGTATCAACACATGTATCAATATGTAAACATGTATCAATATGTAAACATGTATCAATATGTAAACATATGTCAATATGTATACATGTATCAATATGTATACATGTATCACTCCCGGCCCCCATTGCAGTAAAGAACTGCAGTTTTTGAGAAATTCCTTGCAATTCATATGCATGAATGCAGTATTTTAGACACACAAACTTGCATTGCACCTACATTGTACTGCACTTTACTGAAGTACAAGTATTTTGGTTATAGGACTGCTTTGTACTGCATTGTACTTACGTATGTATATCTGCAGTTTTTTTGTCCCATTACTGCAGTTATTTATTTATTTATTTCGTAAGGGTGGACCTAAAACAGAGTGAACATGACGTGACATACCTCATTTAACTGATGAAGCAATGAACACCTGGGTGGATGTTGTCAACAAAACCACATAAGCCTTCACATTTTAGCAGCTCTGTTGGGTGCAGGAAGGCCATTACAGAGACAATTTTACCACCCATGGTATCAATTTATTATGGTGGGATGTCAGGTATTTGGTTTTTACAAAAGCACACTTAGAGCAAAAGGTTTTTTTATGACTTTATTTTATGATGAAATATCCAGTCATTAAAACATCAAACATAAGATTACAAGTGTGTTCATTATAGTAAAACAAAATTCACTGTTGTCAATTCACTGAGCATTTGTATGATGAATTGAGTGTTTGAGATTAATCCTTTTGATTAAAAAAGATTAATCCTTTTGATTCGTTTCATTTCAGCTCATAAAAGACAGTGTTTTCAGTACTTTCTTGGAAAAATGAAAAAAAGAATACTGTCATCCTATGAACAGAACAGGGTCTTGTTTTGTTAATTGAAGCAGTACTCAGATATGTCTTTGTCTTCAAATATGGCTCCCCATACAGTGTATGCAAATATGTGTGACAGGCTTGAACAAACAAAATGACAATTGCTTTCTGTGATTCATAATCTAAAAGCTACTTGTTATTGATAGTTTTAGGTTTATGGCATATAGAAATCAAATCAACAGCGAAGACTGAAGAAAGTCTCTGTGGTTTATTTATGACTTCATGAGACCCATGGGGAAGTCGGCCGGTTCTCTAAAACATTGACTTTGATTTTATGACGGTGGAGGCTTCTGAGGTAATGGAGCCTGCCCCTCAGTAAACAATGGGGTGACACAATAGTCACGTCGATAGTATATCCTGCTACTGTCCTTCTGAAGGTTATCAGGAAGACTTGCCCTGACAAAGTCCATTGTTGACCCTTTCCTTGACTGTCAATCTTGATCGTTTCCCTCCGGGCTGGATGCCACTCAAACACAGTGTTGATCAAAAATGGGCTGTCATTGCTCCCTGTGGAACTGTAGCTCTTGGTTTAGGTCTCTAACCCTGAATCTCGCTCCTTCTTTATTAGAGCGAGGAGATATGTTGTCAGTTGGCTTTGTGGAAAGCCTCATCTCACATGAAATATCTCTACAGATTCTAAATGGAACACACACTGGATAAAGGCGCCCAATTAAGATGCATCAGACCTTTGATCTGAAAGCACTGAAAGCAGCTACCAGCCCAGCAACTTTCAACTCAATCAAGGCACTCTAATTGAATACATTGCTTGTTTTATGATGGAGGTCTCTCTGTGTTTGTGTGAAGACATAAAAAAAACAGCTTTGAAACAGCCTCCCTGGCGTCTTTGCGTAAATCTTTCAAACCAGGGAAACGCTTTTCAGATCTGCATCAAGGTTCCTCATCCCCCTGACCTGCTTTTGTGGGGTTGCAACTCTCCCCTTATGAAGATAAAAATCCAATGCACCTCATCACCACTGATCCATTTCTGACATCGGCTCTCAGGGACACTTTCATGTCTGATATCAAAGCCTGTTTCATTCCCCCTTCTCATATCCATTAGTTAAGCGGCTTTAAATGTAATGTGTCAATGTGGTGTTTAGAACAGGTTGAGTGCGGGTCTGCATCCTGTGGAGTTCCCTTATGGGGCCGCACTGTACTCATCTTTCAAAGCCTCTGTAAATAGGACAGCCCTCGGGCAAGAGGAGTCGAACATGAAAGCGGTTTGATCCTGTGCCTTTCCGCTGCCTCCTAATGTAATACCTAGACAAGGTGCTGGTGATAAACAGCTTGGGTGCAGCCTACTGAGAGAAGTGCAAAATGTACGCCCACAGACAACACTCTGTCAGACTGGGGGCAGCTGTGGCCTTTGGGGGCAGCCGTGGCCTACTGGTTAGCGCTTCGGACTTGTAACCGGAGGGTTGCCGGTTCGAAACCCGACCAGTAGCCACGGCTGAAGTGCCCTTGAGCAAGGCACCTAACCCCTCACTGCTCCCCGAGCGCCGCTGTTGATGCAGGCTCACTGCGCCGGGATTAGTGTGTGCTTCACCTCACTGTGTGCTGAGTGTGTTTCACTAATTCACGGATTGGGATAAATGCAGAGAGGGGTTAGAGACCAAATTTCCCTCACGGGATCAAAAGAGTATATATACTTACTTATACTCAGCGTCCGTAGCTGAGAAGCTAATATGAATACAGGGGGCCAATTGCTCAGAGGTGTAAAAGCAACTGTGTGATAAATGTATTGCAGACAGACTTTAGCTTGGCGGTCATTTGGAGACCACTGCAGTGTTGGGTAGAGTGAGTTTCGGTCAAAGCCATTTGACCTATGGAAAGTGAAAATCGTTCAAATCCATTACTTATGGAATGTTTGGGTAAATATAATGTCCTACCAACATTTATCATGTATTGAGGAAATCAATATGAGATCACAGCAGGTGAATGCAGGTCATCAATATCAATCAGATCAACCATATCAATTCCCATATCAATCAGAATCGCCTTTGATTTCTATGAAGTAGTTGTCAGTGCACAAAGTTACCATCTTACTGTATGTGTCTGTGTGCATGGAATGGAAGATGATAATGTATATACACATATCTTTTTATCCCTCCAGTATTAAGACATGAAATGCTTGAAAAGCTGACAGCTGGCACTTTCTCTATAGAGCTGAAAAAGAGATGCTTCAGATAAATCAATCATTCTCTTGAAGGTCATTGAATTAATGAATAGTGTTTTACAATGTATGAGTAACAACTGAAATAATTGATCTGAACTGAAATAAATTGTTTTGAAATAATGTATGGTAAGTAGGCCTAATAAAAATCTGATTCATTCCTGACATAAGGCTGTGTGACCTACATAACCAAATCACTTTTAAAAAATAATGTCAAGTAACGATATAGCCTACAGAGTTTCTACGTCATTGTCTTTAAAATCTATTCTTAATACCAAAGTGTGTCAAATGGAAAGCAAGAGTAAGAGTAAGAGGAAGATTATTTTCCCTCCGACTGAGGATAACATGAAGGAGAGTTTGGAGGAAGGAGGAGGACGCAAGTGGGCCCTGCACATCCCCAAGCCACTGTCATCATGATGGACTGTGTAGAGACAAAATGTTCAGAAGGCACGCAAATACACACACTCACACAGACACACACTCACACAGACAGACAGACTCTCAGACACACACATACCCAGAGAGAGAGAGAGAGAGAAGGGGAGTGGGAGATAGAGAAAAAAAGAAAAAGTCAAAGAAACACAAACCTCTTCTCTGTGAGCATCTCCGCTCTAAATTCAGCACCGCCTGCTGCCTCTACTCCACCAGCACCAGAGCTCTTGAGCCATGTATTCAAGAGTCTGTTTGCATGTCTCCAGTCTCGTCACAGCCATCACAACCGGAGGCCTTCCCTTGTTCTCATCCTTGCCGTCTCCCAGCACCCCTGCTGCTTGTTTGAGTTGGAGCGGAGAGATGCGCGTCCGGGCTAGGAGGGGCGGGGAGGCGGGTGGGGCAGGGGTAGCTCTCTTTCCCCCCCGGCCTGGACACGGCGAACGAGAGTTTAAGATGCCTCACAGGCATCAGTTCTCCTTCCGACGCTCGGCGAAAGCAAACGCTCTCGTCTTACAACTTTGCATTCTGCTGCAGAGAGGGAGCCGTGTTTGGACAAGGTGCGACTGCGAGCCTGGAGCTTGATAGCGTTTACTGTGGCAGAAACCCAAATGCAAAAATCCTGTGCAGTCTATGAGCTTGGGGAAAAGATCCTGTGCTCTAAGTGCCTGGGAAAAAATCTATTAAATATGAAAAAAAAAAGTTAATTTAGTCCATGCTGTGCTTTCTCAAACTACTACAAAAACAAAAAAGGCCAATTCTGTTTTAAATTCTTACATTAAGACACACATTCAGACTCTGTAGAGTGTAAATACAGTTGAATTAAATTAAACTGAACACAATGATCAAGGGTTTCATTTTGCATTTCATTATTATGATTTGCAGAAACTGAAAAGAACCCTGCTGGTCTGTGCTTGACGTAGAGAAGTAACACCAGCTCTTAAGGTGCACATTCATTTTCATTTACTGGCACCATATTTATCTTCTCAACCCTCAAGGATCTTGCTCAATGTCCTGTTACTGTCAGGACTGAATTGTCACTAATGGAATGGATGACAGTTAGCCTGGTCTCCAGTGGCTTTGAGCTCCAAAGTGCAACAGCTGCCTATATAATTGTATATGCCATGTGGGACTTGACCTAGAAATGCAAAAAGTTGCTCTGAATTTTTTTGGTTTTAATTTCATGGTCTGGCTCTGCGACATAACTTTTCTCAGTCTAATACTATATTAGTCAGACAGTAGCTGCTATAAGCTGAAAAATAGAGCATCCTGAATATCTCAAGAAATGTTCTAGCATGAAAAGTAAAAAACAGACGGTTACACGTTTTTGTCATAACAAGTTAGGGTTAGGGTTATGGTTCATGTGTCATGACAGTGTCATGTGTTCATGACAGTGTCATCAGAGAGGGTTAAAGCGGAGCTAGTAAACAAGGATCTTTGGTGTCATGTCACTCTTATGTCGATACTGTCAAGTAAAGTGACCCAGACATTAAATTACGTCACATGTGCTGTTTACTTTTCTTTTGTTGAAATGCATATTATTATATTTTATTATGTTGTTGTAGTGTTGTCGGGTAAAAAGGCGTGAAACATTTTAACATTCGCATACACTTGCTTGCCTTTACCATCACTCATCAGACCAACAGACTCCACATGCGATATGCAGTTGGGAGAATGGTCCATTTTATTAGCAAAACACCCACCATTTATGAGCTTGTTATGGAGGGACAAAGCACCCTATAGAGACTCTAATGTACAGACAGAGACGAAGCAGCTGATGACCCAGCACATGGTATGTGAATGACTCCCAGCCTGACCCATAATGGCCAGTGTCTTGACAACACAACCCTGCGGCACCAATAAAACGACTGACCCTTTTCACAGAGCCACTCACCGAGTAAACTACTGATAACAGAGCCCCGTAAACAGACGTTTTTTTATTTAGGGTCAAACAGTCAGCAGGCCACCAGTGGTTCCTGTTTGCCACGTGAGGTTTCCAGTAAATAATTAAATTGGTATGCTGCAACCTCTAGATGAATAGTTACCTGACTGGGAGAAATTTGATTATTTGTTGTGGTGCCCACACATGCTAGTAAACCACCACTAAATCAATACCATTAAAGCTAAAAGGATGCCTTCGGGGACAGACTTCACTGCTTAGATAAGACTGCATGCTATCAATCACTGAATTATTTTGTTATTTTACGCATATTGGATTATTTCAGAAATGTTGCTTAAAATATTGAGTTTTTGTCCCATCAAGTCCAGACAAAGATGGCAGTATTTTTTATATATATATATATATAATGTGATGTATTGCCTCTGATAGTCAGGGCAATTAAGCAGCAGTTGATTCCCTACACGTTCTGTGTCGGTTTCCTTCTCAGCATGAACCAGTGTGATTGATTAACAGCTTGATTGCATTTTGAGTTGTCCTTTCGACCTTCAACAACACCAACAGCAACAAAAAACATGACATCTCTGACCAAATGAATGAAAAAGGCCTACAATTGATTATCAGTCACCAAATTTCACACGTTTACTGTTTATTTTCATTGATCAGGCCAGTGTGTGCTGCTCAAACAGTGTGCTCTCTATAGCTGACTTTCAAAAAGGAAACAAGCCATAGCACTGCAAAATAACCTTACTGCATCAAATGTCAATGTCTGAAGCATAGTCTACTGTATGTCCAGTTCAGGGAGTTAAAACAGCATTTATATAAAAAAAAGTATGTTTGTTTGGAGGCTTCCATCCCATGTTCCCCATCAATCTCTTTTAACTTATTTACACCCCCGGGCTCTCCCATGGTGTTAAGCTTCTGGAACCTTCTCTTATCTCAGCTCCCACTCCCACTTGTCTTCAGGCTCGCACAGCACTGTTGCCCTGTTGCTGTGTGAATGGGGCATGCCAGCAGGATCCATACGGGCTATTTCATCAGACCTGACGTGAATTTGTCTCCTGCCGCACACCCTGCAGATCTCCGATCTGCACTTACGGCCCAGCGTCTAGCATGACTCGTGCTTTCCAGCCCAAGCAGTTCACGTGTAAGTTAGGAAACAAAAGCTTTGCATTTTGTACTCCTTGCCCTCAGTGTCTTTACAGCCTCATATGCTGTGTGTTATTACACTGAGGATGCTCTACTAACAGTACCAAAAACACTTTTTTATCAGAACTTGCAGATACCAAACATATATGTTAGAGTTTGTTTCAGGTTGTTGTACTGGAGCTCGGTCCCATAGAGCATGTCAGGGGTTATATAATGGGTTGGGTAGCCCTAGGTAGGCCTATGGTGTCTTTCAGCTACAATAGCTGGGTGGGAGATTGTTCTGTGAGATTTCACAACTTGGATTCCCTTGTGAATCCCACACTAAGGTGTCTGGAGCTACTTGGGTGAGAGTGCTTGAGGGGGGAAGAAGCTCCAGGAAAAGATTCATGGCGATGGCCGCAGGGAGATATGGTAGAGGAGGTGGGGGTGACGCTCAGGGAAATGAGGTAGAGGAGGTGGGGGTGACGCTCAGGGAGATGACGTGGAAGAGATGGGGTAGACGCTCAGGGAGATGGAGATTAGAGATGCAAGAGAAGACAAACAATGGAGGAGAGGAATGTGTGTGTGTGTGTGTGTGTGTGTATGTGTTTGTGTGTGTGTGTGTGTGTGTGTGTGTGGACATGTCAGAAATAGAGAGAAAGAGAGAGAGAGAGAGCTTGGAAGAAAAAGAGGAAAACCCATAGACGATTGAAGAAAGCTTTATCATAACCCTCATCACCATAGTCTAGCAGTTAATCCATGCAGTAATAACTCAGGCGTGCTTTGTGGATTTTTGTGTGGTCTGGCTATATTATTATGACCGCCGCGCAGCGAAGCGGCGGTAATATAGGTGTTTAGTCAGAATTTTTTTTTTTTTTTTTTTTTTTTCCCACATGTCCAAATTTCCGTCAAGGATTCCCGGGACACTGAAAGACCGGGGTACACGAAACTTGGTGGGGATGTAACCCCACATGGATAGCATGGAACCATAATTTTTCGTTTTGATCTGTAGCCCCCCCGCTGGACTGGACCCCCCGAAAGGAGGGTAGGGCAGACACCGTTTTCTGTGAATATCTCGAGAACCGTAGGGTTTAGGAGGACCATTTGTTTTTTTGTATGTTGATCTCAAAGGGCCATGTCAACCCATTCCATAACCACTCATTTCATGTATAGCGCCACCTAGTTAAACACAAAAAAGCAAAACATTAGGTGTTTTCATTACAATATCTCTGGCTGACATGGTCAAAACTGCACGAAATTGAAAGTGTAGGATCATTATGACACCCTCCGAATGCATGCCAAGTTTCGTGGACTTTCGTTCATGGGGGGCCTTACAATAAAATTATTTATGTGTACATTTAGTGACCGTACAGCAACAAGGATTCCCGGGACACTGAAAGACCGGGGTACAAGAAACTTGGTGGGCATGTAACCCCACATGGATAGCATGGAACCATCGTTTTTTGTTTTGATCTGTAGCCCCCCCGCTGGACTGGACCCCCCGAAAGGAGGGTAGGGCAGACACAGTTTTCTGTGAATATCTTGAGAACTGTAGGGCCTAGGATGACCATTTTTTTCTGTATGTTTGCCTCCAGGGGTCATGTAAACCCATTCCATATCCACACATGTGCATAAACAGATACACACGCACACACATACATTCACAGTAATCCTACGTATGACACATACTCACACAGTAGACATACAGTATATACGCATGCATGCACATGCACACACACAGGCACATAAACAGGCAAACACACAAGCACATGCACATGCACATGCACATGCACGCACACACACACACATAAACATAAACATGTACACGCACACATGCACACAATTCAAGAATTTCTCAGAATTATGAACAGGCAAGATGGGGGTGGGGTTAGATAAAATGTATTTTACATGTGAAATCTATGAACTAATCATGTTTTGGTACTTGTTGTCTAGATACCAGTGAGAATTGAGTGTGCATAATGCAATTCAGTGAGACAGTTAGAATCATATATGCCTTTCAGCGTGACTTATTTTTGTGGAAAACATGTGCTGGACTGGGCGGCGGTCATATTTTGTACCGCTCTGCGGTACATCTAGTTATTATTATATATCACTATCAGGTTGACAGGCCGAAGAAATTGCTCTGAAAAAACACCCCATTTTAGGGTTTATTAGAAATAAATATGACAACTCAGAATAGTTAGCAAAAAAATGAAAGCCTTCTAACTTTACTAATGAAGTTATTGCCCTTGTGTCTGGCAAAGCCTCATAACTTCACAACAATTTTCATGATGGATTCTCTGTGTACAGTTGTGTTCACTTTAATGTGTGTCACTAACATCTTCCTAGACCCCCTCCATTTGTTTGCCCAAGGGGATTCACTTTTATAAATACAGTACAGCAGAATTATTCTTGTGAAAAAACAATATAACACAGCTGACAGAGCACATATGAAAACAATCATAATCCTAGAACACCTCTGAATGGAATTAATTAATCTTGTTGAATGCGTTTGTATAACCATTATAGTTAGCACTTTATAATAAGAATGCAAATAATATACTTAAGTAACACTTAATTACCGCATGTCATGATGTTTTACTGTATGAATAAAAAACATTATGTAATTACATGACTGCAACCTCATTAAAAGTACTTCACAGTTACATTAATTGACATTCCACCAAATTAGGTGGATTTCACACACATTCACTTCATGCATTTGATCAACTTTGCAAGAAGAACATATGAAGCTGTTTTAAAAGCAGCCTGTATCATATTGCTGCAAGACCCAGTGGTCAGACAAAACACTGTCCAACATGAAGTGTCTACACTAGAGTAGATGCATGAGTGGGCTTGGTGCTGTTTACACTAGAGTAGATGCATGAGTGGGCTTGGTGCTTACAGAGAGTTCACTGGACATGTTTATGGTGAACAGACATGAAAATGGTCTCTCCTCAACAATGGTGTAATTTAGCGAGCAACGTCTCATTTAAACATTCTTTTTCACTTTGCATTCGACTTTTTGCACATAATGGTTCAGATTAATTCATGTGGTGGGAACCCTACTTCTCAACACTCACACTCACACTCACACTACACTCACACTCACACTCACACTCACTCTCTCTCTCTCTCTCTTCTCTCTCTCTCTCTGTGTAAGTCTGTGCTGGCAGGAAAAAATGCAAATCCTTTCTGAATAGTGTACAGAGGAACAACTTTGTTGTTCTTACAGATGGTGTCATCAACTCTGTGCTTTCGTTCGTTAATTCTAATAGTGGGTGTGTTTACACTATTCTCATCAACATTTGAACAGATTGCTGGTAGAGCCTTTACTGGCAACCACCAAGTCATCTTGTCCAGGTTAGACACATGATTGAATGTTAAATCCAGGAGTGTCAAATGTAATTTAGGATAGATGAGGTGTGACAAATAATCTGTCTTTAGTGACCCTGAATAGAAAGCATTGATCCTGAACGGGACTCTGCAGATGGCTGGCAAATCTGCTAGAAGAGAGTGTGTGTGTGTGTGTCACTACTCATGTATTTTAGATAATATATATAATTTCCATTAGCATAGCATAATTACCAAGCAACATCACCAAATTGCGGTTTAATAAACCATGGCATCCATATTTAGTAGATGTTTGCATATAATACATCAGAGGGGGTCACAGATGAATCTACACATGCATGACGGCACCTTGCACACCCAATGAGATGGGACCAGAGCCCACCAAGGAGGCGACCTGAGAATCTCCCCAGCCTCAGCCAATCACTGCCCTGACATTCTCCCCACTCTCAGCCAATCACCAACCAGAGAAATGATCACAGATCAGTAATTACATGACAGCCGGTGATCTGGGAGATCGGGTTGCGGTCTCGCCGCTGAAACAGCGCAGTCACTCGGAGCCTGGTAATCTATCAGAGTGGAGGCGGAGGTGGAGGTGGAGATGGAGGCGGAGGCTCTTCTTCTTGGTTACTTAAGCCCCAGCAGAGCAGGAGGCCATCCCCTGTTCAACAGGGATCAGATGTATTATTCACAGTTTACCATGGGCTGCATATCCAGTGTCGTCCCAGTGCACTTCTGTGTGAACAGTTTTGACTGCCTCAATAACACACGGTCGCGCCTCCACAAAGCCCTAATGCCTCCAGGCTTTACATTACATTTTCCTTAACCTGCCACAGGTATTAATGCACTTCTATAAGTCTCTGTAAGTCTCTATAAGTCTTCTGTAATATATTTTCGCCACAATCTCCGAAAAGAAGCTGACAGTTCAGAGCTGGCTCTGTATCTTAAGAAAGGGATATTTGTGTTTATCTCAAGCGCCAGGCGTTTCAGGCACTGCTCAGGAGATGAAGCCACAAAAAGCCACGCTGTGAGTCGTTTGTGAAGAAAATGGGCAGAGAGCTCAGTGGGGAATTGTGTCTGTCTAGAACTGTATCACCAGTGGAGGCCGCACCGATGGAATGAGCCGGTCTAATCTGAGCATCAGCAGGAAGGACAGCAAAGAAGAGAGAGACTGGGCCATGAGCGAGTGAGGGAGAGAGGGGGAGAGAGAGAGAGATGGACAGACATGTAGAGAAAAGAAGAGAAGAGAAGGAAAGAAAAGAGAAAATTAGAGAGAGAAGAAGAGAAGAGGAGAAGAGAAGAAAAGAGAAATGTAGAGAAGAGAAAAGAAGAGAGCTGAAGCCCAGGATCTCAGTGGATCGCCTCGTCCCCTGTGTCCATGATAACAGCTCTTCAGGTCCACGCAAACTCGGCTGTGTTGATACAGGACATTACCGCACTGATCTTATTTACTCTAATAAATCTCCCTGTGATTGTTGAAGTGCAGCTCTGTGCAGGGGCCTGGCTGGCTAGCTGGCTGCTGAAATGGAGATAATAGGCTCTTAGGGGAGAGTGAGAGAGGGAGATTTGAGGTGATTTGTATTTAAGGGTTGCGGGAGGGATGTAGGTCACACGTGAACACCCTCTTCCTGTCCTCCTCTCCTCCGCTATGACTCAAGCACCAGATACCGGTCTGAGGTCTCCGGTTTCAAGCAAGCAGTACCATGTATCAGTTGGATGGAAAAAGGACACATTAGCTCTGTGTGTGTTTGTGTGTGTGTGTGTGTGTGTGTGTGTGTCAATCAGATAGCATGAGAGAAAGATAGAAAAACAGAGAGAGAGAGAGAGAGAGAGATGGTCATTATGATAATAGACTTATTTGGTCATTGTTCCATATTCAGTGCCATGTTCAGTTGGCAGACTAATTCAGCCCTTTTCAGCCTGTGTTGACACAGAGGTTAAATTAATCAGTCCAACCCCACCACCATCTACTACCATCGCTCTTATATTTGTTTATTTCAGACGAGCTTTTCTGCGGCGTAGAATTCCCTAACGTCCAGGGTCAGGACTCTAGCTAAGCAATCTCTCATATTATGCAGAAGATCACAGCACACAGTCTGCACAATGCCACTGAGAACAAGGGAAGTGTCACATGATATCCACATCATTCGATCTCTCATTCGATCACAGAAGAAAAAAGGCTTATTCAAGCAGGACAGGGCCATTTGTATGCTATTGTGACAGCTACATTTGGAAGCATTATGTACTTCTCTAAAACCCATCTTCAAGATTAAAATTGGTGCATAAAGAGCTGTCTGTCTCGAGCATCTCTAATCCCATTACTCATGCATCACTTCCTAAGATAAGATTCCCCATCATCAACATGGCAAACACAAAAAAACTACAATGGGACCTACAGTCACATATGTTGTGTGCCCCTTGGGGTGCACTAATTGAATTGGCAGCTGGACACTTTTAATTTTAGTTACCAAAGAATGATACTAAACATTATGTCCAATGTAAGTGTCAGTCTTTGACCGATGTCCACAATGCTGTTCATGAGTTAGACACTAAATGAAGTTTTTGTAAATTCAGACTGAAAATAATCTATTACCAAAACAGGAATGAATTGTGAGCAGCACATTGGTATTATCGGTTTAGCTAATTCCCCTTACATCATTATTGCTCTGGCAAGATAGCACATCGGTAGTGACACTGTGCTAGCTGGCACTAGCTGGTTTTGATCACAAAAGTCAACAACTTGTTGATGTTTTCTCCATTCACCATTGGATGTCAGGAGTATAGTGTTGACGACAGGAAGTAAAAGTCAATGTGTGTCCCACTCACAGCTCTCCACCTGCACGGCTCACATCCTGGCCTCTGCAACTCAGCAGTCCCGCTGCTAGTCCTCTACGATGGACAGCTATGACTCATGTCGCGCCACAAGCCCTGCCACTGGGTAGAGAGCAGGGGTCTCTCTATCTCGTCTCCATGGAGAAGTGACAGCCCACAATAGTGCAGATGGCTAGCTATTATTGCATTGTGAGATCGTTATAATGGCTTCATACTGACAGAGAAGAAATGGAGGATTCATACAGGCTTCCTTCATTGTCCATAAAAAAGGAATCAGAAGAAACAAAACACAAGTAAGAATCACGTGAGCACTGGTTCCATTCAACCTCACTTCTTAGCCATTAATTGTCTGAAGTCACTGTCTCTGTGTGAAATAGTATTGTCACTACTATTGTGACTATGAAATAGTATTGTCTATTGTCTGTATTAAATTAATTGTTCATACTGCATTGAATCTCACTCATTACCTCATTAGCATATAATATGCGTAATACAATTCTGATTGATAAACCTAAAACTAAGCGTCTGAGTCATAGGGAAGGGCTCCTGTTCTACAGCCATCATATTTGTTGTGCATTTCTTATGCATGTAACGGTGCATCCTGCTTTGGAAATGGCTACCTGAGACTGACCCACATTTCCACACCACTTATCTGCTGTCAGGGGTGTGTGGGCTGGGTCAAGTTCCCTCTTTCAGCTGGCCCCAGAAATGTAATTGTCTCCCGGAGGGGGGGGGGGTTATCCCAGGTCGATGTGTATGTAATGGGCTTAACAGAATAGCACTAATTTGTCTATAGAAGAACAGGAACAAATAAGCTGCTTTAATTCACCTTAAGAGAGATACATTTTCTTTCCAAACATGAAGTTAACATTGAGTTTGATCTGTGGGTGAACAACATCATCCCAAGTGTAAGCGTCCCTATCACCAGTGTAGATGTAGGCTTTGTAGCTAGCAGGGCCAGATAATACTGTAAGTCATTTTCCTATACATTCAGGGAGATCTTGACCTGATGAAGTAACCCAAGACAAGAATTTCAATCAATTCAATTTAATTTTCTCTCAAATCTCTGTCTCAAGACTGTTGTTGTCTTATGCTTCAAATCACACTTCCAAACAATCTCCCATTTTTATCCTGTAATCAACAAAGCTTTCTGGATGCCGAGAGAAACATTTTGAAATATTGCACCATCTAAAGTTGCTTGTTCACCTTCATAGCATGACTGACCCAGTGAGCAATAAGCGTCTGCACCCATTTCTCAATGATGCATGTGATGGGTAGTGATGGGCCTGTTCTCTGGACAGAAGGGCTAGCATTAAAAAAGAGCCTTCTGAAAGGAACATGACATAGATGGGTGCCCAGCCCGCCAGAGAGGCAATAGAGCTTAAAAACAAAAGTGCAGAGATTCTGGGCTG
This sequence comes from Alosa pseudoharengus, assembly GCF_046254945.1. Taxonomy (NCBI): domain Eukaryota; kingdom Metazoa; phylum Chordata; class Actinopteri; order Clupeiformes; family Clupeidae; genus Alosa; species Alosa pseudoharengus. The sequence goes on from NW_027468657.1 coordinate 7,511,832, forward strand.
GACAGATAGAGAAAGGAGGCCCGACAGAGAAGACTACCAAACAATGAGAGCGCGTTGGTGTTAGGTGAGGAGAGTGCAGTCTGCACCGGAGATAATTGTCAGCTTCATGGAAGAGAAAAAAAACAGAGAGGAGAGAAGCAGAGAGGGAGAGAGAGAGAGACGAGAGAGTGAGTGAAATGAAAAAGGGGAAAATACAGAGGAAGGACTGTGAAAGACAGGGAGAGGTTTGACATATAAATAATGACGGCTAGAGAAATCCTCCCCCTAGAGCCAGATCGCATTCCTCCAAACCAATATCTTGTCATCCCAGAGTCCAATGTAATGCCAGACATCTCTTTCTCTCCTGTTCAAAGATGGAGGATAAGACGATGAGGTGGTGGAGGTGGATAAAAGAAAACAACAAGCACAAGAGACCAGATCAAACGCAAGAGCTCCCTCTCCCAACAAGACTCACCAGAGAGGTTCTGTCCTCCATCGAGAAGGTTGAACTTTAAAGCCTCTAATGGACCAGTGGACCATGAAGCAACAAATCCAACCTAGTTGACCATGTTAAGTGTAACACTTTTTTAAACCAGGAAGAAAGACAATCTGAGGCTCAGCATGTCATGGACAGAAGTTTGCCTGCAAAGTCTATCAAGAATGCCTCTTCTATTGGGAGTGAATCTGGTGCTAAATATAGAATTGCAGAGGCAACCAATTTGAAGTTGTTGAAGTAATAATCTATCTGTATATGAATGCATACAAACAGTGCCTGTTCACAACAGAATGATTTGACTGTGTAAAGAGCTTTATTTTTAGAAAGATGGTGCACCACTGTTTCAAGGACAGCATACATTCATATTGTGTCATCAGTACAGTATAAAAATGAAGGAAGAGAGTGAGGTCAAATTTACATCCAAGTGAATGATAAAGTGGGATGCTTCATCTCACGCAATCACAATGAACTATGATCGCATTTGCAAGTTGGTTGTAAGGGTTGGACATATTGAATGAATCTGTAGTCAAATACAGAGAGAGAGAGAGAGAGAACCCCAGGATTTTGTTCATCAGCAAAGATGTTTTTTTTCCAATGGTAGAGAAAATAATTCACTCCATATTTATATAATTTCTCTCTCTTTGTTGACTGTAATTCATAACATTCACATGAAATTCGTCTGTGTTTGTATTACTTGTTGCTTTAGCAATATTGTACAGATATAGGACAATAATTATTTTCTGAATGGAATGTGAGGTATGGGTCACTGCATATACCAAGGACAAGCGTGCAACATTGAGTTACATGACAGTGTAGAGAGAAAGAGAAGGAGAGATACAGAGAATGAGAGAGAGAGAGAGAGAGAGAGAGAGAGTGTTTAGTGGGCACTTGACTATTTGGCAACCTTCTCGGTGAAACATCACAGAAAACACAACACGTTACCTTCGAAATCATATTGCACTCAGTCCCAAAGATAATAAGGCGTCTTTGAAAATACAATGTAACAACGACTAAAGGTCTAAAGGTGGTGACGTAAGGCTTTCCAATTTTGCAGATTTGTTGGCGATGGATGTCAGGATACAATAGCTTTTTATCATGTTGGTGGTCTTTAAATAATTGTACACATTGCACCCTTGACTGCATGAACTTGTGAGATTCTGACTGTTGCCAAACTGACAATCTCGGATCTGATATAAAACAATCGGATAAAAAACCTAATGAATTTGAACCTTCAAAGAAGAATAGCAACACAGATGTATCAGGTGTTCACTTCACGTACGACGTCAATTTAAGCATAGAACACCAACATTACATATCAAAATATATTACCAGAACGACACCATTTTAACGCATCTGGTGATGCCAAGGACTTGTCAGTGTAAACCATTTGGAGTGAACGGTGTTAACCTGTCTAGACAAATATCTGTTTCGCAGTCGTTTAAGTCACAAACCGAATCGGTCGCTATTTCATTATTATGAGAAAACTGTGAGATCCGGTCAAAGGTGTCTTCGTTGTCAATACAGTCCACGACATTTGGGATGATGTTCACATACGCATTGACGATCTCTTTGTGGAATAAAGTGTCTTGGTTATATGAGACAAGTTCATTACTTATATTCACTGTTTCAACCGGTGTAGTGGAGCAAAAGTTACGACAACCGAGCAGGTTTGCAAAGGCTTTCCGAAACTCTGCATTGAACGCGTAGATGATGGGGTTTAGAGAGGAGTTGGTCCAGCCGAACCACACAAACACATCAAAAGTAGTTTCACTGACACACGGTAGTCCAGCTTCCTGGTCGGTGGGTGGTTTATCACAAAAAGGAACCATGCAGTTCAGAATAAAGAAAGGTAGCCAGCAACAGACAAATACACCCATTATCACAGAAAGAGTTTTCAGAACTTTGGTTTCCCTGTTTATGGACGTTTTCAAGGTATTGTGGTGTTGGCACTCGAGTCTGTTCGACCTGCAGCTCTGTGCGTGCTCAGCCGCGCGCTCCAGAGATGCTATCCTCCTTATCTGTATTTGAGCAATCCTATAGATGCGGGTGTATGTCACAATCATAATCGCCACAGGGATATAGAAACTTATCAAAGACGAGGAGATGGCGTATTCTCTGTTGAGGCTAGAGTCGCAATTCTCTTCGACTGGCTCTTCCATCGTGGTGTTGTTTGGGCCGATAATTTCCACGCTGGCTTTGTGCCAGTTTAGTTGGATCGGAATGAAGGATATGAGTACAGACAGTGTCCAGGTCAGACTAATCATCACAAAGGCCACTCGTTGGGTCATTTTTCTCTCGTATCGAAAAGGACTTGATATTGCCCAGTAGCGATCAACGCTGATGACACAGAGGTTGAGGATAGACGCTGTGGAGCACATGATGTCGAAAGCTACCCAAATATTACAGAAGGAACCAAACGGCCAGTAACCTGCCACCTCGGCGACTGCTTTCCATGGCATCACCAGAACAGCAACGAATAAATCCGACACTGCCAGGGAAACTATGAAAATGTTGGTCACTTTGGATCTCAAGTGGCGGAACCTGAGCACGGCAGTGCACACCATAATGTTCCCGAGCAGCGTCCAGAGGATGAGCACGGAGAGCAGGCACCCCGTTACGGCGCGGACCACCAAGTCTTTCCTCGTATCTAAGGTCGCCTCCGTTTCGGTCACGTTCCACATAATCACTCCAAGTGGGAACGGGATGGTGTTGCAGGCGAGCACGGATGAGAAGTATTTCGCTGGAGTCTCCATGAGCCTGGTCAGGTGAACAAATGTAATAATGCGCTACGGCTGTGTCCAGACGCACAAAAACTAGACACTCTTACGTCCCCTTCCCCATCTCCGTGCATGGTTGCCTCGCTAAGAGCGACAAAGTAAGTGTTTCTTTGCAGGAAATATGTGCATGCGTAGATTACAGAAGTCCTAGTTCCAAGTGCCTCTGTCCAGGTGAGGCAGAGCCGCGCGCAAAGGAACGGAGACGCTTCATCATCCGCGAGCGCATGTTGTTGCCTCGCGTCTCGTCTGACCTCCCCGTCAGAGTAGCTAAAGCAGCCGCACTGAAACTGTTGGGCTGTGCTATTTTGAGTTCATGAGCACTTTGAGGGAGGAGGGGGAGCGGTGTTATTCACGCGCGCGCGCTTGACAAACAGACAGACAGACACACACACACACACACACACAAGTCCTCACAAACCAAATACTCCTTTTCAGAAACATGCATTCGTCCACCATGTTCCAAAGACCATGTCAGTTACATGTCGTCTGACCAGTTAGTCGGAATGTACAACTGGAATGCCTGGATTACGATTTTTTTTCTTTCTTTGTTGTACATTTTTTCATGTTAATATAAACATTATTTTATTGACTGCAATTGCATAATTTGCAATTACATAATTAGACATGGTGTACAGTCATACATTTGTATGACTGTTGCATAAATTGTACCTGTCCCCTATTTTATTAATTGTCTTAATTTACTTCAGTATTATATGCACCCTGGGTCATTGCCCAAGGGCTTCTCGTGAAGTACTTTTCTATATCATGCGAGAAGCATCTCTTTTCAATTGCATTAAAGGAAACTGAAACATGCACGAAACAATGCGGCGTACACGGGCGCGTCGGTTCTCGACCGAGGTGAAGTTAGTTTGATATTTGATATTCGGATATTGGACAGATATTCATTTTTTTTTAATGCGGCCGGTTTCACCCCGTGTTTGCAGACAATGTACAAACAGATGACCTGTCTACTTGCTCCCAGCCGACCTACTTAGGGACCGTCTATAAAGTACCTTCTGAATTACCTTCATAGTCTTTTTTGTCAATAGCTTTGACATCATGTGACTCCTTTTTTTCAATACCTCCCAAGCCATGTGACCTAGTGATTCCAAACCAATGCAGAATAGTTATCCTATATGGGACTCATCAGACACACCTCTTCTTATAGTCACTGTATGCACACTGTTTTTTATATGAATATTTTAAAGAAAATACATTATTTGCCATTTGACTCTAGGGATGTAACGATTACCGGTATAATGATAAACCGTGATAAAAATGTTGACGATAACAATTACCGTTTTCTTTTGAAATATCATAATTATCACGGTTGATTATCACGGTGTTGAAACCGTGTGTTTAATCCTTCCCAGCTTCATCCGAGCCTGCTTTTGACATACAGTAGGCCTGGTACAATGAAGCAAAATTGGTACGGATTCTGTTGTCTAATTGATGGTTTTAACTGCGAATTGGATTAGGCTACACCTGATTTTAAAAGGCGGAACATTTTCACCGCAAAACTTGCACTGTATCATTTGCACTCTGCGTCTTTTTATGTTCGCGTGCACATTAAATCCATTCCACTCACGTTATCAGAAGAACACAGTAGCCTAAAGTTTTATTTCGAACACTTACTTTGGTCTCACTCAGGGTAGGAATTTCACGGCGGCCACGTTTTTGCCCCTTGCATTGGCCGTGATGTCCCTTTGAAAATCAGAGGTTTACAGGCCACGGTGCCCTTGGTGCCCTGCTTTCAATGTTCTGCTTTGCATCCTACTAATAGCGAATTTTATTTAGCCTATGGCCTGTCAAAATAATCTTAGCATTCACAGCGCAAATTAATTTATTTTACGCAGTGGAGAAAGTGACAGCGCAAGAAAGAAAGTGCGTCTAAATTCACCTATTCTTCTCAGTTGAACTACTCGAGAAGTAGCCTACTCATCACACAGACATCGCAAGTATCACATGAAAGAGCTCTTTCTCAGCTTTTAAACTATGTTAGCCGCGAATTGCTGTGCTGAACGGTTCGCGAGAAACGTAAATAATATAATTAAATTTAATCATAAATTCTACTGAAGGTTTTCGTCCATCTCCCTACCCATTCCTCTCGGTGCAATACTTCACGAACCTTTCGTTTAACACATGACAAACCATATATCAGAACAAACAGCAGACCTTACCGAACATAAAGGTGTAAAGCAGTCCCCTGTACAGTTAGCCGTTCCAGAGTAATCCACTTTTGAATTTGCAGTACATTTCTACATGCATGGATGTCTCCAAATTTGGGCTTTAAGTTTTACAATGTGTTTAAATTGTTCCACATGATTTCATAACGGGCCAAATACAAAATAAATGTTACAAATATCGCCTATATATCGGTAAATCAGAGGACAGCTGACTAAGAGTTTGTGAAAGTAGATCACAAAATGCTAAGCATGCATCTAGGCTATTTGAGTTTCTTAAAGCTGAACTGTGCTTAAATTGTTCAATACATGATTTCATAACAGGCCAAATATAAAATAAATGTTAAATATAGCCTAGATATCTGTAAATATTAGATGTTCAGATGATTTGCAGTTCTATATAATATGTCATGTTTCATGTTTTTGTAATGTTTCATACAGTGATGCAGGTCTACTGCAGTGAATAGGCTATACAACTTTGATATTTTTTATAGCCTATGTGGCCTTTGTGCCCTCCACCAAACATGCCCAACTGCCTTGCCCCCAGAATGGTGAAATTCCAAGCCTGGTTTCACTCATTGGATCCAAATAACAGTAATAGCAACCTCCAAGTCATGGTAGGGTAAGTTAAGCAATAAGCACATAGCCAATTTAACATGAAAAACTGAACGGGACACTTTTTGAAACTATTTCAGCTTGTGAAATAATAATCGCTTGTGTAGGCCTATCAGTGCTTTCTGAACATATTGAACACACTTTTAAAAATACCGTGATAATACCGAAAACCGTGATAATTTTGGTCACTATAACCGTGAGGTTAAATTTTCATACCGTTACATCCCTATTTGACTCCAAACTGATAGCAATTATTTTAGGGTTAAAATTAATAATAATTTAATTTCTAGACTAGTTTCAGTTAGCCATGTGGCCCCTTTTGGCATTAAACAAAGGCACCCTCCCCTCCCCCAATGAAATGCTAATGTACTGGTTCCAAGAACTATCAGATCCATAAGACATAGGATGTTACCTTGCTATAATGTATCCATGTGTCATGAAATGTAAATATATTCATGTTTGGTATCATTGTAATAGTCTCAGTACAAGGATTGTAATGATTTGATTGTGAGAATGTTTGGAACATTCTATAAGTGATACTTCTGATATTAGGCTTATTCGATCTACAATAATCAGGTAATAACGTTCGCAGCGGCCATTTTGTTGATATAGAAAATGCATAGGTGGGTCTATTTAATGCAGCTGTCAATTGACAAGCGTGACAGCGCCGGTATGATCGCTGTAGGCTATTTATTTATTTGTACATAATGTAACGTGATGGTAGGCCTATGTTGTGCAATAGGCCTAGGCTACAGGGCAGGCCGTTCTAACAACAGCAATACAGGCCGTTCTAACAACAGCAATAGCCCTAGTCACCCACTGTCAGAAACATACCTGTCAACTTTTTTCCAGCTGTCTTTCTGTTTTAATATTTTCCCGTAAAATATCCCATATTTTATTACTTTCATAACATTAGCCCCATCTGACTTGGCCGTCTCTGTACTGTTGTCCTGTACCCCCTGCCCTTCCAGCGAAAATATGTTTTTAAAGCATCGTTTTGCTTGCCTGAAGGCGACCTTAGAGTGATCAGAACAGTGATCAGAACAGTGACACTTTATTACAGAGTGAGTTAGTTACATACATACAGGACTTGGACTCCACGAAACAGAGAGACGATCCGACAAGGAACAGAGAAACAGGAGGGTAGAAATACACATACCAATTAACAGAAAGGCAGAGGACTGGACGAAACCAACAAGACAATAACAGGGAACAGGTGAGGAGGCAGAAATGCACATGGGGAACAGGCAAAAACAAACACAGGACAATACACAAAATGGCCACCAGGGTGGCACAAACTCAACGGTCCGGGCCAGATCCTGACACATATAGGATAACTATTCTGCATTGGTTTGGAGTCACTAGGTCACATGGCTTGGGAGGTATTGAAAAAAGGAGACTGTTTCTTAAAGGAAATAATGTATTTTCTTTAAAATATTCATATAAAATACAGTGTGCACACAGTGGCTATAAGAAGAGGTGTGTCTGATGAGTCCCATATAGGATAACTATTCTGTATTGGTTTGGAGTCACTAGGTCATATGGCTTGGGAGGTATTGAAAAAAGGAGTCTTTTTCTTATATGAAATAATGTATTTTCTTTACAAAATTCATATAAAATACAGCGTGCATACAGTCGCTATAAAAAGAGGTGTGTCTGATGAGTCCCATATAGGATAACTATTCTGCATTGGTTTGGAGTCCCTAGGTCACATGGCTTAGGAGGTATTGAAAAAAAGGAGACCGTTTCTTATAGGAAATAATGTATTTTCTTTAAAAAATATTAGTATAAAATACAGTGTGCATACAGTGACTATTAGAAGAGGTGAGTCCTATATAGGGTAACTATTCTGCATTGGCTTGGAGTCACTAGGTCACATGGCTTGGGAGGTATTGAAAAAAGGAGACCATTCCTGATGGGAAATAATGTATTTTCTTTCAAATATTCATATAAAATACAGTGTGCATACAGTGACTATAAGAAGAGGTGTGTCTTATTAGTCTCATATAGGATAACTATTCTGCATTGGTTTGGAGTCACTAGGTAACATGGCTTGCGAGGTATTGAAAAAAAAAGACCATTCCTTATGGGAAATAATGTATTTTCTTTAAAACATTCATAGAAAATACAGTGTGCATAGAGTGACTATAAAAGGAGGTGTGTCTGATGAGTCCCATAAAGGATAACTATTCTGCATTGGTTTGGAGTCACTAGGTCACATGGCTTGGGAGGTATTGAAAAAAGAAGACTGCTCTTATAGGAAATAATGTATTTTCTTTAAAATATTCATATAAAATACAATGTGCACACAGTGGCTATAAGAAGAGGTGTGTCTTATTAGTCCCATATAGGATAACTATTCTGCATTGGTTTGGAGTCCCTAGGTCACATGGCTTGGGAGGTATTGAAAAAAAGGAGACCGTTTCTTATATGAAATAATGTATTTTCTTTAAAAAATATTAGTATAAAATACAGTGTGCATACAGTGACTATTAGAAGAGGTGAGTCCTATATAGGGTAACTATTCTGCATTGGTTTGGAGTCACTAGGTCATATGGTTTGGGAGGTATTGAAAAAAGGAGTCTGTTTCTTATATGAAATAATGTATTTTCTTTAAAAAATATATAAAATACAGCGTGCATACAGTCGCTATAAAAAGAGATGTGTCTGAGTCCCATATAGGATAACTATTCTGCATTGGTTTGGAGTCACTAGGTCACATGATGTCAAAGCTATTGACAAAAAAGACTATGAAGGTAATTCAGAAGGTACTTTATAGACGGTCCCTAAGTAGGTCGGCTGGGAGCAAGTAGACAGGTCATCTGTTTGTACATTGTCTGCAAACACGGGGTGAAACCGGCTGCATTAAAAAAACCTGAATATCTGTCGAATATCCGAATATCAAATATCAAACTAACTTCACCTCGGTCGCGTACCGTGCGACGGGGAGCTCTCCATGGTGCTGACTCGGTGCTAAAGGCGCGGGCGGAAAATGCGTTTCCCCTTGAGGAAATTAACCTCATGAATTTGAGGTGACACTGATGCTCACATGAAATCATTGGTATGTGATGTGAGTGATAACCAAAAATGTGCCGTAATCGGTTATATTTCATCATCGGATGATGAATTTAATGTATAATCCGCCGTACAGAGGCAGATCTAGGTCATAAACAATCTCATTACATGAATTCATGAAGTGCGTGTCCTGCCTCCAACAGGCTGTTTGTTATTTTTAGAAATGTCGGGAGCGGACGGAGAATACCCGTCAAAACGCACTGTGAGTTTGCACTAGGCCGATCGAACGCAGATGAGCCAATGGCAGTCCAGTAGCTCCGTGCAGGCAGACGCCCGTCAACTTCACCTTACGGCTCCATAGAAATGTATTGGGAGCCTTGATATTTGTCCGGTTTTATGGGATTTTATAGTGATATGAGTTGAAAAGGACAGTCAAATGACATATGTGGGATTAACACAACACCGATACACAGAAAAATGCCTTTCAATATTGATTACGTTTTCTGTAATTATGTAGCCTGACGAGCCAGACCCACATTAACATGTAGGGTCTGGACACTCACCGTTCGCAGTGCTCAGTCCGAGGGGCGGGATAATCAGTTGTCTTTCAAATTCCCTCTGCACGCAATAGGACAGCGGCAGCGCTATAAGTCCCATGCGTTTCCCACCAGCGGAGCTAGTTGGCTAGTTCAAACGTTTGCCAACTTAATAAAAGCTTAACTCGTGTCACACTGTTCGCCAACAGCAACATCCATCTCATTTGTTTTCAAGTAGCAGGGAATTCAAGCCAAACCGTTGCAACTCTGCCATCAATCATTATGTTAAGCCCACCTAACGACTCTATACACGATTTCATTGGCCCGGCGAAGTTTCGATATCTGGAGCTCACAAGCCAACGGAGAGTTGCTAGACTAGCCCTGGCAGCTAGGGCCGCGTCTAGATTTCTAGGCTAGTAATTATGTTAAATTAGATTAAATTCTCTCGCCCCAGATATCCACTATTTTAAGTCAGTCAGTCAGTCAGTTTTATTTTTAAAGCGCATTTAACATGCACATACTGCAACCCAAAGCGCTCCAACAAACAAGACACATAACAAGACAAACGATGCCGGATGGAGCGGCGTAGTCGCCAGCGTGCCCATGACCTCAAGACATGACAAATACATTTAAAAAATAACAAATACAAAAAATGCTGGACGGAGCGGCGTAGTCGCAGCGTACCCGTGACACCAAGACAGACAACAAAACAAATAAACAAATAAAAAGTGGAAAAAAAAAGAAAATATATTTAAAAAGGGGAAAGGTGATGTTAAAATTAGTCCAACTTCCAAACCAGCTGAAAATGTCCAAGGGCAATGATGATTCGTGAAAACTGCACAGAGTGTCTTCACAACCGATATGCCAAGTTCTTTAACGTTAGCAAATGATCAACCAGGTGAATTCACTGGCAGTCTGGAGATCACGTTGACGTTAGGCCTTGAAGACTGCAGTCTGGAGATCATTGGAAGCACAGTCTGAAGTAGTGGGCGATCGTGTAGATCCGCAACTCGGTTGACTTCTAACAGCGACCGTCTGTTACTCGGTGAGACTGCAGCTCCTCACCGCTAGGGCAAGGCAGCTCGCAGGTCAGCAACCCATTAAAGCATAGGGTTACTCCTTAGCAAACCATAATGAAACAGTGCTCCACCACATCTGTGGATTAAGCCACACAGTCACCTAAGTAAGATAAATAAGGATGTTAATTGTTTTCAGCATTGCAGCATTGTATATAAATGAGTGTCACTTGGAGGAGACGTAGATAACTAACGTTAGTATAGTTAGCTAACCGCAGCTAATAACGTGCTAGTTTCGTCACGTCAAAGAAGCATGGGGCTGTGCCACTGATCTTTATAGATCAGTGGGCTGTGCACAGTAGTGTAACATTTATTCACCATATAATAATACAGTTGAAGTGGCTCTGCAATGTAGGCTATGTTTCCGTTTTTTGGCAGCACCATGTTCCTTACATGACATGGCCCAGTGTCCTTGTAACATACATGCAAGTCTATCGCCTCCCGTTTTTGAGTTTGTCACCCAAAAAAACTAGATATGAGTTTTTATACATGTGTCTCCATGTCATACTGCAGTCTTTCAACGGATTGTAAATGATTGTAAATGAATTTAGGTCTGTGGCTCTCTAAAAGAGCCTCTTGTGCTGTCACTTTTAAGGAGTCTTAACAGCTACTGTACCATTGAATTTCTAGACAACTCCCTTCTGAGTTTGATGGGCGTAGTAACAATAACTAAGGGGCGTGGCTTTTGCGAACGGTATATAGAGCATCACAGTCCCGCCCCTCCTCCGAGAGAGCTTTCCGGAAGTAAATTTCCCATTCATTTCTCCCATTGACATTTTGGAAAAATCCGTATCTAAAGAGTTTTAGACTAGTCTTAGGCTAATCAGCTACGGCGTAACTCATAAGCATACAACATATCATTTCGAGTGAAAAAACGAAGAGAAAGTCCAAAAAAAGTCAAAGGTACAAGACTGTGTACATATTTTTATTTCCGAGCGAAGGAACTACTCATCCCATAAACCACCGCAACTCACTGAAAAATATATAAGCAGCACGAACCAGCGCAAAATCATTTCCAACCATGTTTCCAACCGGCGACAGCACGCAAACCCTTTCCTCCAAACAATGATTTTTATATAGTTAATAGCAATTATTTCAGGAGTAATCGTGTAAATAATGTGTTTTGGTATTGAATGTTATATTTACCATCGTGTATTTTATATCGTGTGTGTGAAACCGGTTAACGTTAACGTTAGCAACATTGTGCAGTGCTTCATATCTGACTGCCATCCTGATGCATGGACCGGTGCATGGTCTGCTCTTGGACCACCATATTCAGTTTATTAACTTGCTGTGAATTATTACACAAAATGTTCATTAAATGTACGAAGAAGTATTTCTAGGTTAATGATTGATGATATGGCTCGTACAGTATGAAGGCTACAGTAGCCTAGCTAATGTTAACTAGCATTACCAACCTCCCTGCAAAACTCACCACACAACTTCGTAGGTTTGATAGGTCTTGTCCCTCATGCTGGCCCTTATAAAACCCACAAGCTGACCCTCGACACACAACAGTCAATAATGTGACCCGATTTAAAGTGGTTTTCACCCCTTTGGACACTCTTGATTTTGTCCTTGAAACAGTGAAATATTCACGGGGGCATGGACGGTTTGCTAACCATTTTACTGCAGTGTCTAGCCGGTGGTAGCATCCAGCCTGTGCTATCAGCTAGTAGCTAGCTAGTTCAAAGGTTTAAGTACTTAATGGGGATATACAGGGCTTTTTATGCCTCGACTAAGTTGATGTTTCATATAAACAACAATTCATATTCATAGAAACAACAAGGTCACTAAAACATAATATATTTCATACCTGTGTTGCAGCATGTAGGCTAATGTTAGCAGCATTATAATGACATTCTAATGTCTGAAAGGCTAATGATTAGCCTATCGGCTAACTGAAAATTAAGTGTTCAAACTAGCATTTCCAGTGTTCTGTTTGATGGTGTATTGGCCCTGACTAAGTTCGTGTGATATATAAACCACAATCCTTGTTGATACAAGTACCAATGTTCGTCTAGAAAGTTTTTATTCACATTAAGAATTTCGCCATTATCAGTAAAAGACTCCGCCATCTTTGTCAATAATTTTCGCTGATTTTGTTTCAAACTATGACCTTAACGGCCTTTCCACCAATCAGAGGCATCACTGTGGGATTGTGGGATTGTTCAGGATTGTGGGTAATGAAGTACTTATCCAAGACATCGCGAATAAAAGACATTTATCTCAAAACAAGGTTAGTGCCCCGTGAACTTGGTGGCGTCTATATGAGCATACACAATCGCTTAGTACAGCCGTAGCTGGTTTTGAGTCTACCATGTGCAGTTAAGTTTTTATGGCTTATACCCGAATTGTCAATGGAGAAATTGCATTGGATTCTTACTTCCGGAAACTCCTGTGGGCGGGACTGTGATGCTCTATACAGAGCCATAGAAAAAGAGAGTTAAAGGTCCAGTATGTAGGAAATAATGGAAAATAAACTGTAACCATTCCAAAAATAATCACCATATGTTGTCAGAGAGTAAGGAAACACGATGATGAATTGAAGTTTTTAATCACATTAAGATTTTCGCCATAGGCAGTAAAAGACTCCGCCATCTTTGTCAATATTTTTCGCAGAGAAAGTTTCAAACTATGACCATAACGGCCTTTCCACCAATCAGAGGCATCACTGTGGGATTGTTCAGGATTGTGGGTAATGAAGTACTTATCCAAGAGATCGCAAATAAAAGGCATTTATCTCAAAACAAGGTTAGTGAACTCTTGGTGTCTATAGGAGCATATACAATCGCTTAGTACAGCTGTAGCTGGTTTTAAGTCTACCACGTGCAGTTAAGTTTTTATGGCTTATACCGCAATTGTCAATGGAGAAATTGCATTGAATTTTTACATCCGGCATCGGCTGTGGGCGGGACTGTGCAGCTCTATTCATACTTTGCACGTGACGTCACAACCACTGGCTGGCGGGCAAGAACGTCGTTCTCCAGCAACAAAATCCGTTGAACTAGTGAAGGATTTTGTCTGGACGTCGCCAATTTAGATACAAAAGTTGGTGTTTTGAGGTCTAAACAACATGCCAGATAGCTGTTGTGCGATTGGATGCACTAACCGCCGAGGAGATAAGGCCGGGTTATGTTTTTACCGGATCCCATCCGATAAAGAAACCGAGAGAAGACAACTATGGATACAGGCTATCAGACGTGCAACCGTGTCAGGAAATGGGACCTGGCAACCTTCAAAGTATACACGTCTGTGCAGTGATCATTTCATCAAAGGTAATTTCAACATTTATTTGAATACAATGGGTGTATAACCATGTAATTAATCGTGTCTTAAGTTACCCGGTAGTTTCGTCAATCAACACCACCAGCTGGTTCCGCCGCGAGTCAGCTGTTTCTGTTATGAGTCTAAGCTAGGCTATCAGCTGTCGTCTTTTGCTAACAACAACAAAAGTTGTGTGATAGGTTGTTTTGAGGTTTGTGATATCTATGGTTTTCAATGAGAACCAGAGATGACCCAACAGCAGAGCTAGATTATTTACGGAGGAATTATTACTGCTCGATTATTTAAAAAAAAAAAAAAAAAACTTGTCTGTTTTAGGCTAGCACTACACAATTTAGTTACCTTGGAGTTAATCCTAGTCTGTAGTTATGCAGCTAGTTCGCTAACAGACTTGATAGCTAGGCCTACTAGAAAATAACTAGCAGGACTCTACGTTTAAAATACCCAAAACCTTGTGTGGCAATAACGTGTTTTATCTATTATATTATCTTATTATTTCAGGTGCCAAATCTGATGACCCGCTGTCCCCTGATTGGGTTCCATCTGTCTTCTCGCACACCCCTGCCACCAAAAAGAGGAAAAGGGAGAAAGACATGGAAAGGTTTGACTTTGAATGTTGCACAACAAGGCTATCTGAAATGTATTGCTGTGACATGTATTGCTGTGAATTATTTCTTAACAGTTCATTATTAGTTGATCTCCCTGCACAGTACGCTTAAGTATTACCAAATGTAATTTTAATACATATTTGACAATATTAGTTCTATATATGTGACAAAACAAATGTCATTGTGTCCTTGTAAACAAAAGGTATGAGCAGCACAGCAGAATCCAAATCAAGAGGATGGAGGCGGAAAAGAAACAAGATGCTGTGGATGTCCTCTTGGAACTGTCTTCAGGAGAGCCTGTGGCACAACAGTGTTTCAGCAATCACTGCAAAGATGCCATTGCAAAGCTACAGCAGGAGTGTGACGACCTCAGGGAGGAAAACCGCAGGCTGAAAACCAAATTAGGGACATTGGACGAACAGGCTTTTGCAAATGACGATGAAAAAGTGAAAGCACTGACTGGACTCCCCACGTTTGCCAAGCTGCAAGTAGTTTTATATAGTGTTATTTCATGTCTTCCGACACACACAACCCTCTCTCCTTTCCAACAACTTCTTTTAACGCTTATGAGGATGAAAATGAACCTGTCCCTTGCTCTACTTAGTGTTCTCTTCCAAATTTCAATAGCAACAGCAAGCAGAACTTTTAGAAGGACCCTTGACATGCTATATGCAAAGCTTGTCCCATCATTTTTATTTTGGCCACAGAGAGAAGAGCTTCGGCTGTCAATGCCCATGATATTTAGACAAACTTACCCTAGATGTGCCTGCATAATTGATTGTTTCGGATTTTTTATAGAAAAACCCAAAAACTTAGAAGCAAGAGCACAAACATATTCGACTTATAAACATCATCACACCATGAAATACCTAATTGGCATATCCCCACAAGGAACAGTAATATTCATATCTAAGGGTTGGGGAGGCAGAACATCAGACAAACGTGTCACAGAAAATTCTGGGTTTCTGGAATGCATCAGTGCAGGTGATGTCATACTGGCTGATCGAGGGTTTAACGTGGCAGACTCTATTAGCTTGTACAATGCTGAGCTGAAGATCCCAGCTTTCACCAAAGGAAGAAAACAATTGAGCCCAGTAGAGCTGGAGTCCACACGTGGACTTGCTGCAGTAAGAATCCATGTAGAGAGAGTTATTGGTGAAACAAGAAACCGATACACTATACTGCAAAGTACTATAGGTATCCAGATGTTCGAAGCGGAACACCCCAAAGGGTTAACAGTTTTAGACAAAGTAGTCTATGTGTGTTGTGCTCTTACAAATGTGGCACCCGCAATCATTCCTTCTGGTTAAATAATACAATGTAAATATGCAATGATTTATTTATACAAAAACACACTGTAAATAATAATAATAATAATAATAATGAATATATGACATTTTATATTACAATAATACATGTATTACATTTTCATTTTAAATAACTTTGTGCATTGCATTGTGTTTATTTGTATTCATCTGTTTTATGTATCTTTGCATGTGCATTTTATTTATTTATTGAATAAATTTGTATTTGTCTGTCTAATGGTACAATTCAAAATTCAGCACTTTTCATGTGTTTTCTTTGTGCACGCTTGCGTTTTGCCAATTCCTGCTTGCAGACACTGCACTTCCAATTCAAAACACTAATATCAGTATTCTGCAAACAACTTCTGTGCATGTAAAGTCTCTTACAGATTCCTGATGTACACTCTATTTTGTCATCAGTATCCAGAACAGGCACACCACAGTAACAGCCTTCAGATGATTTGGTGACATCATGTGATATTGCTTGAACAGGTGCTGTAAACATTTTTGCCAATAGCTCAGGAATGACACATGTTTGGATAAAAGTGTGAACCTTTCCACACACAGTTTCAAAGAAGACTGTATCTGGTATAATTCTCTCAATGTGCACTTCTCCTTTGCCATCTATCCCTGGTCCCCAAACAACAAAATCGCAGTAGCTTGCCTCTGCCAAGTGAATTTGTGTCTGCACTTGGTAAAAGTACTGGTGGTCTTTCTTTAGTGAAACTTTACCCTCTACCTCGTGGAGACAAAATGTGCCATCCTGTTTCATTTTGTCAAGTAAACTGCTGTTCTCAAGACTACTTGGTGCCTTCACTTCTAACACACCCATCCCATGGCAGTCACATGTTAACATGCCATCTGGGGATGCCCCTAACCATGGATATTTAGGATTAATGACCAGCCCTGCCCTCCTGACATTGAGGTTGGTGTGGTGTTCCTTCATGATCTTGGAGTACTCCTCCACTGCCCTTCCCTCATGTTCTATGCCCCATCTGAAACAAATATTGAAGTATCAAAAATTATAGATTATGATAACCTTCATAATGTCCATATCATTATAGTAAAGAAAATGGAAAGCCCTCAACTATTTTTTCTAAAAGTTATTTGATTGTTAATTGAAGGCATTGTGTAGTACCTGAGAGAATGTGGTGCGTTTCGAACTTTGTAGGCCACGGGGTAGCAAAGCTTTTTAAGCAGGGACACAGCTGGTTTTTCTAAGCTAGTGTGGTAGGCTGCTCGGATGTTAGATGCAGTGATCCTTCCTGCTTTCTGGTCGTACCACATAGTGGATTTGGATTGAAGTCTTGTCTCACTTTCTATTGCATCACACTAAAATGTAAAAAGCTGTGTGAAATTCATGTAGCAAATCACATTTACATTTTGACAAATTTGTGAAAACTTTGATCCTGCACTCAAAATGTCCTTTTCCTAAGACATCACTGACATACATACATAAACCACACTCACTGATTTATTAATAAAGTACCTGTTCCTTTGTTATGCTCAAGCCTGCAAATACCTCTTCACTCTTTGAGTACAGTTCTGCGTGTGAGAGTGCCCTGTTCAATGGCGTGTACATTTTGCTAAGGGATTTAGGAATATTCATTTGTACAGCCCGAGGTATATATCTCTGTGCATGGCCAGGAACTAAAGCTAGAATGGCACTCCTTACTGGTTCCTTCTCACTCTTCTCGGAAAGGTGTAGCATGTTGTACAGTGCTGCACGTTCAGCAGGAGTTGGAGGTGGAATTTTAGCAGGGGGAAGGTCACCACACCCATCTGCTGCTCTCTTTCTCTGGGCCTTAGAAAAAACTATCTGGCTCCCCTCTACACACTCTATTTTTCTGCAGGCTGCTGTACTAGGCTCATTCCATGTACAGGCCTCGTCAGTGGAGGTAGTGCCGCGCAGTCTGTTGACTGCTGCCTGCAATGTGTACAGAATGGCACCTACATGTGAGCACACTTCACCTAACCCGGCCATGCAGGTGCAGTGGCCAAATCGAACCAGTCCCTCCTTTTCCAAAGCAACCCAAGCTGTCAGAGGCGGTTCATCCAGACTGTAGGAATGATGTACCTAACATAGAAAAAAAGGTTTTAGTTAGATAAAGTCTATCATTCACAGTAGCCTACCACGGATATTTTTTTTAAAGCTACACATTTCTTTCCCTTCTTAAGGCTACCATGTTTATATGTGGCATCACGTGAGTAGACAAATCAGACAACTGCAAGCTGGGCGTCCAGCTGGGTTTCACTTCTAGTGACGGTCATAAATTCTCCTGTCATAGAGACAGTTGACGTGCATAATTTCAGATTGATGATTCGCTGATGTTATGTTTGTGTAGTCTTAACATAAATGTGCTTACACGTTCGCCAGTAGGTGGCGAGAACGCGTTATCATCTGTAACGTTACGTGATTTGATATGATATGAGAAGAAGAGCCTACATGGTGAATGAATGACACGTTACTGTTGTACTGCATCTACTTATTACTTAGTTACTTTGCATGCATACTATCGTACACTTATTACTACTACATTACAACCTAACAGATTGCTAACAGGATTATACGCATTTCGCTGCCCCAACTGCTCTTGTCTGATGCTATGTGGAGTGGATAAGCAGGTAGGCTACAATGTTTGATATCCTGCTAGCCATATATGATACAGTTGGCATAATTTTTTATTTTTTTTTACTTCTTATCAAGGTGTCATTCACCGGCAGGCAGGGTGTACATATTCAGATGAAGACTTCATCACACGATGGAGCAGATGTCACTTTGTGTATAGCTACATGGAAACATTAACGTAGCAAACGGGTAACGTTAGCTAGCTAACTAGCAACACTCACCTTTGCTTTGATAATGAATATATTCCTGTTTTTCACCTCCCATACGACCGCGTTGTTAACCCATCCACTCTTGAAAAAAAGATAGCTATCTGTACTTTTGTAGGCTTTCATTTTTTGTGCGGTGTAAGGTGACGGATTCTCTATAAGATATATATAAATATCTCCAAACTCCAAGTCTGGTAGAGACTTTGCCAGCTTCAAAGAAATGAAAACATCAGCGGGTGCTGTGTATGGATCACACGTTCCGAGTATGTTAATCTTTTCTTGATATCTAATTTTAACATTTGGTGTCATATGGTCTAAATAGTTAATTGATTGTATTGGAAATCTGCGATTCTGCTGCAATTCCCCTGGCTGGCCACTGTTCGTCGCCATTTTGTCAACGTTTCTTGCCCGCCAGGTCACCATGGTAGTCACGTGACTGCAAAGTATGAATAGAATCTTTGGCGACACTCTTTGAAGTCGCCGCCACGCGGTCACGTGGTTCACGTACGCTTCAACAGTTCCAAACAGCTCTTTGCGTGTAGTGTTATTTCAATGGGATAGACCGCAGCAAGTGCGTTATTGAACGGGAAACATTACAACAAAACAAAAACGAGTGTTATTACGTACAGTATGCTTACATTATAGTGTCAATTACATATTGCGAGTATAATTGGTCTGCAACATCGATCTAAAATATGTTCTTTGGTAGTTCTAACATTGAACGTTTGTTTCCTTGCTGGACATATGCTGTTATGGATTCCTACATTTGCCTGTATCACGCTACATATACTTTACTTACATTGTCAAAACGTAGGCTATGCATTTTGTATCCTTTTTGTGTGTGGACATTAGATCCAGTGTCCTTTTCAGTTCGTTTGGTGAGATGAAGATGAAGGTGCCCCCCAATCTACCACACAGCTTTGATCATTGTAAGACTAGCAATAAACGTCTATCAAATATATAAATAGCATTCAGTAGCCTAACAGCTTACATTTTAAAAGTTTGATCAATGCATTAAATCTGTTCTCTTTTAGAGAAATAGTATAAAGGTGGCCACCACAAAGCCTTGGTAGTAACATTTTAAGACTAGCCATAAACATGTCAAAGACACATAGGCTAAATAAGAAACAATAAAAACTTAAATGTGAAAGTTTGATCAATACTGCAAGACACCCACTGTTTCAATAACACACTTGTAACTCATAAGCAATCAACTGTTTCAATAAAATACTTATAACTTATATTTCAGCCGGCTGGTGAGACTACAGCATGAAAAGGATGACTGATACATGTTAGGTTTTCAATAGAATTTTTATTAAGTTTTCAATGTGTGTTTAAAACAAGAACAGGAACAAATGCAAAAAAGACTGGGAGAAAGGTATGGGGACACTGCAACATAAAAAGGTGGTCTGGCACTCATTTAGGTTTCCAAAAAATAAAAAGATTTCAGTTTCCAAAGTTTGAACAACAATTGTGTGTGAACTACACAAAAGGGATGCAGGCGCGCGGGAACCTATTTTTGACCAGGGATGCTGAATAACAAAAATAATGGATGTCCGACGATTTCTCCCCTCCTGGACATGTTTCGGATTTTGACTGCTAAATACGTCATTTTAGCGCGGTGTGCGGTGATAGAGAGAAGTTTTAGAAAAGTCCTGGGCAGCCACAAATTCCAATGTTCCGCGACAGCAATCCGAAGCCATCTCGCCCACCCTAACCCCACAGAAGCGTACTTGACATCATTAGCCTATAGCTAAGGAAAATTACTTTTCTGATCGTCAAAACCACACCAAAGATGTTGCTTTAAATATAGGCTTATAATCAGGCTGCAATGATCTCGCAAATAATTTCTGAATAGCCTAAAGTGTGTCGTCTCCACAGCAAGTGTCCTAATAATTTCTATCGTAGCGACTAGGATAGTGAAATGATTTCACTAGCTATACATTTATTAATTTTGCAAAACTGTAAAACACAATTAAAGTTTCTTTCAGCTTATCCATGCTTTTTTGAACGTGTAAATCGCATAGAATATGTAGACATATACCAACCGTAGATCGCTATCACATAGGCCTAGCTGAAACCACGCTACGGTTCTTACAGTAACTGACTCACGTTCACGTTGATCTCTATAACTGTTCATTTTTAGTAGCCTATATTCGAACCTATCCATAACCCTTTTTTGTTATTTGACTCATCATTTCACATACAAAAATTTAAATAATGTCAGACAGCGAATTAGTAATTATTTAAACATAATATTTTTTAAAAATCTATCTCCTGCCAGCAGGGAGTGCTGCAGCACCCTCAGCACCCCCCTTCCCGCGCCCTTGAAGGGATGGACAGCTCTCCATATGCTCTGTACACCTATAAGAGGGACATGGTAACATTCTTGAATCTAAAGTATCTATCTATCTATCTGGTAAGGAGGATGCAACACATTTGGCTGGAGTCAGGAGTGTTATGGGAGGTGTGGAAGATGCTGGATCAACACAACTCCCTTTGTGTAAGGGCCCCATTGTGTGGACCTCAAACATAAAAAAAATGATCTTATCTGTCCATTCCAGTCATATAGCACACCCTTCTTGTCCTCTGCATCCTTGGTCCTGGATAAGCAGAACAGGCACAGTGGAGAATGGAGGGAGAGAACAGAGCAGATAACACTCAGTGTATACTTGGGACAACACATTAAGTAAGTAGCAGAAACCTAAGCAAGAGGCCATCTCCAGCAAGAGGCCAGCAAGAGTTTTACATAGGCTACTCATACACAGCCAACCATTTGCAAGGCTGGGGGTGCCACAAGTCCACACAAAAACTATAACAATAACAACATGAAGAATAATTTTGTTGGGGATTACTTTCAGAGTGATCTATGCCCTATTAACCTGACTACACTTTCCAGTTATCCAAAAATAAAAAATTGTGTCCTACTTACAAAGATCACTGACCTAATGAAAGGCAATGCCCTCTTGTCACGTCAGTCTCTTCCATGCAAACTTCGCTATGTATTTGACAAATTACTTGGCAGACAAAGCAATCAAAATTATTACACCAAGAACACCAACACGAAATGTAAAATTACTGACAACTAAATAAACTGAAACCTGAAATCGATTATCAGTTGGAGCAAAAACTCCTACTGTAGGCTACTATACAGATATAGCGTGCCACACTATGTCCACGCTCGTGCCACACTCGCCTACCGCTTGTGCCACTGCACTGTCCCGTTTGTTACAGTGATAGTGGCACAGGACTGGGCTGGCAAGGGAAGAGCCATGCACCAGTAACAACAACAATAACTTGTAATAGTCTAGGTTTTGCTCCTACTGCTTCCCCTGAAATTCATAACTGAAATCCCCTCGTTCACGAGTCATGGACTATAGCCTACTTCATGTCATGTTCAGCCCACGGTTCAGTTCATAACGCCATAAAACTCGCCATCTAGCAAGCTAATCTATATCAGGTTTAAAGACAATAATCACAAAATCTGATTTCAGCCTCGCACGTAGTCTGGCCCAACCCACAGTATGCGGTTCACTAGTTCACATCCGTAATTTGCAAACAGATATAATAGCATAATAGAAAAGCATGTTTGGCGAAGTCTCTGGCCAGGGTCCTGAAGTGATTTGCGGGATCGTGCAGGAGTCAACTGCGCAGGCAGGAGTCGTGCAGGATTCCGCAATACACCCCCTGTTACGTCCCTCCACTACCTTTGGTGCTGTTTCCTTCACTGTTGCTATCATTGTCTCCTTAATTGTGTGCAGGTGTGACCTGTTAGGAGTGGGAGGAGCCACCCCTTTAAATATCTGTGCAGCCGTGCAGTCCAAGAAGACTTGTGTTCCGCTACCACGCCTGTTGTTGGTCTTCCTGTGTTGGTCCTATTCTGTTATAGTTAAACTCCCTTTTTCTGTTGTTTTGTAATTTACCCCATTGTTTAAATAAACCCCTAGACAAAACGAGCCCAATTGACATTTTTGTCATTTTATGTTGTGGCCAGTGCGCCTGGTCATAACACCCCCTTATTCTTGAACTATGGAAGACGGGAGGCGTAAGGGGAGGTGGTGGGTTGCAAGTGGAGTGACGCCGATGCTGCAACTTCGGCAGATAGAGGCAGACTGCGAATAAATAGCCTGTCTGATTGAAGGAGGCGTGGCAAATTCCGTCATGCTCCTCCCGAACTTCCGTTTGTTACAAACGCCATTTCACTAGTTCACATCCGTAATTTGCAAACAGATATAATAGCATAATAGAAAAGCATGTTTGGCGAAGTCTCTGGCCAGGGTCCTGAAGTGATTTGCGGGATCGTGCAGGAGTCAACTGCGCAGGCAGGAGTCGTGCAGGATTCCGCAATACACCCCAAAAAATGCATTAAAGATGAGGGACCCTATAGCCAGGACCACGCGAACAAATTCGACGCGAGAGCGCGAGGTGCGCTAATTCCCTCAGATCAGAGAGACTTGATCTGATATAAGAGTGATAGGCGTCGGAGGACCACGGGCGAGAGTTTTGAGCGCTTGATTGGACAGGCCGTTATTTGCCGCGTTGGTGGCTGCACCATAAAATATGTAACGGCCTGCTGGGATTCCGATTTGCGTTAGAACAGCGTTGAGCTGCGTTTGAAAGCGACTAACGGCGCGTCCGTAGTCTGGAGGGGGATCTTTCCATGCGATGGAAAACTAATTAGCCAAATGGGCTGCAGGAGAGAGTAGATGTTGAAAATGACAGCCCAAACACGCGCGGTTGTGAAGTTCAACATCTAATGCACCCCAATGTTTAGTAGGCTAGTAAGGCCTAAGCAATTAAAATAACTGCGGTAGCTATAACGGCAAGAGAAGTAATGAGCAGCAACACGTTATTAGAGAGGATTCCGAGGAACAGGGCAGAGCTACACGCAGGTGCAGGTGCTCCCTTGGTCAGACAGGGAAGGGCTTTAATATGCTGACTCAATGAACACAGAGGAAGGCGAAAAAACTCCGACATTTAAAGGAGAAAAATTCCTTCCTTGCCCTCTTGGCAATAAGCGACAGAGCAACAGCTCCTGTGTATCAGCTGCCTTACGGCCAACGCCGGCATTGAGTTAAAGCGATGCTCCCTTAAATACATTTTGTGATGACCACATAGATTAAATTGTATTACTATTTAATGTAGACATGGTCTCAGATGAGATGCCGATACGGTAGCCTATAGGGTGGTGGCACCAATCCAGCGAAAGAGGGGTAAGGGAGAACCAGGGACGCGGTCCCTGGCTGGGGAAAAACGCGGGCTCGAACGCGGTTCGCGCCGGCGGGAGATGATGGGGAAAGGGAAAAAAGTAGCGACGCGGTCGCTACGGGGGAAGGGGGAGGAGGTTGCGCAGCACCCTAGGTAGGCAAAGAGAAAAGTGGGGAGGGTTGATTAGCTGGAAAGAGAAAGAGGCCGTAGTAGCGGAAGGCAAGGTAGAGGGCTGCACGCGGGCTGCCATAACTTGCGAGTTGAGTGAGCAGGGGAAAGCTGTTTAGGAATAGAGAAAGAGGCCGCAGTAGCGGAAGACCAAGTAGTAGGCTGCAAGCGGGCTGCCATAACTTGCGGAGTTGAAAAACATGTTGCATGAACAGAGGGGGAGACGCCGGAGGAACGGAGCTCTGCGCTGCGGCGCTGGTGCTCGGTTGATCGGCTATAGTAGGAGAGGAAAGATAACTGATTGTTGGAGGAGGCGACGTAGGCCTGCTTTCCTTGCGAAACGAGGGCAATCGATCCTACATCCAACCCTGCTCTAATCAAACAAATGGTCCGCGGAGTAGCTCTCCTTGCAAGCGGAGTGACGCCGATGCTGCAACTTCGGCAGATAGAGGCAGACTGCGAATAAATAGCCTGTCTGATTGAAGGAGGCGTGGCAAATTCCGTCATGCTCCTCCCGAACTTCCGTTTGTTACAAACGCCATTTCGCGTATGACCGCGCCAATCAGCGAACAGTTGAGTGATGACGCGGAACTTACCTGCCGAGTTGCTTGAAGTCCAGCGAAGCTTGTAGTTCAACAGCACAGCAACAATGGCGACGGAGGAAGAGACGCTAGAAGCTATCTGCGAAGTTGTCGCAACTCTCGAGGGCATCACGCAATTAAAGCAGGAGCAAGAGGCTTGTCTTGTCAATTTTATAAATGGCAAGGACGTATAACTCTCCTTCCAACTGGCTTTGGGAAAAGTTTGATTTATCAGATGGTGATAGCTAAACCTAAACGCACAAGTGTACTACATGCATCACTACTTATCATGTTTTCAAATAAACGTTTGCTGCTCGTTATTCTCCCCCCTACTCTCAAATTACCTTAACAAAATCAATGCGGCATAGGCCTACTTAAGGAATGGAATGTTAGCTACTAGCTACCCTACCGAGCGGGGCTCAAGGCGAGGCGGTGTGTCTTGACGTGAGCTAGCCGGTTACCGAGCGGAGCTCAAGGCAAGGCTGTTGTGATTGTGCTTGACTGGGACTCGCGGTTACCGAGCTGGGCACAAGGTAAACCGCTCCGTGTTTGTGTTTGACAGAGGCTAGCCTGTGGCCGAGCTGGGCTCCAGGCGAGGCTACCGTGCTTGTGGACAGTAACGTTAGCCAGTCACCGAGCGTGGCTCAAGGTGCGTTGTTTTATGCCGAACAACTGTTAGTTTAACTGAGCAAGCTCCAGGTTAAATAACACGTAGGTCGTCAGTACAATCCAACTTATCCGAGAGTGTAGTCTGAACAGCCCGTGGAGAACGAAGTAAGCTCCGACGAAGTCACCGGGCTGCGTAGAACAACAATCGTCTGATAAGCGGCGAGAAGAGATAAGAGGGAAAACTGGCGTGTAACAAGAGCTGATATAATCTCGGCGACGTGACGCTTTTGGTATACAACTCTCGGTCTGTGGCTGGCACAAGTTAGTGATATATCCACTACGAAGAGACTGCCCTGGCGGTCAGGTAGCCTGCATACTAGCCAGCGGTCTGTTTTCTACTGAGAGCAGAAGTGGGACGCGTAAAAGCCTGAACTCCGGTGCACAGCATACGTCATTACCAAAAGTTGCTGATTGGTTAAGGGAACTCCAATGATTTTGAACCTCAAAATAAGCATCCGCCCATTACGGAGACAGATTATTATTACTTTGTTCCAGACTGTATGACGAAGAGAAACGTAGTCACAGGTGGTAAGGACCAGGCTACCATTTTTCACCTGAAAAGCGTTAATCACAAACCCATTGATAACCAGCACATCTGAATACCATGAGTTACCATGCTGAATGAAATGTATTTTATCAAGATAAAGTTTGTGTTCCCCCTCATAGCATATATCGTTAACGCTATGTATGTGAATGAGCTGACTAGCTAACGTAAGCTAACGCAATCAAGTTTGAAATATATAGTTCTAGCATTATAAAAATCTGTTGACAACCAACCTATCATCTAAAGTTGCCCTACTACAATAGGCTAACCAAATGTGTTTTGTCTGAAATTCATTATTGACATAGGAACATTATCTTTAAGTTAGCCTCTCTCCACATCAAGGTTTGCAGGCTAACTTTTAGCTTTGAAATTTCGGTCCACATTTAAGCTATAAATATCAGTTAAACAAGCAGCACAAAAACCTCAAAGAACAAAACCAGTATCTACTAGTGCAGTTGGTATAGGAAATGCATATGCCAATTAAAAAAACGTTGTACCTTCATCTACTTACCCAGGGCCAGGTTAAGGTCATCTGGGGCCCGGTGCAGAGGCCTCCCCCCCCCCCCCCCCCCCATTTTTTTCCAATATATATTACTATTATTATTATTATCAATGTATAAGACAGAGAGAGAGAGAGAGAGAGACACAATTAAATTATGACAGACATAATGTAAAAATGAATTTTGCATTTATATGGTGGAACCGTATAACCAACATAACACAATTGTACCAACATACAAAAAACAAGTAGCCTACAAACATGGGGCAATGCACACAAAAAAAATCAACCATGAAATATTACATTATTACCATCAATTACTTCAACTAAGGCAGTGGTCCCCAAACTACGGCCCGCCACCTCATTTTGGATGCCCCCCCAAATCATGTCCGTGGTATATAGCATCTGGCCCGCACGGGAGTAGGACGTCGTCAAACTATGACCTCCGCAATTTCCCCCATTCATTCTCTATGGCGAGTCTTAACAGTACACATGTAATACTCTTTTTTCCACTGGTGGTTGTTTTGGTGCTGTTTTCCGTTTGCCGTTGAAAACAGAATGAAATGCTGACTGCATCAGTGCTCAAAGTATTCTAAAAGTTTATCAATTAATTGTTAATAACTAACTTCTATTCAAGTCATATTTCTGGGACTTTCTGGGATAATTATTCATATTTTTTATTCACTCGTTAAGTTAGAATGGTGGTCATTTATGTTTTTGCCAGCACTTCATAAAACTCTCATAGTTTGAGTTATTTGAATTATTTGTAGGATATTACTTGTTCACAACATGAGCTGTGTATGCAAAGACACAGAGTTCAGAGTTCACACATTTTGAATAAAATATACTTTTGGGACTCCCTGCCAACACTTTTGGGAATGCTAAAGTCTTTTTATCAGCATTATTTTATTTGAGCTACATTTTACACTGATATGGCATGATGGCAACATAAACACAGCTAACAATGGTATTAAATTGCAGTAGATTAAATGTAATAGAATTCAACTAAGACTGCTGTTGTTCACAGCACTAAGCTATTTATGGTTACTGATATACTCCGTGTCTCTGGCCCTCTCTTAGAGCCAGGCATAGTGAGCAGGCCCTCGGAAGAAAAAGTTTGGGGACCACTGAACTAAGGTTTGAAAACTTCCAGTGGTACCCAGGTCAGACTAAAATGTGCAACTCCCGAACTCTGAACTCATGAAACATTGTAGCTTAGAGTTTGGCGCGCACGCACACAGCCACATCATGATGCATTGTTACACGCTGTCTGTAATACACTGTAACACTCGGCCCTAGCCAGCCACGACGTCAAATACATTGAAACACGCAGTCTAGCGCACACACAGCCCAACCACATCAAATACCAACAAGTGGGGTGTCGTAGCCGATAACGGTAACGTTGTCAGCCAGGGACAGGGGTAGTATGCCTAGACGTGGACTTCACTATCACTATTTTGATCCTCGTTTTGAAAAAAGTGGACAGGGCGCCTGCAGGAATGAATGCGATGGTACGCACACACCCACCTAACTTTCAACGCTTTGATAATATTTGTCCCGGTTAGGTTCCTGCATTGATCGGTTAAAAAGTAGCCTACATACTGTAACAATCTGCAAAGTTGTCTCAAAATGGTCTTTATTGGTTATGCACCAAAAACACACGAACGTCATTAAACAGGCAACACAAGGTGTGGTGGCTGTGCCGTGGTCTGCCGTGTCACCTCCAGTTCCTCCCCGTCTTCCTCCATCGATATCTGGCATGCGCAATGCCGCGGCTCCATTGTGCGGAAGATGTTTTCCACCCGTTCGGCTTCCGCGAGCGCCACGGACAGCGAGCTGGGGGCACTCAGGCGAAGGTGTTCTTTTAGCCGCTCTGGGTGGATGCCTCGCACGAACGCTTCCAGTGCCATCTCTTCATGTAGACCTTGGCTGTACGTTGGGTAGCCCCGCCGGGCATACAGCTGCAGGTCAGCCGCGAACTTGCCCAGTCTCTCGTCCTTGTGTCGCCGTCTGGAAGCGAGTTGTTCTTTGGATGAAGATTCTCTGGCCGAATCGTCGTTGCAGAGCTGCTTCGATTGCAGTCCAGCTTACTTGCTCCGCCGGTGGCAGGTCTTCTAATACTTGTAGCGCTTCCCCCTCCAGGGCCAACGCCACCTGTACGCCCGTTCTCTCCGCCGACCAGCCATTCAGCTCGGCTGCCAGCCGGACCTGTACCAGGTATGTCGCCAGCGGCCTTTCGCCATTGTAGTGGGGCAACTTTACGCTGGGGCGCCCTTCTACCGCCGCCATCGCACCGAGGACCGGCCGGTTTCCATCGCTCCCGTGTGGAGCGGGTTCAAGTGGCGGGATGCTGCCATCAGCCCGGTTCGTTTCCTCCTGTGGCCGGGGGCGGGTCTCTTCATCACGGTCACGCTGCAGGCTGGCTCCGTCTGCTGGGCTCAGCAGGTGGCCATGGGCGAGCGTGCTGTCGAAGAGCCGTCTTGGCAGGAAACTCATCATCGCCAGGTAATCAGTTGCAGCTTTCTCCTCCCGTCCAGTAGGGGTCGTCATCCCACTTCTGACACCAATGTAACAATCTGCAAGGTTGTCTCAAAATGGTCTTTATTGGTTATGCACCAAAAACACACGAACGTCATTAAACAGGCAACACAAGGGAGATCAATTAAACAAGCACGATACACAAACAGGGTAGTCACATACAATACACGGGGTAAACACATAAGGTACAACATAAAGAAAGACTATACCAGCTAACACATACATGACAAGGTAAACGCCATTACTCATACTAAAACCAACATCAACATTACACACACACACACAGCATTATGGGAGTACAGTCATAACAGCTAGGCTCAGATCATTACAATACTGTAGTAGGCTAATAACATCCACATGCAATATCTTTATAACAACAACGCCTAACAACGACCTATTTATTTGGACAACTTTGTATAGCCCTATAAAGGCTAAAGTTACCTAATTTTGTTCTAGCGAAGGCTACGTTCACGTATGGCTAAACAGTGGTAATGCTAGCCTAACGTTTTGATAAGCAATAATCTTGCCTACCTTGTGCTTGTGGCTTGCCCATTTGAAATAACTCCTCTCGCTTTGCTGTCTCCATCCTTTCTGTTTTCGTTGTTTAAAAAAACGTGTTATATCCATGATGAGTCTCGAGTTAATGAATTAGCTCATACCATTGTGTGCTGATAACCAGCATAGATAGTAATAGAAAACAACAAGCTATCCTACAACTTCTGTAGCATGCCTGTGTATCTCACCTGCTCAAACAAAAGGTGCGCGCGTGCATAGTTCTGCATTTCTTTGACATGAAAAACACAGACTATATTGGACTAGCTGCAGCATGTGAAGCAAATGAGGATGCACCTTTCTGTGTCTCTGAGGTCGATGTGAGCAATGCCTTTAGGAGGGTTAATTGTAGAAAAGCTACTGGACCGGATGGAATTTCTAACAGGGTTTTGAAATCCTGCGCTGCTCAGTTAGCTCCTGTGTTCACTTATATCTTTAACACATCATTGGCTCAAGAGACAGTTCCTACTTGCCTCAAGCAGTCTGTTATTGTTTCAGTACCGAAAAACAAAAGTCCATCATGTCTGAATGACTACCGCCCAGTAGCCCTGACGTCTACAGTGATGAAGTGTTTTGAGAAGCTTGTGAAAAACATTATCTGCTCATCCCTCCCTGCCTCCTTCAACCCCCTCCAATTTACAGAGCCAACAGGTCTACAGAGGATGCCATCTCAAACCTCATGCACACCACCTTAACTCACCTGGAGGAGGGGAATGGGAATTATGTGAGGATGCTGTTCATTGACTTTAGTTCAGCATTCAACACGATAGTACCTCTCACCTTGGTCACAAAGATGAAGGCCTTAGGACTGAACACCACCCTGTGTCACTGGATATTTGACTTCCTCACCAACCGTTCACAAGTGGTTAGAGTGGGGGGTCTGACATCTGACTCATTAACCATCAGCACTGGTGCTCCCCAAGGCTGTGTTTTGAGTTCACTGCTGTACAACATCTACACACATGACTGCAAAGCCAACAGTAGTCATACCTCCATCATCAAGTTTGCAGATGACACAGTGATCTTGGGCCTGATTAGTAACAGCAATGAACAGCTCTACTTGGATCAGGTTGATGAGGTGGCACAGTGGTGTCAATCTAACAGCTTGACACTGAATATCAATAAAACCAAGGAAATGGTAGTGGATTACAGAAGGCAGCAGCAGAACTACAGTTACACCCCACTAATGATCAGCGGGCAACCTGTAGAGAGAGTCACAAGTTTTAAATACCTTGGTGTCCACATTACTGAAGACTTAACATGGACTGTTAACACTCAATATGTTCTGAAGAAGTCCAGACAACGACTCTATTTCCTTCGTCAGCTAAGGAAATTCAAAGTTTCTACATCCATCATGAAGGCCTTCTACACTTCAGCGGTTGAGAGTGTTCTAACTGGTAGCATCATCACCTGGTATGGGAACTCCACAGTTAGAGATTGTAGTACTCTGCAGAGAGTAGTGCGCTCAGCTGAACGTACTATAAGAACTCAACTCCCTGCTCTACAAGATATCTATTCCAGAAGAGTACTCCTAAGAGCCCAAAAGATTCTGAAGGACTCTTCTCATCCTAACAATGGATTATTCCTACCGCTGAAATCAAGAAGACGCCTATGTAGTCACAAAGCCAGAACTGAGAGACTTAGGAGAAGTTTTTATCCCCAGGCCATCCGAACTCTGAACTCACACTATACTGACTTTGCACACATTCACTCCTCAGCACTCTCAAACATTTCCCAACTCTGAACTCACACTATACTGACTTTGCACTCATTCACTCCTCAGCACTCTCAAACATTTCCCAACTCTGAACTCACACTATACTGACTTTGCACTCATTCACTACTCAGCAGTCATTACTCACTATTCCCATACATACAGCACACTGCTTGCTACAGTAAGCCTCCTCTACATACTTGCTGCACACTGCCCCCCCCCCCCCTACATACACAGCACATTGTCTTCAGGATCTTCTCCAACACACATCCTCTACATACTTACAGCACACTGCCCCCACCTACCCACACACACACTACACACACACACACACACACAGTCACTGCTCCACTCCCCTCCCGCCCACACACACATCTTCACTGTCATCACTCACATACATCATTCATACAGTACTCTGCTTGCAATAGTAAGTCCCTGCCCCCCCCCCCCTACATACACAGCACATTATTTCATCAGGAAGCTTCTCCAACACACATCCCCAACATACTTACAGCACACTGCCCCCCCCCCCCCCCCCCCCCCCCCCCCAATACACAGCACATTGTCTCATGAGGAACCTTCTCCAACACACGTATTGCACACTGCCCTCTCCCCACATACACAGCACACTATCCCATCTCCCTTGTCATCCCCCCAACACACACACACCAAGACCCCTGGCAGTTGGGTTAGCCCCTTGAGCCGTGGATCTGCCCAAGGTTTTTTCCTTGGTAAGGGAGTTTTTCCTTGCCCCTGTTGCTCTTGGGTGCTCCTTGTTGGTGCCCCCCACCCAATCCCAATCCTCCCCCACCTTTTTTATGCAGCCCTTGCCACTTAATCTACTAAACCCCTCTTCTACTGCACTTTTTTACCCCCCCCCCCCCCATTAATGCACAAATAGGCTGACACCAGACATAATTTCACTGCATTTCTTACTTCCAGTAACTATATGCATGTGACAATAAACTTCCTTGTATCCTTGTATCCTTGTATCCTTGTAGCATGCTGTGAAGTTACATGCAGGTCTCTTTTACAGAGGAAACCCATGCTAAAATACAGTAAAACTCTGTAGTCACGAATTTGATCGTGTTGGTATGAATATAATGTTGTAGTATGTGAATCCTACAGTGTAAAAAAAATATACTAACGTCTTAGAAACGTTGTAAAACTATTGAAATAGATTAAGAAAGCCACCGCTATGGTGATTTCTAATGGTAGATTGATTTGTTTAGATCCAGTGAAATTGCTGCCTTGGCAACGCTACGTCATGGCTTCAGTACTCTATTCATGATCCCACTTCCAAAGGCTCAGAAAAAAGGAAAAGCTTCTGTCACCACCTAGTGGTCATTATTTTTACCAGCTGGTGTGAAAATTGAAACGTAAGAAAACTGGTAGAAACTTCATAGGATGATGTATTTAGTAGATTCACGGCAACGGGCCAAGCAAAATAAAGACATGAAATACAAGTACATAAATTTAATATACATCCATTTATCAACTCTTACATCCATTTATCAACTCAACTCGTGTCAGTTGTGTGCATTTATTTACTTAATTTGTGCTACTGTAAAATAGAAAGACAATCCTACAAAATCATTAACATGTTCTACATTAAATTTTTACTTTCCATTATTTCTGTCATTATTCTTTTTTGTATCTGTCATGTAGTTTTTATTCTGCCTGAACAAACAGACAAGTAGAAGACAGATGTCCACAAGATAATATATCAGCTCACAAAGTTAGTTATAAACACAACTGAAATATGCTCCCATATCACTCACTAAAATTTCCCAAGGGTGTCTAACAATGGTCAGTAGTACAAAGACAAATATTCACCCATGGCAAGTGCTATCAAGTTCTGTGGTGATGTTTACACTGCACAATGAGGCAGCTTTGGCCTACTGGTTAGGGCTTCGGGCTTGTAACCGAACGGTTTGCCAGCTCGATCCCCGACCCAGTAGGAAAAAATGTGGGCAGGGGAAGTGGTTGAGCACTGCTCGCCCATACCCACATCCACGTCTGAAGTGCCCTTGAGCAAAGCACCTAACCCCTCACTGCTCCCCGAGCGCCGCTGTAGCAAGGCAGTTCACTGCTCCGGGTTAATGTGTGCTTCACCTCACTGTGTGTTCACTGTGTGCTCTGTGTTCACTAATTCACAGATGGTATAAATGCAGAAACCAAATTCCTTGTATACGCAAGTATACTTGGCCTAGAAACCTGATTTACATTTACATTTTCAATATCACCCAAATGGTTATGCTTCATGATTTGTAGTTTTAAGTTTTACAGTGTTCCCTTTTCATGGAATATCTTCTGACTGATAAAGACTGCACATTGTGATATGTGCCTTTTCAGACACACACACACATTACATTACATTACATTTTGCAGACACTTCTTGACCAAAGTGACTTACATATGTCAGCTAAATTACAAGGGATCACATTGTCCCCGGAGCAACTTGGGGTTAAGTGCCTTGCTCAAGGGCACAACGGTGGAAGCCGGGAATTGAACCGACAACTTGCACGCTATAGCCCAGCTCCTTAACCACTATACTACCACCTACCACACACACACACACACAAATCTGCAAGCTCAAGCACATGCAAAGTTCCTGGAAGTGGATATCTAAGCTGTGTGTCTGCAGTGGAAGGTGAGAACATTCTAGTTTAGAGTTTCCACTTCAAAATAAATGGTCCACCCACAAAACACGTACAAACAGCACAGAGAAATAATCACACCTAATTTTCAACAAAATGAAAGGCAGAAAAAAGATGATGGTTCAATTCATGAATCGTATTAAAAACATTTGTTTTGGTCAAAACTCTTTTATTGCTTGATTGCTTGAATTCTGATTAATAAGAAATGTTAGTTCTGGGCAAAAAAATAACATTCGGGGGAAAACTTCTTACTTCTCTTGACTATGCTCTACTATGGATTGCTCAAGCAAAGCACAGCTGATGTATGTGTTAGGCCTACACACTGAATGTTGGATGTGGCACACTAAAAAAACACATAGGCTAACATCACTTGTCCCATAACACACAGTGATGACTTCACACATTCGATTCCTTCGAGTCCTCAATGCATGACCAAGTCCAAGGTAAACACACTTTGCTTTCGCGTTCATTCAAATCACTCCTTACTTGTTGGTGTGTGCAATGGTCACAAGGCCTTTTTTCCATTAGAGGGAAAGACAGGCGGAAGAGGTGAATTCATTTTTTTAAGTAAAGGGTCACTTGAAAGAGCGTTTCGGTGATAATTGAGGGCACTGCTTCCTGGAGATGTGAAATGCTTTATGCTTCAAGTGAAAATGGCCCACACCAAACGACTGGCTTACTGTCATTTGTCATGGGGATAAAAATAACGACAGAGAATGAGCTGCAATGAACTCATCATTCAAATCATTTGATGTAAGTAATTGGTCAACAGATGACCAAAGGGCCAGTTGCATATTTTTGGTAAATGGGCAATTCTTTTGACTTAAAGCTGGGCTATACCGAGCATGCTACTGAAGCATTCTGTTTTCAGAGCACAAGCTACAACAAGTAGCTTCCACTATAATCAATGGAACTGGCTACACCAGACGTGATAGAGGTGTGCACATTTGAAAATCAGATCAGTTTTCTTAAATTATTTTTTTCCCTTCCCCGTGAACAGAACATTTCAATGCACCCGGTGTAGCCAGACAAAGAGCATACACATGAGATCCATGTTATTACATTTACAGTAGCACAATAAGAAGAATAACAACTTCTAATCATTCTGCCGTACTCAATGTGTTCTATCTTATGTACAATTTTAAAATGTTTGTTTAGTCAGTAAAATGATTTCAATGGAAAGAAGTTGTTTGCCAACTTCAGGAAACTACGAAGTTCAAGTAATGACCCATACACCTGTTGACTTCACTAGAATGAGCAGAAAACTGTGTGACTAACTGACAACAAAGGTTCTACATTCTCTGAAAAGTTTCCAAGATACCAGCCCTCTAAAGCAATCAAAGCTCCCAATGAATTAATCTCTTTAAAAAGATGAATGATTTCTATATGCAGTTTACCAAAACAGTACACTGCTTTAAAATACAATTCAATAGAATTTTATGATGCTGAGCACCATGTATGCTGATTTCTCACAACTCATCCTGATTTCTTACATGAGAACTTGATACCATGAGCCTCTTTTACAGAGCTTTAGAGTAAATAAAGTATTTCTTGGAGCCCATATACAGTGTGCAGATCATCTCCTTCTCCCTCTTTTACAGCGCTCCACTGAAGACTAGATAACCCATCTCCTCATATATTGCCTCATACTTTCCTGAACACTTCGAAGAGGGAGGCCACACAGTGCATTCTGTAGAAGAGGTTCAAGGGGATGGCAAAGTTGAGCACTGTGGTCCATAAGGCAAAGCCAAAGGTCTCCTGTTCCAGTCCGCTGTCGTACTGAGGACGACACCCGAATGCAGGGAGGATCCAAAGCTGGAGGGCAAAAAGCACACATCACACTCATGGAACACGTTAAAATACATACATAAGGTTGAAATAAATACATTTCAAATATTGAAATAAATACCTTTTTTAAAAACTCTCAGAACAACATTTGATGGTAACTAATTATTAAAACGTGTAATAGTACTAGGAAGTATAACTATAGTGGACTATAGCATATTTAATGAAAGGTGGCAAAGGCACTATATATTCCAACATGGTAATGGCAGACTTGCTGACTGTCTCTCTCTGTGTGAGTGTGTTGAGGGGCTTGTGCTTACTGAGACGTTGCACATGAAGAGGAAGACAGCGATGTTCTTGAGGATTTGCCTCTTCTTGCTGGGCTTGTCCTTCAGCCGCGGGCCGTCGGGCAGCGGCACCTCCGAGGGTTTCCGGCCGCAGCCGTACGCCTGGCCGTTCTCCACCGGCTCGCTCTCTAGCGCCCCGCAGCACCGGTCCTGGTTGTCGTAGGCCCGGTTGATGATGCCGTCGTATAACGGACCCATGGAGGCGGCCACAGAGAAGATCTCGGGCGCAACTCCGCCGCCGGTGTTGGTGCCGCCCCCACCGTTGGCGCCGGCCTCGACGTGCTCCTCGCCGTCCTCGCACCTCTTGCGGTACAGCGACTCGACGATGAAGAGGTTCTGCACGTACTTCTCCAGCACGGCCAGCAGCGAGTAGACCAGGCTGCACCAGCGTTGTCTCGGACTGCTGCCGGACGCTGCCGCCGCCACCGCCACGATGCCGCACCACGACATGAGCCACGAGCCCAAAGACGAGCCCAGCAGCACCTCGGCGTCGAGCTGCCGCGACGGGTTCTTGGCTATGTCCATGGGCAGGCCCTCGGCCCGGTAGATGAGCAGGCCGGTGGCGCCGGCCACACACATGAACGCCAGCATGGCGATGCCGTAGCAGTAGAACATGACGATGGCGGACTCGCGCATGGTCAGCGACTTCTCCACGTGGATGATGTAGACCACCAGGATGCCAATGGTGCCGGCCAAGGCCACCAGCCCGAAGATGGGGCCCAGGAGGAGGCCGGTGGTCCGGGTGGTGGGCTTCTTGCGGTTGGCGTGGTGGTCGATGGTGCGGCCGATGTTCTTCCACATGACGAAGAGCATGGCCGAAACGAAGATGTGGTACTCGATGTTGAATGGGTACAGGTAGACCACGCTACTGGAGAACATGGTGCAAGCACTAGTGGTGCAGTTGCATTCAGGCTGAAACTCCGCTGCAAAGACAGGTATTACATGTGTTAACAAACCGGGCAGAGAAACATGGGCAGACGGTGTCTCCATAATATGTGTACAATCAGTGTACAATCAATGCAGAAACCAAAAATCAATCAGTGTAAAATCAATGCAGAAACCAAAAATCAATGCTGGTGATTCTCTCTGTAAGGATGTGTACTTCCTTATTTTATTGAAATCATCATGGTCGTAAAGTTAATTTATGTGCATCAAATTCATTTGAACAGACGCTCAGAACCAAACTATACATCATTCTATGATTTCTTCGATGAATATGCATGGAAAAACCTTAAAAGCAGTGGCAGACTTAAACAAATAAAAATAAAAGCAATTCTGCAAGCATCACTTTTTCTTTTACTGTATTGTCATTAGGACCCCCTCGAAAATGAGATGTCGCATCTCAAGGGGTTATCCTCGAAATAAATAAATAAATAAAAATGATACGCATACAGAAAAACATAGTTAAGTCCAGTCTATCCGAGGCACATTCGATCTTGCTTTGAAGAAGGTTTTAAGTAACTTGACCTTGTAGAGTGCCTCGCTAATGAAAGCAGAAAACCATTGCTCACTGAAATAAGACTGTAATAATTTAATACAAGAACAAATCCATATTTCAACTGAACAGACCCAGTAAAAGAAAAAAAGTACATCTGCCAATAACAACCTTCTGTCATAGAAGACTGCCACCTAGAGGCACATCCAAGCCCTTCACCTCCTAACCCTCCTCAGCCCCTTCCTTTGTCTTAGACCTTCCACCTCCTCTGCCTACCAATACCCCTCCTTTTAATTAAGACGGAGGGAAGGAAAGAGAGAAAGAGGGAGGGAGAAAGGGAGGAGGAAGAAAAGAACAGCGGTCAAGCCAGTCAGGCCCACCACCGCCGTCCGGATATGAGGGGACCGCTGGGCTCGGGGTGTATCAGTTACTGTAATTGCAGCACCCATGGGAGTGGCGGGGCGCGGAGCGAAGTCGTCTGAGGTCGAGTGGGGAGGAGAGAGACGGGCGACCGTGTGTGTCGCCTGAAACCCAAGAGAGAGGCGTCGGACACAAACAGGACCTGTTGGATTACCTACTCCGTCCACCCGACCCCGACCCCTAGCCCCAGCTCCCCCCCCCCCCCCCCCACACACACACACCTCGCTTTCATCGTGGGGAGCAAGCCCTCAAAGTGAGCTTTTGTCCACTTCCATGTGCTGTAATCTGCCACTCAAACGCAACCTTCCAACACACACACACACACACTCTCTCTCTCTCCCTCACATACACACACACACAATCACACACTCTCTCTCTGTCTCTCTTTCTTTCTCACACACACACACACACACACACACACAAACACACTCTCTCTATCACACACACACACACATACACACACACACACACACACACACACACACACACTTTCTCTCTCGCACACACACACGTTTACCTATGGAGTGGTTGATCAAGCCGAGGGATGAGAGCCTTCTGTTGTGATTGTTCATGAAGTGCTCCGACTCTGACATGACTCCGTTGCACCACAACAAGAGGTTTGTGAAGACTGCGTGAATCACGCCGAATCTGTCAGTAAACAAAGCCAGTGATTTTCTCAAACAGACCCACTTTGAATACAGAGATGAGGTAGATGAAAGGAAAGGTGGTTGATTGGTTGGTTACTGTGATTTGTATTTTCTTTGTTCCAGTTTGAAGAATGAATAAATAAGTGAACTCATCAATAATGAATGAGTTAAATGGCTAGTAAAAGTGGTATATGTGCTTGCTGTAGTACCTTTCAAATGTTGTGTATCTGTTGATGACATCTTTGATGTGAAACCACAGAAAATACACCTGGTTGGACATAGACAGATAACAAAAGGAGCATGTCACGTTCCTGACCAGAGATTACTCTTCACTTTACTGTCTACATGTTAAATCAATAATTGAATGCAAAATAGGTTTACACCAAACAAACGACAACTCTTGCCAGGTTTAAAGAAGAGATTTAGGGCTACAATGACAGGATTATGTAGTTCAAACTCCTTATGTTGGCTGGCAAACAAAGACGCATTATGCGGGAGCGGGACCACCCCTCTCAAGGATCTGAGAGACACTTGAGCTGCTTTGATATGAAATGACAGACAGACATGGGCTTTTATCTTACCAATACAGCGTTATGCACTCAACCACCTCACCTGAGATATTGTGTGGACCGCGTGGATGATGGGATATACGACGATCACAGCGGATATGCACGATTGATATCCCACGAAGTAACCAA
This sequence comes from Alosa pseudoharengus, assembly GCF_046254945.1. Taxonomy (NCBI): domain Eukaryota; kingdom Metazoa; phylum Chordata; class Actinopteri; order Clupeiformes; family Clupeidae; genus Alosa; species Alosa pseudoharengus. The sequence continues at coordinate 7,551,006 of NW_027468657.1, forward strand.
TGCGGAAAGCATCCATAATCAGCGATAGCAAAGCCAGTAGTGACAGTCCCCCTAAGTAATGACCACAACTAAGTCATATAAGTGTTAGACATAGAAGCTTTATATTTTTCCTTTAACCGTTGAATATCTACAATCAAAACACACACTTACACACACACACACACACACACACAAAGAAAGAAACTGTGCGATATTAGTCCTCTCTAACAAAAAGAGAATTGGCAAATATTCCTGTTAAAAAAAATAAAATGAGTGACAATTACGACGGAGTATTAGGGCCACACATGAAGAAAAAAATATGTTTGCCATGACAGATTAAACTCGACATTTCGAGAATAAAGTTGAAATATCATGTCGACTAATCTCGACGTGTCGACATTAAACTCAACATTTTGAGAATAAAGTTTGTTTGGAGAGAGAACGACCGCTCGGGACGATTGAAAGGGAGGACGAATGAAATTGGAGTGCAATTAGACATAGGCTTACATCATGTGGACAAAACATAGAACATATTAACCTCCGTTGCTCAGCCAAATACTTTCCTGTTAGGTCCTTTTATCACGGACTTACAGGCGATAAATGCGATGGTCAAAAGTAAACGTCATTAGCGGTTTATTTATTTATTGTAGGTCTAATGTTAAAGAGTGTTTTTCATCTAAAGGTTCAACTTCATGCTTGCACTAGACTAGGCATACTATGTGCTCTCCCCAATCCCAGACTTTCACATTGCATGTTTGTTGGTAATGGATGCAAAACAGCCTATTGCTGAATGTCTATGGAGGGACGAGTCCTCCCGACAGGTAACCCCATGTAGGCTATTCTAAGTAAATGCACACATACTCCCTCACGGGATCAAACGAAACGAGTATATATACTTATACATATCTATCTGTGTTTATAGCCTCCTAGATTTATTGCAGGTGAGACATGGGAAAGCAGTTTTAGAAAAATGAGTTTTGCCATTAACCTATGGAGAGTGACTGTGGGTCATGAAGGGCAGTTATTTGGATGTGCGGTGGTTTTACCCACGTAAAACAGAGTGAAATAACATTTTGTACTATAGAAACATTATATCATTGGAAACATATAAATGGCATAGTGCATGGTATTTCCATAGCCGCGAGATACAGCGCTTCACGATGACGACAATGAGTAGCCTAGTTAACAGACGCAATCTATCTGAATATCGGCAATCTAGCAATCTATCTGAAATAACACCTATTTAGGCCTATTATTCATGTCACATATTGTGTGTTAGTGTAGGCTACATAGATTAAACTGTAGGCTATGTTTAAACTGTATTTCGAGTTTAATGTCGGCGAGATTAAAGTAGATATGATATTTCAACTTTATTCTCGAAATGTCGAGTTTAATGTCGACATGGCGACTTTAAAGTCGAGACGTCGAGATTAAAGTCGACATGACATTTCAACTTTATTCTCGAAATGTCGAGTTTAATGTCGACATGTCGACTTTAAAGTCAAACATGTCGAGTTTAATCTCGCTATGGCAAAAATATTTTTTTCTTCATGTGTGGCCCTAATACTCCGTCGTAGAAAATAGACATTGTGCACGTTTAAATCTCCATTTTCCAATTATTCCCGCATCTTAGCTAAAGTCAGTAAAGTCGACACAAACGTTCTGTTGTTCAAAAGTACTAGGCTAATATAAAAGGACCAAGGTGTGAAATGCATCCAAGTTACCTCTTATCCAGCTGGTTCCAGCATGCACGTCTTTCTCTGATACCAGACTCCTCTGCCTGTCCTTGCGCACAATGTACCAGAGCATCCATAAAAGCTGCAAAATCATGAGGGTGGTGAGGAAGGACAGCAGGTGCTCCTGGCGAACGGATGGTCCACTGTTAGCGAGAGCAAGCATTAACGCCACCCCAATCAGCAGCAACTGTGTGCCGTACTGGGCACTCAGAACCTCTGCGTTTTTCTGGGGATAATTTTCGGTGAGATGGACTCTCAACTTTTTTAACAAGTTCTTATCTCCGTCTGACGTGGAAGACGAGGATGAGCTGTTACAGTACTTATTTAGGCACATAATATCCAGTCCGCCGTGTTCTACCATGGCACCAAGATCTATAGGAGCAAAATCCTTAGAAAGAGACGCGTCAACACGGAGCACTGCGCATTTGGAGAGGGCCGGCTGCGTAACCTGTTGCAATCGACATGAACATGGAATTGCTTGGAAAGGGGCAACATGCCAAACATCCCACCTCTCCCGGAACTTCCGGGAGTCTCCCACAGCATAGCCTACACTTCTGGACATCCCTGAACAAGCCTTGTTGTCCTACAAATGAGTTAACCAAACAATTAATTTCAATTAAAAACAATTATATTCTTTTTTCACCTTTCAACCTGCGGGAAGTAGGTTTTCACTGGTGGATGTCAGGACATGTCTTCATCAGTCATGATTCCAGGTGCAAAGCTGCTCAGTGAATTTCTACTTATGTCCTAAGATATTCTATGAGAATAACGGTTGCAAGAACGCATAGTGTATAGCGGCACGCTGAGCCACCGTCTATTCGATCATCACGTCCCTGGTCTCCTGAACTGAATTTGCAATAACTATTTTTAATGGCTTACTTGAACCTGTAAAGCACCCATCCTATATCAGAATCGCCATTCGGTGAAGACATAAGTATAAGTATACTCGTTTGATCCCGTGAGGGAAATTGGTCTGATGCAATCCAATGGTCTCTGCATTTATCCCAATCCGTGAATTAGTGAAGCACACAGTGAGGTGAAGCACACACTAATCCCGGCGCAGTGTTACTTGCTCTGTGGAACGTAGTTGTCAGCGTGGAACATTTCACAGATGGTAGACCCACTGAGTGAACGGTTTAGATAGGTAAGCAGTTTATGGAACTTCTGGTCAATTAGAAAGGTTATCTGGATATAGGTTTCCTGTAGCTGTATTCATGTCACGTGCCCTTTTATATAGACCCTTTCAAGAGAGTTCCATTATCAGCATCATAGTTGGCCCCACAAGACTTCCTTTTTAACATTCCATATGTTATCTTAATGCAGAGGAAGTAGATTGGGGCCCAAATAGAACGTTCAAGCATTGTTTTTGTTTTTGTTGTTGAAAGGGTCAATTGCATCCTGATTACAACTGATGAGTGGCAAGAATTTATTGACACCAATTGAGAGCTTTGTGATAGGATTGTAGCATCTTGTGATGTTGTAAATAATCAGTTGACTCTCATAACCAGGAGCTTTTCAAAGGATAGGATAGGCTACTGAAAGAGGACAGAATCACATTTCGCTAATCAACCATGACTCAAACCTAATTTAAAACTTCAAAAATACACATATTAAGTTCCACTTAGTATTCACTATGTCCAACAAAATCCGTTTCCATCCGTTTATCTTTTGCAGATCAAATGACCCTGATGAAGGCCAAGCCGAAACGTTGGTCTAATAAATAATTGCATATTGAAGTTCTGAGTGTGCCACACTTCTTATTTGATGTCTTTATCTACTCCGTGAGCACCTCACAAGGGGTGTGTTTACCATCATCAAACAAATATATTTTGCAGATACACAATGGAAATGTCAAACAATTTTGGCCATATTTTGAAATTTAGGCCTACTGATTTGTGTTAATATTTTACATCACAGAGGCATTGTTTCTTGTTACCATGGTTGTGATTAAACCATCCTATCAATTTGACCGATCCCAAGCCCCTCCTCCCATAGTCAGTCCCATAGTTACTGTTGCTAAGTCGGACAAGTTTGCAAGAAAGTGTGCGACAACGCGTGTTCAACATGGGGACGCAGCACCCCCATTAAGCCGAGTGCAACAGTGTATGCTGGATTTCTGGGCGTCAAGTAATATTGATATATTCAAAAAACAGAGGTCAGAAAGGCCTTCAGTATGCAGGACACATTCACAATGTCCGCTGTCATCAACGAGGTGGAACACCACAAATTGAGGACAAACAAATCCGGTGTCGTGGATCTTAATGGGATGCATGTTAACTGGATAAACAATTAGCACGTTATCCCGAGCAGGTAGTTTACCATATTTGCTGCAGATGTGGCTCTGATTCAATAAACAGGTCTGTGCGAACATATGGTGTTGACGTGTCCATAACAAAATCTATTACGGGACCAAGTCCAATTGCACTACACTTCATCAGTGCCCGCTTATGCTATAATTAATTTAAATGTGGGCAATGTAGTAGCCTAGGTCTAGGCTAATATTGGAGATTTTGAGACTGCATAGCATAGTTTTGAATCTGCACATCGATCTGTAGAAGACATTGGCTATCTCTCGTTCAGCCATCAATAATGCATCGCAGTAGGCTATTATTGCGTTTGTTCAAAAAATGATCATTAGCTTATTTCTGTGAACAGTCTTCTATCCCAAGTTAAACATGGCAAGGTAGCAAAGCTGAAAGTATTCTTGTTGTGTGTAGGCGATACGTGGGGTAGCCTTTTTCGCGTCTTCCAATCGTATGAATGCAAGTTCAGTTCCAGCAAGGTAGGTATAATGTTTTGCGTAGGCTTATGTTGACGTTTCAACAGTGGAAACCAGATTTAGTTATGTTTTTGTGTGTAGTTATGAACACAAATAAAGGGAACATTTTCGGACACACTCAGATTTCTTTACTGAAAAGTAGCAGCTTATCCAAAGTTATGCAAAGTTAGGCCTATGTGTGTTAACGTTTCACAAGGTCAGGATATCGGATGTCACTTCTACAAGTATCCCAGGCTTATCTTTGAACCTTTTTGAGCTCTTTAGTTATTTAGTTACTTAGGCTACTCGCAAAAGAAGCATTATAGCATTCGCATAGCCGGCGTATTGTCATACAGAATGGACACTAGAAAATTCAAAATTGACCGAGGTTGACCGAGGTCCTCCGAAGTCCTCATTGTGACATAGTAAAAGGGGGCGGGGCTTGGGATCGGTCAGTGTGCGGACTTTTTACTCATGTGAGTCCAGCCCCTACTTTAACTTCTTGGATGTGCGTGCCCCTTGCACAAATAATAACTTAAGATGATCATGTGAGTTTCGCTGGGTATGTAATTTGAACAGTTGCCCTACATTCTTGGAAAAGGGTGCCGCAAGTGAACAGTTCCTGGAAACACTAGACCAAGCAGAAGTCATTTGATATGCACCTTGACTCGCATGCGCTCCCACAGCTAACACCTATTTTAATTTAGACAGATGGTTAATGGAACCTATCAAACCATTTCAAAGTGTTTGGATAAGACTGATCACTGTCACCTAAAACACACACTTTGAGATAATCGATTTATTTTCATGGCCAAGACTTTGTTTCCAAGATCTTGGGGAAAGAAAGGGGGGTACTCAAATTTCAACTCTATTCTGTAAAACCCACAATGGCTCTTTATATAATCCAAGGCAATGCTGCGGACCTATGACTCATCTTTCAACCACATCAACTACACAACTCCGCAGAGAGACATGTTAAGAAGAACTTAAAACATTCACCACTGTGTACAATTAATACAGCGTATGTCGAAAGCTAGCATGAGCAAAATTAAATCATGTTGAAATATAATTAAGTTAACAAGACTTGAGAGGTTCAGTAACTCTATGGTTTCAGATATTTATTATGTATTTCATATCATATGGCTGAATGGTAATGCTGCATTCCGGAAAACAATTAAGAGGTTTGACTTCAAGGCAGGCAATATACTCTAACAACCGCACTCTCTACAGTGATGTTGCACTGACATCTCCCAAAACCCCAGAAACTAACCCAGCACAATCACATCCAATCACAAAAGAGAACAATCTTCACCCTTATTTTATTCTTTTTGGTTCCAACAAACTAGATTGAGTGAGCAAACACACTATTGATTTAATCTGGAGTTAAACATCCTCCCACAATCAGAAAGTCAGCACAACTGACTGTAGCCAGCAAAAAACAACAGGAATCCATTTTCTGCAAACTGATACACTAATCAAACATTGTGATAATGTAAGATCAATTATCTTAATGGCTATGGCAACTTCCTAAAGTTAAGACAGTCTTTTGATCTGTTAGTAGCTCTGTCAGCTGTTGACTGCTGGAGTTTTGCCGAACACATCAGTCAGGTGACATGTCTTACTCAAGGGAACCACAACTTGTGTTTGCCTGAACTTCGCAATCCTCCATATCTTCAAACCTCATTGTCCCACACCCTGAAAATACTACATAAGCCCTTTGAATATAGAAATTCCCAAAAGTATGTACACTGTTTCTATTCAGCAAAATCAACACACTGACATTGGTCAACACAGAATATGTAAATAACCAAACATTTATCATACAGCAGTTTCTGCCCCACTTCCATTCATTGGCACCCCTGGTAGAGATGAGTAGAACGTTATCCAGGTTTTGGTCAATTAGCTTAACCTCACACTGGAAAATAAGAAAAAATAGATGTGCCTCATTATTGCCATAAAAAAATAACGGAAGCATGTTTCCATTTGTATGTTACATATTTAAGATAACCAGAGCGTCCATTAACTTTCAGGCAGTAATCGGTCACTTCCTGTTCCATTAAAGTACAAAAGGTTGCACAGGTCAAATGCTCTAGTCATTCTTAACATCACAAGTGTGGTTAAGGTAAAATAGTCATTTGTCAGCAGGTGAATCACAAGAGGTGCAAATAAAAAGAGCTGTATTCCCACTCCTTTTCAGAGAAACTCTCCTTTGCAGGAGATTATGCAGTGCAATTAAAGGTGACGTTTATTCCCACTCCTCCCTTCTAGAGAAACTAAGATAAGATAAGATAAGATAAGATAAGACTTTATTGATCCCACAGCTGGGGAATGTACTTGTCACAACAGCCCAGTAGTATTTAAATAAGAGAGTAAGAAAGTTGTATACAGTATGCCCAGCATACAAGCACACCTAAAAACAAAAATCACACGGTGATTGCAACACGCCTTAGGGTTTCACCAATACTTTAAGGGCAGAGTGAACCAATATATATGGTGAATAAAAAAAGCTTCACATTACACGTACAGTGGAAAATGCACATATTAATAATGAAGTTCAGACACTACATTAACATTACAAATTTTCATAACAGTGGTGTTATACATTCTAATGGCAGATGGAATAAAAGACCTGGAAAGCGCTCCTTCTTACATGATGGGTGTAGTAGTCTGTTACTAAAATAACTGCTTTGCGCAGCCACTGTCCCATGGAGCGGATGAGAGGAATTGGTCATGATGATGAATTTGTCCAACATCCTCCTCTCCCCAACCACCTCAACAGGCTCTAGTTGGCAGCCCAGGACAGAGCCGGCCCTTTTCACCAGCTTATTTATTCTCTTCCTGTCCCTCTCAGAAAACCCACTACCCCAACAGACTACAGCATTAACTATTGCATCCAGCTCACTGCCCACCAGGCAACGGAGGTAGTTCAGTACAATCCTCTCCATGCTCTTCATAAGGTGTAATGTCAGAGCCACTGGCCTGAAGTGATTGGGCTCTCTGGGGTGTGCTATCTTTGGGACAGGGACCACATAGGAAGTTTTCCACAGGTCTGGGACTCTCCCCAGACTGAGGCTGGTGTTAAAGATGTGCAGAAAGACCCCACTGAGTTCATCCGCACAGTCCCTGAGCAGTCTGGGGCTGATCCCATCAGGACCTGTGGCCTTCCTCACCTTTGTCCTCCTGAACACATCCCTCACCTGTTGTTCAGTTATGAGGAGGCTAAGGAAAGGGGGTGATGTACTGATACTCCCACAGGCAGGGGAGGCATTCCCTGAGTGAGTGGGGGAGGGGTGGTAAGGGCTGGAGAGTACAGAAGTTGAAGATGGACAGGGGGGAGGGGGGGAGTGGGTAACCTCCGAGTGGTGCAGGCTGGTGGTGCATGCTGGTGTCACAGATTGGTCTGGGTTCTGGTGGGTGGGGTCATGAGTGGTAACGGGGGCATCTGTATCAAATCGGTTAAAAAATAGATTTAAATGGTTTGCCCTCTCCCTATCACCGGATTCAGGTCCATTACCTCCTACTTTACCATGGCCTGATATCATTTTTAAACCCCTCCAGACCTCTCTGGCATTGTTAGTCTGAAGGCGCTGCTCCAATTTCCTCCTGTAGGTGTCCTTCCCCCTTCTTATTTCCCTCTTCAAATCCTTTTGCACCCGCCTCAACTCCTCTTTATTCCCAGATCTAAAAACCCTCTTTTTCTGATTAAGCAGAGCTACAGAAGCCTCCGCTCCCGCACCACCAGACTCACCAACAGCTTCATACACCAGGCTGTTAGGATGCTGAAAACTCTCCCCCCTCCACCCTCAGTTACATAACATCCTGGACTTTGGACCCACAATGGCTGCCTTGCACTACTCCACTTGCACACTTTGCAACTTGTTTGTTGTTGTCCTGAAAACACAACACTTCTGCTGCTCTTACATAACTTGCACCACTATGCCACTTGCTTACTTAGGTCAAACAGAACTACCTCAGCCATTTATTGGCCTGACTTTGCACTATTATATTGACTGTCTATGCACAATTGCACAATTTCAACCCAATTTTGCTGCTCTTATTTCTTCATTGTATGTGCCTTCTTATTTACTTTTTATTGTTTACTTGAATGTTATGTTTGTCTGTGGACTTAATTGGTAAAATATGTCTTGTCTTCACCGTGGGATAGTGAGAAATGTAATTTCGATCTCTTTGTATGTCTGGGCATGTGAAGAAATTGACAATAAAGCAGACTTTGACTTTGAAGCAGTCCTTTCAGTTCAGGTGTCACCCAGGGTTTATTATTTGGAAAACAACGTACCATTTTAACAGGTACAGTGTTGTTCACACAGAAATGTATGTAATCTGTGACACAAGTTGTTATACTATCCAAATCCTCCCCATGAGGGCTATACAGAACTTCCCAAGCTGTAGCCTACACGGAAGGATGACCATAATAAAAAGAACCCCGGGTCTACTGATGAGCATATAGAGGATCTGTGACATGGGGCTGTTTTTCCTCCAAATACCATGAGAACCCTAATAAGTAGAAGTAGAAGTATATATACTCTTTTGATCCCGTGAGGGAAATTTGGTCTCTGCATTTATCCCAATCTGTGAAATAGTGAAACACACTCAGCACACATTGAACACACAGTGAGGTGAAGCACACATAACACTAATCCCGGCGCAGTGAGCTGCCTGCTACAACAGCGGCGCTCAGGGAGCAGTGAGGGGTTAGGTGCCTTGCTCAAGGGCACTTCAGCCGTACCTACTGGTCGGGGTTCGAACTGGCAACCCTCCGGTTACAAGTCCGAAGCACTAACCTGTAGGCCACGGCTGTCTGTATGGGATACATGACAATGAGATCATGACCGCCATGGAATACTTGAACACAAAATTTGACTGCCTCTGCCAGGACACTAAAAGGGGGCCATAGCTGGATCATCCAACAGGTCAATGATGCAAAACACACGTCTAGATCAACACAAAAAATGGTTTACTCAACACAGTCAAGCTTCGGCCATGGTGATCTCAGTCCATTGATCTTAAACATATATATTTTTAATTAGCTTCCCTTCAAGGTTGGATTTTTTCATAGAGAGACAAAGAGATTAATGTAATGCTGCATATAGACAGATGACTTACAGTATATAAAAAAATATTAGGAAAGCACTTTAATTTTACTGGTTTATTAACAAACATTTACACTTGTGGGCGACACAGTTAAAAAAAAGCTTAATTTAAAATTATGGCAAAAGAACAATGACATTTATAAAACAGCGATGGAAACAGTTTGATCAAAAGTTAAGTCTTATGCGTGCTCGTAAGGGGTAGCAAGTGTCTGGCCATCCTGGGCGTCTGTGAGTTACTTCTTTGCCACCATTTTCTTTTTATGTAATTCAATTTCACATGTACTACATTGAGCGCCACTATTGAACAGAGTATAGCCTATTATGTTTAAGTTCCCAAATCTAGCATCAAGTAATGCTGATTAGTATACTACTAGGGCTTACCTAAATCAAGTTGTTAGAGGGTATATTAGGCTCTACTGTATATACCAGTTACATATGGCAAGTTAGAACAGCTACAAAAGTTAATGCAGCTAATCCTTTTGATATGTGTGTGTGTGTGTGTGTGTCTGTGTGTGTGTGTGTGTGTGTGTGTCTGGAGGGTAGGGGGGCTACACTAGCTAATTCATTCATCAGTTGAAAAATGAGTTTTCAGAATGTGGTGATGCGGTGTGCTGTAAAAGTCTCCTGTCTCCAGAGGCCTCACCTCGTCCTGTCATCCTAGGACAGAGATGAACATCACAACCCCCATGAACTGGGTGAAGAGGATCACGGGAGTGAAGAAGGACCACACTGGCCAAAGGGCGATGTTAAAGCTGAGGAAACAGCAGCAAGTGTTCAGATCATCATCTTGTACGTCTATCCTTCCCCTCTAGACGGCTAATGTAATACATTAAAATGGCTAAATAAATCAGGCTACATTGGACACAAACTGAAGTACATCCGTCAGGATGATACTGTACACGAGGGAACTTTTTGAGCAATGTTGCTCGGCAACTACTGGATGATCACGGAAATGTGCCTACTGAAGAAGAACTCCAGAAAAAAAATGTTGTTCAATATCAATGGGAATGTGCTACAGCAACAGTACTCAGGAACATTGCCAGAAATATTGCTCAAATAGTTGCCTTGTGAAACATCAGCTTTAGTCATCATATTTGAGCAACATTATGACATGAAAACAGAAGTGCACATAACAACCACGAGAATCCCTGTTCCTCAAATATACATTTAATTCATTGGGAATGTGAATGTCTATTACATAATTCTCCATATCTGTCTGTCAGAGGACCTCTGGGAAGTTTCTGACCTGCAAGAGGCTGCAATAAAGGCTGCGGTAGTTAAAGGGGGAATGGCAGGGTACTCCTGGTCATAATGTTGGATGCCTTTACACCACTCCAGGTATACAATGCAGAATGCAGCCAGAGATATGCATAGAGTCAGCAGCACCAGTCCAACATTAAACCACCAGCTGTGAAGGACAGAGGGGAGAAATCAGTGAAACAACGGAGCAGGTTCAATTCCATTATATTTCATCATCACAAAGGGACACCGTCTCAGGATCCATCACAGAACATAAGGCTGAAACCCCCAACAGCAAACAAAGAGGCTACAATCAGTGGCAAGAAAACTCCCCTTTAACAACAAATACTGTTAGAATGAATGAGTGAAAGATAAGAATAGATTGTTAGAATACATCGAAATAAGAAATAAGGCATTGATATGGCAACTATACATTACATAGGCATACTAGGCTACTGCTCAAGAAATTAAGGCTGGGCTAATATTAATCAAGTCCAAATTAGGCCACTACAATGGATTATCAATAGACATGATATGAGCAATGACAAATTGTAGACAAATAATGACAAAACCAGCCTTTTTGTTAGTATCATGACCAACTGATCCTTCAATCAAACAAATCAGCCTCTTTTGGCCTGCCCATGCAAAGAAACTACCTCTTAATATATGTGTCTTCCATGACGACATTAAAGAAATCCACATAGTAGGTCAACCCTATGGATGCTAGGATCCAGAAGACGGAGTGCCGGTTAATGCGTGGGAGTGGTTTGTCATCTTTCTCTTTACCTATAAAATTCAATCAAGTGGTCAGACAAGTAATAGGCCTACATGTAAACATATCTAAACAGTCTACAATAGGCCTAACTGAATTACAACAGAGACCCATCTTGATAATTTGTTGATAGGGCATTTACCATAAACAATACATTATAATGAACAAGGCAGCCACACGTTTGTTACCCTATGACAAGCAGGCTAAATAAATCGCCAGTTGTGTATCAAGTAGACACCTTAGTGTATCGTAAAATTAATATTGTGGGCACACTATATTACACCGTTATGGAGGATGTGAGGTTTTGATGTTAATCTGTACCATAGACGATGTGGCAAGGGGACAACATTATCATCAAAATAACATTTTTAAGATGTCTTTTTTTCACCGTATAACTTGTTTCCTAGAAGTTATCCTAATCCATTGCTTGAGGAGGAGCCAGCGACAAACTGAACAGCTGCCATACAGTGGCTACTTGTCATCCCCAATCAATGCAGTTTGTGTTACCAGTACCATGGCACCCACTGAAGCTGTTTATTCCGACAAAGCAAGTCTGACAGGACTGCGGAGCCCTCTGTAAATGAATGTTGTGCTGTTTTGAAGATCTCAGTTTTGTTTTCAACTCCTTGATAAGTTGTGCATTGCTCTTTGATGACAAACGTTAAAAGTTAGCTAGTAATGTTACTGACTAACTTTATTTTTTATTGGCCTTAGCAACAAATAGCAAGCACCATTTGATTTGACAGTAGGCCCAATCTCGCGTGTATTATCTTCTTTCTTGTAATCAAACTTTGCTGTCAATCAATGTTGACTGATCTGTGTGGCAGTTTAATTTAGATAGCAAGCTAGCTAGCCATAAGTACAGTCCATTTTTCGCCAGGGATATCTGGCCTGACATCAGCATACATTTCCTAGGTTCAGTTCAGAAAGTGAGCAAAATAATTAGACTTACTCTTTTCTTCGCCATCATCAGAGATCCCTTGCAGAAGCAGCTCGGCATCTCTTTTGAATCGATTTCTTAGCGTTACTAGTTCATTTTCTGCAAGAAAGTCTGCCATGGTTTGAGCCAGGCAGTGTGCTAAATGACGTTAACTTCCGGGAAGTAAATTATGACGTACATTTAAAGGTCCAGCCACCAACATTTAAATTGGGCATATTACTACGGTAAACGGAAAATAACCAGGGTAGCAAGTAATTAAATACAGGCCTTGGTAAATGTAATAGATACTCTTGATTACAAGCAGAATGCATGCAGCTTTATGACCTGTGGGAAAGTGCTGACAGATGTCTTGCAATTTGCACATTTCATTTTCAGTGGAAATGTACAGGGATGCCTTCTGTATTTTCAGAAATAATCAGAATCATATATGGGCTTGATGGACTGGGCTTTGGGTGAACCTCAGTATAAGTAAGAGAGTCTAACAAAAGAATTCAGGTGAAGGTTTGAGCTGGAGGTTGTTCCAAATCAGACTAGCATCAGCATGACTTGCAAGTCCTTCAACTTTGAGAGGCACCCCAGTGCTCCCCAGGTATGGCGTCCCCAATGCACCCAAAGGAGAGCATGTCAAAACTGTCCCTCGAGGGTCAGGGTCAGTAGTTCACAGAGTTCAAACAGTTCGTCATGCCAAGATTTCCAGGTTCTCATATACTGGAAGGGGCAGCCAGTGGTATGTGATACCTACCAGCTAGTGTAAAGAAATGTGAACTATTAAACAAGGAAAGCTGTTTTGCCTACTTCAAGCAGGTTTTTCCTTCTTTTTTAAAGTGTAGCTCAGCTAGTGTTTCCCAAAAGAACTGGGCTACATCTGATATACCGTAGACACAAAAGGTATGAAAAAACACAGTTCAACCTCTAAGAGGATCAGAGTTTCAGGTGCAAGACCAACAGGGCTTTATAGAGGAACGTGATATAGCTGGGGGGAAAAAAAAAAAAAAATCACAACAAAAGGACCAATGTGGAAAATTGGTACAATGAGTGAACAAAAAGCTGACTGACTTGATGTGGCCATCAAGCATGGCAAATGGTGTAAATAGACGAACACATGGAACCTATTTTGATAGACCTATGCCAACGTCATTTACAGCTACTGCAATGCTAGCATTTCATCGCTGCAGCGAGTGAACTGCTTTCAAGCTTGTCGAGTGAATTAAAGATGTTATTGGATGCCTATGGATCTCATGTCTGATGTAGGCTAATGATATCTTTTCAGCTTACAAGGCCAGCAAGTTTTAGAACTGGTGCCGTGACAATCTATGAAGACTCCCACCTCCACAGCTGATGTCCAGTGTTAACGCCTTTCAAATAAATGTAAACCACATTGTCACCGTTAAATCCAATTTTTTGTGAAAAGTTAAACAGCACCCCCAGTAGGCACCCTGGCCTCTTATCTGAGGCGTGTACTTTTACATACACATTCCCTCCACGGTGTGCTGCACAGAAGTGCACAGCAGAGCAACACTAGCCTCTCTCCTTCCCGTCAGAATGAACAGGGCTCCAGGTTAAGGATGGCATGAATGAAGGGGTGTCTGCATTGAAGTCCACTGTGTGAAGGGGCTGAAATACTAACTGTCTTATTCCCAGTCTGGACTTGATATTGGCCTGTGTACCATTAACCCCCACTGCTATGAAAGTGTTTACACCTCACTAACCTTGAAACACAGACTTATCACGGATGGTTAACTCACATGATTAAGAACCTCATGCTATAAAAAAGTTTCAATTCTAATACTACGATTAGGCCTAACTTTAACCAGTTCACTAACGTTTCCATTGGTCGGCAGATTACCTGCCCAATCAGCGAGGAGATGGGATGACGCTACTTTCGAAATCGAAGTGTGGTAAACGGTAGTAGCAACGCCTGCAAATATAAAAATATTGCCATCGGAATAATGTGTACATTATGTATAGCAAAGATAAGCCAACGTAGCCTGCATTGATTTCTGACTGCCAATGCTGCTTAATGTCAGTTTGTTAAGTTTAGGCGAAGTAGAAAATAACGTTATGAATCTCTGATTAATGTGATTGGTTAGGCCAGAGACTTTCTAATGAGGAGACACAGCACTCAAAAAATACTCCATAGAAATGCATGGGGCTAGTTTGTCACGCCAATATGGCCGTTGTCTACACATATCCCACCCCTTCCTTGGCAAAACGTCGACATGTGAATACACTGAGCCAATCATGTGGTGTGATGTGAATACATTGAGCCAATCATATGGTTTGTTGTGAAGACATCGTGCCAATCATGTGTTGTGATCTCGCCGCTGGAGCAAGATTGGTGTCGTGAAGCCTTGCGCACGCGCAGTTCGACCCAAAGACTGTGCCCGATGAGTGCCCAAAAAACGTTGGTATATGGCCGCCCAGTGGAGGGACTTGGCCTAAAAGGACTTTGGTTAGGCTGGACCAATGATTTTTAGCGCAAAGTCTACGTCGGTCGCGATGCAAGTGTTGGAAAGTTTTCCCAATCGTGAGTGATCAGACTCTATTCACTCTGTGAATGAGTTTGGTTTACCAGGCTAGCAGCAGGGGCGCAGGAGGCACGGGGGATGTGGGGGATATGTCCCCTGCAGTGCTGAAGAGCCGTCGCCCCCCTCACTTTTGATAAGGAAAAAAAGCCTTATAGGTACGCTAAATAAATAATAACATATAGGATTTGCGCTAACTATGTAAAACTCCCCATTAACAGCATCACATCACTAGCCATCTACATCAGACTGCACAATGTCATATTCACTCTGTTGGATATCTGAAGCCAGTTTGTCTACTAACAATCATAAAATAATCCAGGCTACTTGCTTAGCATAAATCATTCATCATCATCTTTATTTGAGGCAGGCTGGTATTCGAGCCAGGCTTTTTTAAATATTTCTAACCTGCATTTAGACATGCGTTTCGTTTGGAGCGGCATACCGGTAGGCTATCAAAAGCATTTTCGGTTTGGTTTGGGATTTTATTTACTTTTGGACTGTATGATTATATTGCTAAATTTTTGGACTGATGGGCACTAAAATCTGGGAGATATTTGATGGTTCACTGTTAAGTTTCATGCAGTTGAAAAAGTCTCGGGATTTCCATGCTGTTTATTGCGAGACAAGGCAGCCCTTCATTGAATAGGGGTTGTGCTGTAATGGAAACCTTTCTGCGTAGCCAAGTAGCCTAAATTAAGTTATTGTTTAATTATGCATGATTTAGTACTTTTTTTTTATAAAATCCGTAGGCTGGAATGCCTTGAGTCGCAACAATTGTGTTTAAATGTAGTAGCCTCTGGCAATTAGCTCGAAAGGGGCGGCATAAGAATGAGCTTGAGAACTGTGTTGGAGACCCATGGTAGGAAAACGACTTTTCTTTGCCAACCGTAGGCTAATAATCCAACCAACATAATACAATACAATACAACATATTAAGAAGAGGTGTTATTTCATTTACTTAAATCGAAACAATGTCTTCTAGTGGACTGATGGCAATAGTTGGTATGGTAGGCAATTGTATATGGAAACCTGCCTTTATTTGTCCTGCTATAAATAGAACCAATCCCGGGCATAATTTGAGGATTTATGGTAGCCTAGTGCTCAACTCCTCCTGCTCAACATGACATTAGCTGTTATGTTTATTGATAACAAACTCAACTAGCCTACTTATCAACTCGTTTTCACTAGCCTAACTATAAAAAACAACAAGTCTATCAACGTTTTTGTTCTAAGACATTTATTTCAAACATAATTTCAAGACACAAATTGGATACTTCAGTTACCTTGGTACATAAATCCCAGAGAGTAGGCTACCACACCCCAGAGTGATGGGCCTAGCGTTCTTATGCGTTCAGTGTGGGGTATAAACATTTAGCTGAGAATTTAGCAGTGTCATGTCTCCCTGTCACAGATGTGGGGAGCTCTTTGAAGCTTTGTGATAATGTGATACAGTTACTACAGTAACAGTATTTTTTATTTTACTTCTTATGTATTTTTTTTTCCAATTTTATAAATGCTTTGTTTAAATGCTGTTGGAACAAATACAGGGGCGTAGCCAGGATTATTTTATAGGGGGGGCCAGCTGGGTCCATAGTTTTTATTGGGGTGGCACTTGGGAATCAAAACTACTATTTGAAAACTACTCAAACAGTTTTGAAGATTAGGATAGCCTATTTTAATAATGGCAATAAATTGTGTAAAGCCAACACTGATACACAGGTCAGTTTGTTGTCCACTCCAACACATTTTCCATAAATAGGCCAATGCTATAAAAAAGTACATTATGATAATGCACCTTACTTAATCAGTCTTATTCAAATGATGTTAAAGAACAATACTAAATACTACAAATATTGTATGCAGATATTTAATCTTATACTGATGGCCAAACTATATTTCTTTCTGATATCCACTCCAAGTACTTGGCTGTAAGTAACATGGCTCTGAAATAAGAAATTAACCCTTAGAACCCTAGACTGTTTTAAGGGCTTTTTCACTACCTTTAGTTAGAAGCATTTATCCTGGTCAATGTAAGTGCCATACACACATGCTATACATTGTTTTTTTCAGCAGAGTCTAGGCTACCCAGACCTGCCACAATTTCATGTATTAATACATGCATTGAAGTGTGAAGAGTGAAAAGTTTATTATAAAAATTCTTATATTTTGACATGTATCTCACCACTGCAAACTGTCAGCTGGCACATGTGTGTGTAGGGCAGACTGTCCTGAATCTGGCAATATCATTGCCATGGTGGAGGGATTCTCTGGGGCTGAGCAAATGTGAAAAATATGTGGTGTGTGCCTTACGGAAATAAATGCCATTTTTTTTATTTAGCCCTATGAGCCCTACTCTATTTTTGGCCATTCTCACTACCTTTAGTTATAAGCATTTATCCTGGTCATTGTAAGTGTCATTTACACATGCTATATTTTTTCAGAACAGTCTAGGCTACCCAGATCTGCCACCAATTCATATTAATACTTGCATTGATTTAATTTTGATTTTTAAATAATACAAAGACAAAAAGCGTATTATACCATTCTTATTTTGAAATGTATCTCTGTCAGCTGGACATGACTTTCATGTATGTGTAGGGCAGACTGTCCTGAATCTGGCAATATAAGAACCATGGTGGAGGGGGGCTTTGGGGCTGACAATTTACAGACATGTGGTGTGCGCCTTACAGAAATAAATGCCATTTTTTTAATTTAGTAATGAAAAATGACCTTTCTGCGCTCCATATCTGTGACAGTAACTGATCTTACCTGACTGAACCCGAGTTTGCGTGTTCTGTGTGTACACTCATGATGATTCTAAAACAACTTTTTACTGCATTGTCATGAACAAAGTCAAGGCAAAAAGGTGTTTCTTTGTCGAATAAATTGGGATGCAATGTGAGTCTCGAATTGGATGCCATGCAGAAATTTGCTGGAATCTCAAAACCGGATTATGAACATATTTTGCCATAGAGAAACACGTGATAGCGTTGGATTATGAACATGCTTACAAAAACGTACAAAAACGTGAGCTATATAAAGTTATTATTTTGATGTCATTTCGTCTGTTTTATAACCCATGTGTACATGTGTATGTACTTGGTATCAAATGATAACTCTGTGTCTCCTCTTTCATCTGACATGCGTGGCATATCTATCCGATCACGGGTTCGTGAGTAGGGCCTAATTCAAACAAGAGTAATGTGCAGCGTTGGTTTTTGTACATGATGTTATTTTGCAGTCACGTTGTCTGTTTTTATAGCCCGGAAGCATCGACATACTTGGTACCAATAGATAGCCCTGTGTCTCCTCTTTCTTCTGATATGCTTGCCATATGCGATCACGGGTTCGCGAGTAATTCAAACGAGAGTAATAGGTGCGCAGGTGAACTGTAAATATGAATCAATTTGATTTAATGATTTTTTTTTCATACTTGATCGCACAGGCAAGTGTTTAATCTCGTTGGAAAGCCCCACTTCTGCTCTGTCATGCAATTAAGGTTTTATCTCGCTGCGATGAACAGTTCTGGAGCAATGTAACAAAGAACTCAGGCAAAGCAGCCTGCCTCTGCCTGACCAGCTATGGCAAGAACCACGCAGTCAGCAAATTATGTTTTTTATAAAGTAGCCTAGGCTAGGCCCTATTAGCCTACTTTTATTGGAGCCATCCGGAGATATGTGCCTAATATGCTTGCATTTCACCCAAATTTTATCGAAATATTTTTGTAAAGCGTTACCGCGGGCATCCGATTATTTCTGATCAGCCCCACAAGTCAATGTCAGAGCCTAAGGACAGCCCAACGCAGCTCACTTGGCTATGATTAGTGACACATTCTAACATCTTATTAGCATTAATGTTCCAACTCATCATCAACTCATCTGTTGTTACTGAGGTTAAGTAGTAGGCTAGTCTACTGTCAAGTGTTGTTAACAGATGACTTGAATTGTCCCCTGCTGCTGCTGCACTAGCCTACTCACGATGTGATCACAACCGTGGGCTACACTTCCTGACTGGGCCAATGGTCGTAGATAGAGTGCAGTAATTGGTTCAGTCCCTGCTTCAGTGTTGGCAAAGTGCCGTCGAAAACGGCTTTTTTTTTTTTTACTTTTCACTGAACGGAGCCAGGGGGGGCCAGCAGGGTGGCCAAGCTTTGACCAGTGGTGGCCGTGGCCCCCCCTGGCCACCACGTAGCTCCGCCCCTGAACAAATAGTTGATTATAAAGGCAACTTTCTGTTGCAATTTTCTGTGTGTTCTGGACTGGTAACTTGGTAAGCCAACACTTGTTAAGTTCTAACGTTGCATAAATATTAACTGCAAACACACAGTGGAGAGTTGATTTGGTTTACAGACAATATAGGCCTAACTAGGCTATTTGATCATGTAGTCTATGTTTGGATCATAGGCATAATGATTCATTCATGGCTTCATAAAATATCAACATCCCATGTTGCATTTTTCTACCATTTGCCCAAGAGTTACCAGTATTCTACCATTGGCCCAAGTAGTGTGAAATAAATCTAAAAAAATAAAAGTAAAATTGCACATAGCAAGCTGGTCTGAGGGCAGATCTGGCGTTGTGCTCATCTCACAGTTTTCACCATTTTTATCCAAAAATATTTTGAAAACAATCAATGGTATTAATATATACAGAATATATCTTAATATTCTGGCAAGTTTAAAATATGATGGTCGAAAGTGGGCCAGAGGTGGCGATCCGATATCTGGAAATCTGATCTCACTATGGGTTTGTGTTCACAATTTGGTCCCCCTCACTTTCAAAATATCTCCTGCGACCATGACACACGTACACAAACCAACGCTGCACACCCATTACTCTCGTTTGAATGACTCGCGGACCTGTGATCGGATAGATATGCCACGCATGTCAGATGAAAGAGGAGATACATAGCTATCATTTGATACCAAGTACATCCTTTTGGGTTATAAAACAGACGAAGTGACAGCAAAATAATAACTTCATATAGCTTGACTTCCCCCACGTGTTTGTCTGTTTTTGTGGCAAAGCATGTTTATAATCCAACGCTATTGTGTGTTTCTCAACGGCAAAGCATGTTCATAATCCGGTTTTGAGATCCTAGCAAATTGCTGCATGGCATCCAATTCAAGGCTCACATTGCATCCCAATTAGTTCAACAAAGAAACACCTTTTTTCCTTTGTTCATGGCAATGCAGTAACAAGTTGAGAATCATTATGAGTGCATTCACCATAGGAACACACAAGCTAACACGCAAACTCGGGTCAAGTCAGGTCAGTTCGTGTCACAGATATGGAGCCCAGAAAGGTCATTTTTCATCACTAAATAAAAAAAGGCATTTATTTCCGTAAATCACACACCACATATTTCTGTAAATTGCTCAGCCCCAGAGTAACATGGCTATTATATTGCCAGATTCAGGACAGTCTGCCCTACACACACATGAAATACATGTAGAGCTATGAGCTTGCTGTGGTAAGATACATGTCAAAATATAAAAAAAATTATAATAGGCTTTTTATATTTTAATTCTTTAAAAATCAAAATAAAATCAATGCTAGTACTAATACATAAAATGATGGCACATCTGGATAGCCTAGACTCTGCTGAAAAAAAAAATATAATATGTGTTTGTGGCTCTTACAATGACCAGAATAAAATCCTTATGAATAAAGGTAGTGAAAATGACAGCGTCAATTCACTCAATTTGTGATGCAGCACGTCCCTGTGGTTGAGTTGCCTGGTCCTGGCACTGTAGGCTACCTCAGCTTGGTTTTCACTGGAATAACGTCTCAAATCCTTCAGCTGAAAACTGTTCAGAGTCCCAGTTTTTAAAGCCTGCCATTCAGCAAGATTCAGCAAGATAAGGCACTAGAGATTTCTTTTTAAAAAAAGTGCTTGAACAAGGAAGAGCTCCCAGATCTCCATGAATAAATTTGTGAGGGTGGTCAGTACACACACCTACAGACAGCTGGTGTCTGGCAGGACACATAAGAGTCCACACATTCAACATGACCTTGAACAACGAGTGATTTGTGGCTTATTTGCACCAACTGCATATTGAAAGACTTGTTTACAAAAGTCAAGGTTATGTAACACAGCCATACAAATGAGACAGAAGAATAACGTGCTGCTGTCTTGGTTTCAAGAAGGCTTATAGATGGAGACCTGATAATGTAATATCAATATAAAATAGATATAATGTCTTATCAACA
Source organism: Alosa pseudoharengus (assembly GCF_046254945.1). Classification (NCBI taxonomy): domain Eukaryota; kingdom Metazoa; phylum Chordata; class Actinopteri; order Clupeiformes; family Clupeidae; genus Alosa; species Alosa pseudoharengus. Next base: position 7,572,281 of record NW_027468657.1, read on the forward strand.
CATACAGACTGATCACATTCAGAGGAGGGTCTGGACACATAAAAGAAACTTCCTTCTAAAGCTGCTGGGTATGTGGCTCAGTTGCAAGGACAGTTGGACCTGTGGACCAACCAGCTGACCACTAGCAGACATTAGAGTAGAGTAGAGTCGGTACTCGGTAGCGAAAGCCTTTCCCCAGCAGAGACCTCTGTTCAGAACACTGCAACTAGTGCCGTGCACCAGTAAACTGGTCTGGCACTCAGGTGACTTGTGACCACTGCATCGTCGAGTATACTGTGCCCTTTTGGAGTGCCATTCACTGTGGCATACTTGCTGATTCTGAATCTGTGCTAAACTAAACACCGATGCAATGAGGCCAATGATTGAGAGCACTGAGTCAGTTGTCATGATGTACTTTTTTTTTCACAGAATCACACTACCTCTTAAATTGATTATTTAAGATGAGGGAATGGTGCTTGTGGTGTTTTGATATATGAATAATGGCAAATATCTGTTAGAGATATAAGGGAAGCCCTTCCCTCTTCTCTCAATTAAATAAAAAAATGACAGGTGGGCGGGACTTCCGGTTGATTAAGACGGGACTTCCGGCAAAGGTATTTTTTAAAATTCCGGTGAGGGCGGGACATCAGGGTTTTGAACTTGTCATCAATTGCGTCTGACAGGTTGTTTGAATGTGGCGGGATGCTTTTGTATGAGTCATGTGTCTGGGGAGGGGGTTGTGTGTGTGTGTGTGTGTGTGTGCGTGTGTGTGTGTACAGGGGTGTGTGTGTGTGTGTGTGTGTGCATGTGTACAGGGGTGTGGGTGTGCATGGTTGTGTGTACAAGGGTGTGTGTGTCCAGGGGTGGGGGTGGACACGGATGTGTTGGTCATGGTTGGTGTCCTGTTGGGGGATGTCATGGGAGTGTGTACATGGGTGGGTGTGTGTGTACATGGGTGTGTTTTTTGTTGTTTCACCTATTATTATGGCCTTCTTGACTACCTGTTCATGTTCTCACCTGTTTCAACAGATTCTGACTTTTCAAGAATGATATGAAAATGCAGAGCGGCTGTTTGTATAGTGGGCCTTTGATACATGCGTTCAATTTTTAAACTATCTACATACTTTACCATTTGTTGATGTGTTTGTGTCGGTAAAGATAAAAATGTTCAAAACCATTATTCTGTATCTGTCCCTACCTAAAAAATCTTTAATAATAATTGTTATTTAAGCCTATGAGCTTAATACACACACACTTGCAACCTACTCTTCAGGGTCCAGGAGCCATGGCGTTAGACACGCTTACCCCCGAACATTACATTTATGATTTATTTTTTATTCTAGTTCACAGAAACATGAAAGAAACTTTTTTATTATTTAGGTTACACACACACACACACACACACACACACACACACACACACACACACACACACACTACTCCCTCAAGGCCCTGGAGCCATGACATTAGACATGCCTGCCTTAAGGCTCAGCTTAAATGTAGGATTTATTTTTTATTTTGGTTCACAGACACATGGCTGAAACCTTTTTAGGCTCTTGGCTCATCACATCCTTGATTCTTTTATTCAGGTTCATATCACTAAAACTTTAAGCATACAGTCATACAAACCCCCTCCTTTCTCTCTCTCCCTCTCCACACACACACGCACCACGTATACAGACCTTTGACCCAGCCCCCTACCCTCTCTCCACTGCTCTGCTGTCTGATACATTTTATTCTTTTCAATGACTTGATGAAAATCTTGATGAATTTGAATTGATGCCAACCTTTTTTTATACAGACATTTTGACCAGACTCAGACCAGGCTTCTAGCACCCATTCGGATTTTTGATTTTTGATAATTGCTTAGGCATAACACTCCCATGATCACCTCATGACACACACCATGCATCCCCAGCACATGAGACACCCACACACCCCCATGTACGCACACACACACACACATCCGTGTACATACAAACCCACGTACACACACACCCACCCATGTACACACTCCCATGACATCCCCCAACAGGACACCAACCATGACCAACACATCCGTGTACACCCCCACCCCAGGACACACACACCCTTATACACACAACCATGCACACCCACACACATACACATACACACACGCACACGCACGCACGCACGCACGCACACACGCACGCACGCACACGCACACACACACACACACACACAACCCCCTCCCCAGACACATGACTCATACAAAAGCATCCCGCCACATTCAAACAACCTGTCAGACGCAATTGATGACAAGTTCAAAACCCGGATGTCCCGCCCTCACCGGAAATCAAATACCTTTGCCGGAAGTCCCGCCTTAATCAACCAGAAGTCCCGCCCACCTGCCACTTTTTAATTTAATTGAGAGAAGAGGGAAGGGCTTTCCTTATATCTCTTCTGTTCAGTCCAGATATGAGCCCTTGTCTGTCATAGCAGCACTGTGAGTTATTCCGGTAGACAAGAGTGAAAGATTAGGAGGTGACAGGTGAGCAGCTGGAGGCTAGAGAAGGGCCACACTCACACGTGTCCTCACAACACAACTCACCTTTAAAATGCACAAATGAGCTCCCTGGAGATTGCCATGCCAGTCTACATGACTAATGCTACTTCAGATGCACAAAGCCATCCACTTTCCGGGCAACTTTGAATTAATGCATATACATCACACTACATTCATACATATGCAGCCAATCCCTAAATAGCTTGAGAGAGGGGGGGTTTGGGGCGCTGGCAGCAAAGTGTGTTCCAGTTTTTGACAGGGACATTACATGGTGCTCAATGCCATGCAGAGAGCTCAATACAAAATACATCTTTGTCGTCTTTTGTGAGGGATTCAACAAAAGCTAGATCATAGGGAGGGGCTTAGCGGGGAGTATTTTTAACCGCACAGTAAGCCTAGAAGTACTCAAATCACAAATCATTACCCTGGGGAGGGAGAGGGAGAGAGAGAAAGAGAGAGAAACCAGGTACTGCACATCCAGTGTGTGCTTTTTCAAAAAGGATTACTCTGGCCTTCAGATTGAAGCTTGCTCTCCGGGTACAGCTGTGCTCGTCTTCCACATTTACAAATATTAAGCAGATTTGTTTCTTCACATGGCAGCATAAAGTAAGCTGTGACCGAATATTTTGTCTGAAATGGGTGCGTGAGAGACAGAAAGATCAGTCACACCCTGACGGTAACAAACACACACAGACACAAGGCAGGAAAACAAGGTGTGAAAGGCAGTTACCATAGTTTCACCATGAGGTAGAATGACTGGCGCTTTGTTTACAACAGAGGAAGGTGAGAGATGATGTGCTTAGTGGCTCGGTTGATTAGCCCCAAAGGGAGGCTTAAACGAGCCAATGGAATAATTCATGATATGTATCTGAATTTAAAGCTGATTCAAAATGATTACACCTAAAACTCTGTTCTCAGGAGCACAGGTGAAGTTGCAGGGCACCAGTTGCCTGAGGAACACCTTATTAGGCCTATCTGTTATCCAGTTGTGAGCACGCCTACTGATTAGGCGCACACTAATTGTGCCCACCTGTGGGAATGACACGGAACCAATGGGCACAACACTCCCTGGAAATTTAAAGGTGTTCTGCGAGGCTCGTGGGATGAAAGTTGCCGTCACTGGCAGTAGGCTACTCTGGAGGACAGGAGCGTTTTCCTGTGCTTATTTCATGCTGGACATCGGTAGGTGGACTTTTATACTAGGCTAACGTATGCAGTTGTGTTTCACCTTGAACTGCAGTATCGTAGTCTGTTGGCTTTAGCTATCTTTGTTTCTCTTGCTAACAAACAAACCTTGGGCTGCTTGGTTACTGACGGTAAGGGGGGATGATGCATAGTGTTTAGCTTTATGGTGGGCTTAATGTTCCTTTTTTTTCATTTATAGCCGACGCGCCCTCCCTCCTCCACTCTGACTCCTCGGGCCTCTTGCCCATAGCACAAACAAGGCCAAGGTAGGCAGCAATGGCTTACTTGTACTGCCAGTTAACCATGTAGTAATGATTGGGGTTGGTACATGGGTCTAAAGATATATCTATTTGTATGTTATTTATATTTTAAGATTCAAGTGCATACATTTTGTACTGATTAAAAGTTCTTTGTATTTATAACTGTAAAATGATGACTCATGTGGCATGTATGTGATAATTGAGGATGATGTATTTTATTAGTAAAATCTTGTTCTTTTGTTTGCTATAGATCACAGCTGGCTGTCAGCGTGACAGCCTGACCACTGTTTTCCCCTGATTAAATTTAGTTTGTGTTTCTTTTTGTTTGTATGCCCCTAGTGGTGACCTGCTCTGTCCTGTCCATTATTGTGTCTTCCAATGCCAAGTAGCGGCGCTAGGTTGGTTTATGGTCAGGGTGAGTTAGTTGGTTGTTCATCCCCAGTTTGTTTGTTTTCTGCTTTTCCCCTCTCCTACCCTATCGGCACTGGCCTAGTCGGCCATGTTTTTTAGCAGCCCTCTTAACCACCCGCTCGAGGGCTGCCTCAGTTAATGTTCCCCTCCTGATTTTTCTCCCTTTTACTGGTTTGAGCTTTATTGTTTTTATTTGTTTCCTCTTGTCTCTTTGCCCCTCCTAGCTGTGACCTATTGTGTAACATTCAGCTAGTTAGCCAATGCCTGTATAGCAGTAGGCTCCTTAGTATAAGCCCTAGTGGCCAGTGTGGGTTTCAAACATTTCATGAGTGTTCTTTAGTGTGATTGATTACTCACTCCTGATGATTGCAGTGTAGTGGCACTTGTGGGTGCGTGTGAGCACAGCCTGTGAGCACCTCCTAGTCGAGCGACTGTGTACGGTATTTTGCTAACTAGTGCTTAAAAGACAGTACCCAGGTATTTTCCCTGTGTCCTTGTCTTTGTGTTATCCCCAAGTTTATTGACAGGAGACCGCAGCGAAGCGGCGGTCATATACAGTGGGCAGTGCTTCGACTTGCCCAGCTTCACTCGCGGTCCGCGCGACTTTAATTTGTATTTTCCCAGTGAGACGCTGCAACAACCCAAACAACCGGTAGATGGCTCAAGTGAGCAGGGTGTCTCGTAAAAAGTAATGGAGCCTGGAAAACCCTACACAGACTTCACTACAGACTTTAGCAGGCTGGTTTAGAAATAATTTAATAGCCAGAAATATGCCTGCCCTGCCCTAATAAAGAAATATTTGGTTAACTGCGAGTGAATCCCGTTTGCAGCCGTAGAAGAAACGCAGGACAAATTAAACATTCTGGTTTTCTCCGAGTGCAACAATGATAGACAGACATCATTTGGACAAAATATAGAGCATATTAACCTCCGTTGCTCAGCCAAATGCCTTCCTGTTACGTCCTGTTATCACGGAGTTACAGGCGATAAACGATTTTGATGGTCACAAGTTTACTTCATTAGCGGTTTATTTTTTTGATTATTAAAGAGTGTTTTTCATTTAAAGGTTTGACTTCGTGCTTATTCAGTAGAGCATTTAGTGCTCTTCCCAATCCCAGACGTTCACATTGCATGTTTGTTTGTAATGGATGCAACCGCGAGATAGGCTACGCGTTTGACGGCAATGAGTTGTTAACAGACATGAACCAAGACATATAGCCCAGCAGCAATCTAGGGACTGTTCGTTATTTATTGAAGGGGCCACCGGAGGAATTTTGAGTGCTTCAGTCAAAAGTTGCATGACCCTCCCTTGCCTGCTAGAAATTGTTCAATGACCCTCCGACAGAATTGTTAAAGACATGACCCTCCCCTGCCAATTGTCGATGTCTTCCGCCCGTGCTGCTTTGCGCCACAGCCACACACTGTGATAACGTTCTTAAATCAATCTTTCCCGTGAGCTTGCATGCTACCAGTCCTTCCTTTTGAAATGTGTTGCGCCTGTTTGCACAATTTCACAAATAATCATATGTGATTAATAATATGACAAATAATCCCTGTGCACGGGGACCGAAACAATGCATGTGTTTGTTTAACGGCGTGATTGTCGTGAGAGCACGATTCATTGGCGCTTGCATGTTCGGCCTTATGTCTACGTGCGCACCTGAGGCTACTCAGCTACTAGAGAAAGAATTTCCCCTGTTTGTATATTCACTCCAAGTTGGCCTACCATAACTTACCAACTCTGCACTGTAGACCCTAACTGGCTATTTATATTTTTCTGTGAAATAAGCAAATGTATTTGTTCAACTTTATGAAGCAGAATTACGCATAGGCTACTTGGAACATAACACATTTGACAAAGGACAGATGTATGTTGCTAGTGACAAAATATTAACTTTCAGTGTTTTACGATGTCTTTGTCATGAGGAAGTGTTTTCCCCCATGCATTTATTCTAGGCTACTGTCAGTGACTGCCGTGAGAGAAGCGGGTTCTGTGTTTCGTTCATGTCAGTGACTGACGCGAGAGAAGCGGGGTCTGTGTTGCGTTGCGTTAATTTATTTTCAATTGGGCATGCCGTGTCGTGTCGTCCATAGCTCAGTTCTGACCAAGCCGAATGTACTCCTTTTGAAACAATGAGTGCCCGCGTTTGTATGGTTATATTGCTTGACGGGGGGGATCCCAAGCAGCTTTCAGCCATAAGGCTACTTTGAGAACATTTCCTAATTCACCCGACACTAATATTCAAAATGTTAAACTATTTCGACCACCTGATTCACGTTGACTGGGGGGCAGGGGGGGCCATCAGACATTTGTGCCCAGTTAATCTGGCCCTGCCCCCAACAAACCACACCTTCCCACCAGCTGTGACAGCTCAAAAGAAGTCAAGAGGACTCCTAACTCACAGACCTATTCACAAACCGGTTTTGTGGCATTTCGCCTGTTTTGAAATCCTATGCGGCTACAGGAGCTTCCAATCGTGAGGAAGCAATTTTCCATTGTAGGCATGCAATAACACCACCAACAACAACCAAAACTAGGCTACTCATTGTCAACATGTAAATTAAATGTAACATTATTGTGAATCAAATTAAAATGTTCTCTTTTGCAAACGTAGGCATAGGCATAGTAACAGATTAATTTAATAATGTTACAAAGATACTACATCAATCCGTATGTTTCATTAGGCCACTAGGCTATTTGTTTTGCCTTACTCTTGATTCATTTAGGCTAGGCCTTTTTATTCCGTTATTCATCATCTTCTGTCCTTATAGCGCACGCATTCTCAGACCTATCACCTGCCACTCATCATAAGGGAGGTGTTTGGAATCATTCCCGTGTTACAATCATCAGCCAATCAAGGTGGTCACTTCAGTCAAGCTCGTGCATGAGTAATAACGTCATCCATAGCAACAAAGACTCACTCAATCTTAGACTGTTAGTCAAAGATTCTAGAGCGCTCAGCTCCAGAATCTGTTCAGGAGTTTTCATTTTCCCTTACTAAGAGTAGCCTAGGTCTGAAAGGCTTTGTGAATAACTTAAGAGAAACTCCTATAGCTAAAATATTTTATTGCTATTTAGGAGTAGCCTACTCCTAGTGGTAAGATAAAAGGCTTTGTGAATATGGCCCCTGGTGTCTAACCCAATGCATAGCCCATTTACACAAAATAATGGTCGAATATTAGGCTACTGAAGATCATTTTTATTTAAGAACATGCAGAGCACCAAAAACATCTTGCTCGTAAAAAATCATCATACCGCACATTGTGGCGGGTCTGTTATTTAACCTACTTACTGTAGGCTGCGCAAACCAGAGGCCTTTATTTTGGGCAAGACTGCATTCGAGGCAGGCCTTCTGTTGAAGAATTTTATATAAAGCCTGCGCTAACAGTAATCCTCCTGCCCCCGATACCACAGCTGTGGATAGTGTGGAATGCAAGTAATAACACAATCCAATGTGTCTCAATTGTCCCCCGCTGACCACCTCACACATTTCTCTAGATTTTGCAACGACCTTACATGACACAATGCCATAAAATGCCAGTGTTTAGGACACCGAATAATGTTTGTAATGATACCAGTTAAGCCTATGTTCAACACAGTGGCGATTGCTGCTCTTTGGAACAGGGGAAGCTCTGATAAAAAATGGTAAATTATTAAATTCATATTATTAAGGTGCTATATTGTTCTTTGAGGGCAAAAAGTATCCCAAACAGTAGGCTATAGAGTTGGCATGGCAGACATGGCATGTAGCCTACACACGCTACCTAATTTAGCCTAAATACACAACTGGAACAAAAGCAAGTCACAAACTCTGTAACTTCACATTACGGTTTTATTTACAGTATGCTATTTAAGACAAATAGAAACCGACTGTATTGCTCCCAAATTATGAGAATTTGAGCTGTAACTTGCCTTGTCTCTCGGCTTCACCTGCCAACACTAACGTTAACGCATCCCTGCCTTGAACTTGAACCACTTCCTGTCAGATCGCGACATATGCTGTCAATCAAAAAGAGTCCAGCCTCTATAACGGTTCCTCCAATCATCATACAGAAGCTCGGCGTCCGGGCCATCCCACTGTCCCATTCACTCCCAGAGACGCCGGGTTTCCCTGGAAATGACGATTTTGTGGCGCTTGTCCAATAAACGTGTAGCTTTTCTGCACTGAGATCAGCCCACTCTGTAGTGCCATTGAAAGCCAGTGAAGCCGAGCGTCTATGGGTTTTTTGCATGGTTTTTTGATAGATCGTGTTGTTACAGCAATGTATTACGGGTGCGAAATCACGATAAATGACCGGCAAAACCTTATTGCTGAACAAACTAGCCATGAAGTTGAACATTTTTTCAGCATGTTCTAGTTGGAATAGTAGGCTAGAAGCTAATGTAATAGTGTTATTTGATGCGATTTTCCGTGATATTTTAGAGGAGGCTGAGCTTCCCCTGTAGTCTTAGAGCAATCGCCTCTGGTTCAACAGTAACATAAGTGTAATGAGCTATTCATTGTCGAAGGTGCATGGTGAAGTGAAATTCTTACTTTGGAAAACAAACATTTGCCGATATCATTGGATAGGGAATAGGCCTACTTGTTTATTTTTTACGTAGCCTACAATGGCCAGTTCAGACAAAGCCGAAATTACTCATTTTGAAACATTTGTATGGTTATATTGCTTGACTTAAATCCCAGAGAGTAGGCTAGGCTACCGCACCCCACAGTGATGGGCCTAGCGGTCTTACGCGTTCAGTGTGGGGTATAAACAAGCTGAGAATTTAGCGGTGTCACGTCTGCCTGTCACATACGTGGGGAGCTGAAGCTTGGGATACAGTTACTATAGTAACAGTATTTTATTTTACTTCTTATGGAATATATATTTTTTCACTTTTATAAAGGCTTTGTTTGAATGCTGTTGGAACAAATAGTAGTTGATTATAAAGGCAACTTTCTGTTGCAATATTCTGTGTGTTTTGGACTGCAGGTAACTTGTTAAGCCAGTGGTTCTCAAACTTTTTCTTTCATTCCCCACTTTGATCAAGGAGGCATTGACTGATGATAGTGGAGATAACGTGTTATCCCGAGGCCTTTGCAAGTCAGCATATCTGACGGTAGTCTACCCTATTAAAAATATAAGTTTTCGATGTCCCAAACGGAGAGCCATACTTTATTGTTTTAACGATCTCTATGCTACTCACCAAAATGTAGGCATGGGAACATGATGAAGTATCCAACTGTCGTGTGTTAAATTATTGTGATTACGAGCCAGTGGTTTTCAAACATTATGCATGACTCAGACATCTATGCAACAGACTCATATCGTCCTCGCATTCGCAAAATGAGGACATACAGACTGCTCAGATAACAGGTGTACCTCCAGTTATGCACGGTTTTAGTCAAGTCATTTAAATGTGCTGGTGAAACAGTTGTGTGTTCTGGGCACAGTTCTTCCAGAGCTTCGTGCCAAGTAATAAGCGTTGAGTCGAGATGTTTGTGTGAATGAAACGAAGCGTATAGGCCATAGTGTGACATGCGTAAACCAATGGTGTAGAGATGACGCCACAGGGTTTTATTTTAGAGAGCCTACGTTTGTATGTAGGCAATTTATATTCACAATACTTAGGCCTACTAAAATAAATAGTATTTTATTTGTATTGGTTGTTTAGAGTAAAAAAAAATCGGTCGGTCTTAACGCAAGTTTACAACCGGCAAGTCGGTCGGACTAAAAGGGGAAAAATATATATATATTTGGGTCTGTTCTAAATTGACAGGGTCGGTCAGGTTACGGCAAACGAAAATATTTTTAAGGATAGCCTGGCAGTGTTTTTTTGCGCGTCTGCAGAAGTCAGCCAAATATTAATGTAATTCTGCGGCATAAAGCAGATGTATTTGTTTATTGTACAGAAAAATAAAAATGACATGTCAAGCAGTCAATTGACTACATTGCAGTCAAGAAGTAGGGCAAATTAATTTACGAAACCAAAACGTGGGTCATAGTTGTCTAAGCCTCTATTGCGTAGCCTGTTAAAAACGTCGCCAGATAGTATTAAATCGACAACATTGTTTTCTGCAGAAGCCTACCCAAGGCTACAGATTAATTCTGAACAATTATTTCTCTACTGGCTCAATTATCACACCACTGTTTTGATTTACGTAGCTGTGTTACCCCCAACACTGACAATAATGTGGACAGCAGATTTCGATTTTCGTTACCACCGTGTAGTCAAGCCTTAAGACATACCCAAGTAGCCTAAATCGAGGTAATGTTTAATTATGCATGATTTATTTTGTTATTGAATTCGTAGGCTGGGATTACTCTCGGCAAGTCCCCTGCTTTTTCAGTAGGGGCGGCAGGCAGATCGATGTACAGTGGCAGAGCGACGCACAGTGGCTGAAAGTGGTACTAAAGCTTCACGCAGCTTCACGCTTCGTAATGCGCGACTGAAGTGGTCATTTGAAAGCGATGCCCACTGTAGGGTTAGTCAGATTTATTTTTTTTTTTTTTCTTTTTCGCATGGCTAAATTTCCGTCAAGGATTCCCGGGACACTGAAAGACCGGGGTACACGAAACTTGGTGGGCATGTAACCCCACATGGATAGCATGGAACCATTGTTTTTCGTTTTGATCTGTAGCCCCCCCACTGGACTGGACCCCCCGAAAGGAGGGTAGGGCAGACAGTTTTCTGTGAATATCTCGAGAACCGTAGGGTTTAGGAGGACAACCTTTTTTTTGTATGTTGTTCTCAAGGGGCCATGTCAACCCATTCCATAACCACTCATTTCATGTATAGCGCCACCTAGTTAAACACAAAAAAGTAAAAATAAGGTGTTGTAATCGCAGGTGTCTGTGACCTAACAAAGTCAAAACTGCACGAAATTGGAAGTGTAGGATCATTATGACACCCTCTGAATGCACCGTTCATGGGGGGCCACACAATAAATTAATTTATGTTACTATACACCAGCGTTTCTCGAACTGTGGGTCGCGACCCACTACTGGGTCGCGGAGACATGCCAGGTGGGGCGCGAACTGACGTGAAAAACAGGAGTTTGTAGCCTAGGCCCAGGTAGCACCCGATGCGCAATGGACGCACTGTGTTATTCATAGGGAAGCGCTCGTGTCAAGGCAGCTTAGTTAGTCCCGACCTACATGAGATTTTGAACGTTGTTGTGAGTGATGAATTTCATCAAAACCCGGCCCTTAAAAGCGCGTCTATTCTCCGCACTTTGCGAAGAGATGGTAGCTGACCAAAAGGCTGTACTGTTTCACAGCAAGGCAAGGTGGCTTTCCCGAGGTAAAGTGCTGTCGCGCGTGTTTGAGCTCCGAGTCGCCTCTTCTTGGAGGAAGAGCACATGTTTGAATCTGCAAGCACATTCACTAATGAACATTTCTTGACGAAGCTGGCCTATCTTAGCGATATATTTGACATATCTTAGCGATACATGAGTTAAATGTCCAGTTACAAGGCAAAGACAAGCACCTACCTCACCTAGCAAATAAGATTACTGCATTCACCAAAAAAACTTGAGGTATGGGACAGGCGCCTCGATCGCGAAAGTATTATGCCTTTGAGATTTCTGAGCGAAATCGCTGAAACGTCTGATTCGGGAGCCACTCTCGTGATCCCATGTGTTAAACAGTAGGCCTACATCACATCCCTGCAAAGTTTATTTCAAAAATATTTCCCAACCAGCAGTGCTCAGTATGACTGGATTATGGATCCATTTAATGCAGCATGTTGGTATTTCATTGAATATATTTTACAATGCTGTAAAATGGCCTATGCTTCCTAATATGTAGCTGGAAAACAGAAATATGTGTGTTGTTATGTATTTATTAATTTATTATTATATCTGCAGCACCAGCTGATTTTAACTCTGTTGAAGAGGATATATTTAGAACGTGTCTGTTACACCCGAGGGTTCACCCTGCGACCCACAAACGCAAATTCCGCGAATGCCAAAGTCAAACGCGAAAACCAAAAGCCAGCCTACCTAATTTACCAAGATAGCTCGTTAGTCTAGGGGGGTTAAACAATAGCTAGCTAAATTAAGCCCTCAGTGCAACTTGCCCTGCGTGTGTGTGGTAACTTGAGTTGGGAGTCTATATCAGTGGTGTGGGTGAAGATGTTGGTATGTAAAGACTAAAGACTGCAAGAGGAACCAGCTTACCGACTTCCCAGGCGAGCGTGCGTACCGGGCCAGCACAGGTCTTGCTCTTTCCCGAGAGCGGCCAGCTCTCTTGCGGTTGTTCGGTTTTGGGAGTTCAAGTTTTGATTAGTAAGGTCCGGGTGCCAAGCGAAAACGTTGTATAAGCATAAACAGAAATCACAATAGTCTGAAGAGACATCGGAGAGACAGGTAATCCTAGACAGCGTTGGCGAGTAGCGTGCACACTTTCAAGTTCCTGCGCGAGACTGGCGTTTTCGCGCTTCTCCAGGTATCCACCTGTAATCAATTTTTAAAACATCGCGCCTGCCACGCCCAGCAGTCAGCTGGTCCTAAGGCAGCCATTAATCAGTGTGTGTTATCCCTCAACCTGACCGTAACATTCCTTCCCCCCTCAGACAAAAAAAAAAAAAAATTTTTTTTTTTAAAGTTACAACCTTTTCTCTTTTTTTATTTTTTTTATTATTTTTTTTTTTTTTTTAACCATGGCACCGTCTAACAAAATTATCTATTGGACTTATACATATATATACACAGTATTCTTCCAATTTATCATATTAAAACTACCATTTCCAGTTCTGCAATCCCTGACACAGGGGCAAACTTATAAAGTCATAATCTCTCCAGTATTTTTAGGCTCGTGACAGGGTGTCTGCAATGATGTTATCCTTGCCAGCTATATGCTGAACAACTAGACTGTAGGGTTGAAGCACAAGACTCCACCGGAAGACTCGAGCATTGGAAGTCTTAAACTTTGCAACAAAGGTCAGGGGATTGTGGTCTGTAAGTACCAACAACTCCCCACCTGAGCTTGAGACATAAACCTCAAAGTGACGCAGCGCTAACACCAGTGCTAGCGCTTCCTTCTCAATCGTAGAGTAGGCTCGCTGATGTTTATTGAGCTTCTTTGAGAAATATGCAACCGGTCTATCAAAACCCTGATCATCTACTTGCAGCAAAACGGCACCGACTCCCACCTCGCACGCATCTACTGCAAGTTTAAAGGGGGTGGCAAAGTCAGGCGCCCTCAATACTGGCTCACAAGACAAAATAGCCTTAACCCTGTCAAATGCCACCTGGCATGTGTCAGACCACCTGAACTTCACATCCTTGCGGAGCAAATTTGTTAATGGCTCAGTGACTGCAGCAAAATTCGGGACAAACCTTCTATAAAAACCACACATCCCAAGCACTCTCATAAGCTCTCTGCGAGTCCTTGGGACAGGAAGATCCAAGATAGCCTGGATCTTGGCCTGTCTAGGAAGCACCAAACCCTGTCCCACCTGATGTCCCAAGTAGGTCACCTGACCCCTGCCGATCTCACACTTCAGCAAGTTCACTACTAACTGGGCCTGCTGCAACCTCCCAAACAGCCCTCTCAAATGTCCCATATGCTCAACCCATGACTCACTGAATGCCACCAGGTCATCGATATAAGTGACCACATTGGTCAGCCCTGCCGTGACCGTATTCATTGCCCTCTGGAAGGAAGCTGGCGCATTTTTCATCCCAAATGGGAGTACTTGACACTGATAGAGGCCAAAAAGGAGTGACAAAGGCTGACACCTGTTGGGCTCGAGGTGTTAGAGGCACTTGCCAGTAGCCCTTCAAGAGATCTAATTTGGACACATACTGGGCCCTACCAATACGGTCAATACAGTCTTCTAGACGCGGGATGGGAAACGCATCTGCCTTTGTGACCTGATTAACCTTCCGGTAATCAATGCAGAACCGTGTTGTACCATCTGCTTTCGGGACCAGTACCACAGGTGAACTCCACTCGCTATGACTAGGCTGGACCACTCCAATCCTAGTCATATATTCAATTTCTTCCTGTACCCGCTTGAGTTTGGCTGGACCCAACCTATAAGGGTGTTGCTTTATAGGCAGGGCCTCACCAGTGTCTACATCGTGCACTGCCAGATTTGTGCGACCAGGCACGTCACGAAACAAGTCAGGATAGTCCCCAACCAAAACTCTCAGGTCAAATTGCTGACTCTCACTCAGGTGACCGAGATGTTTATCAAATGTTCGCAAAGCCTCATGACCGAAGACCAATTCAAAGGGAGTAAACCCAGTAGACTCGTTCACCGCATCTCGGAGTGCAAACAACAGGAAAGGGAGAGCCACATCCCAATCCCCAGGGTGTTGAACAGAGTACGTCTTAATCGCAGTCTTCAGAGTTTGATGGTACCGCTCAATTGCCCCCTGAGACTGAGGATGGTAAGCTGACGAAGTAATCTGCTCAATCCCTAGGTCACACATCACCTCCTGAAACACACTGGACACGAAATTAGTGCCCCGGTCAGACTGAATTTGCCTTGGGAGGCCAAAACGAGAGAAGAAACCAATTAAAGAGTCAAGAATAGCCTTTGCCTTAATACCTCTCAGAGGCAAAGCCTCGGGAAAGCGAGTAGTAACATCCATGATGGTTAACAAATACTGGTTACCTTTTTTCGTCTTTGGTAATGGCCCAACACAGTCAATAAGGACCCGTGAGAAAGGTTCGTCAACAACTGGAAGAGGACACAAAGGTGCACGGGGAATTTTCTGATTGGGCTTCCCCACCATTTGACACGAATGACAAGACCTGCACACAGCCACCACATCCTGATGCAACCGAGGCCAGAAAAAATGTCGGAGGATTTTTGCCTGAGTTTTCCGAATGCCCAAATGGCCAGCCAAAGGTGTTTCATGGGCCAAACGCAAAACCTCAGAACGGAAACTCTCGGGCAGCACCACCTGCTCTACCGCACTCCAGACCTCATTGGCTGGTCGATCAGAAGGCCTCCACTTTCGCATCAACACATCGTCCCGTATATAAAACCCCTCAGCCATATCTCTGCTTTCTTCGGAGCTAACAGCACTCTCTCTTATTGATGCTAACACAGGGTCCTCCTTCTGACCAGCAATAAGCGCTTCCCGGCTATACTGCTGAGCATCCGGCAGACCATCCAATGCCGCAAGGAATGTATCAGACAAAGCTACTGGCTCGACTTCTGCATGTGTTTTACTCAGTGTTTTCTTCACCTGAGAGCGGGTAACAACACACGCTGGGAAAACCCCAGGACACTCTCTTTCCAGGGCTAAAGTCTCTGGCGACTCACAAGGCTCCAAACTTACTAGAGGAGTCAGACACACTTGGCTGCCAGCCAAGTCATTACCTAAGAGCAAACCAACACCATCTATGGGTAGGGACTGTACTACACCCACGGTAACATAGCCAGTGACTAGATTGGATTTCAAAAACACTCTGTGTAAAGGGACAGCACCATACTCACCTCCCAGACCTTTAAGCAGGACAGAGGCTTTCAGGGAAGTTTTATCTGTCCAAGACATTAACCCAGCTAACAAAAGGGACTGAGCTGCCCCTGTGTCCCGTAACACACTCACTGGTACCTCAGGTTCTCCTTCCGAGGGCGCAACTGACCCCTGAGAGACAAAGCCTTTATAGACCTCAGATGTTACTCCTATGGGTGTATTCACTGGGGATGGCGGTTCCTCAGAGACATTAATGTTATCGTTCTCAGCAATCACACAAGCTACAGGTCGTTGAACATAATCATAACGGCCCCTCTTTTCCAGCAACCGGCAACGAGACTTCATGTGACCAGGTTTCTTACAGTAGTGACAAATGAGCTCACCTGACTGGACAGATTGACGAAAAGGCTTGGAACTAGGGACTGGCCTACTGCTAGCACCAGCTCTGATCTGACTCTGCTGATCCACCTCCTTACTACTCTCGAATCCCTGTTTCCTCACCATTCCTGACGACCTACCTTTCCAAGGATCTTGGTGAACCAAGACATAATTGTCAACCATTTCAGCAGCCTTTCTCGGCTCAGTCACCTGCTGTTCATTCAAATGCACCTCTATATGACGAGGCACACTCGATTTAAACTGCTCTAAAAGAAGCAATTGTTTCAGGTCCTGAAACGTGTGAACCTCACAAGCCCGCAGCCACTTGTCGAACGCCAGCTCCTGCTGTCTAGCAAGATCGACATATGTCTGCTCGGACTTTAACTTTAAGGTACGGAATTCCAGCCGATAAGCTTCAGGAACCCGTTCATAAGCCCTGAGTACAGCTTTTTTAACCACCCCATATTCACCACTATCTGCAAACCCGAGAGCAATGTACGCTTCCTGCGCCTTACCTGTGAATTCTCTTCTAACCAACGTCACCCATTCCGCCTGAGGCCAAGACCTCTCAGTTGCAATGCGCTCAAATGTCTCGAAAAAAATCTCTGGAGATTCTGCACAAAACCGTGGCATGATCTTCAAACACCTACCGATATCAAAGCGGCCCTCATGATCCCGCTGACGCTGATTATCTTGGCTCTCTCTCTTTGTCTGTTCCAGCTTTGTGCTAGCTACCTGCAGTTCAAGTTGTAAATCACGCTCTCTTTTCTCACGCTGTTCTTCTTCATACAGCCTGTCTTTCTCTCTGCGTATTTCTCTAGTGCGCTCATCTGTTAGCCCAAGCTGCAAAGCTAATTTATCCACAAGCCTGATTTTCTTCATGTCCTCTGTATGCTCAATCTCCATGAAATCAAACAGCTGCACTATCTGTGCCTTAGTGAGCTTTATGAGCCGACATCGAGTTACCTCCTCTGCCATAAACTCCTCCGCATTAAACTCCATTTTTACCAGGAGGCAAGACGTTACCAAAAGTCAATTCAAAAGTAGTCAAAAATGTCAGGCCAAACCAAAATGTATTCAAAATGCAACCTAGTTGCCAAAATTGCTCCACACAGAATATATTAACACTCGTCAATGCACAGAATGTCCCAGTATACCATTGACTGAACAAACATCAGGACGTTGGGTATCTCAAGCGTATAATGCAGGCAAACAAACACCTTAATTAGCCGGTCACCAACACAATAATATCACTCACGCACGAGATGGCGCTACAAAGCCTACCATTTAAACACAGAAGTTTCACAGTGTATCCGACTTGGCAAACAAAATAATTAGGCCTACTCCAAACAGGCACGTCTAAACACAGACCATATAACAGAACAATTTCACCCGAGCAAATTACACAAATCTGTTGGTTACCACCAACACTTCACAAACTGCAGAGCGAAAGCAAACAAAACGCCTCCGTTGCTTTTGTAAAGCCACACAAATAATGTCACAGTATGAAATCCAGTATGAAATCGCTAACAAATGTTTACAAAGCCTTACAACGAACACGGCTATACAAAACACACTTCGTAACCGAACTACTTACCACAATACACTACAAGGAACAAACCATTGATCCCGGACGAGCCCCCACTTGTTACACCCGAGGGTTCACCCTGAGACCCACAAACGCAAATTCCGCGAATTTCAAAGTCAAACGCGAAAACCAAAAGCCAGCCTACCTAATTTACCAAGATAGCTCGTTAGTCTAGGGGGGTTAAACAATAGCTAGCTAAATTAAGCCCTCAGTGCAACTTGCCCTGCGTGTGTGTGGTAACTTGAGTTGGGAGTCTATATCAGTGGTGTGGGTGAAGATGTTGGTATGTAAAGACTAAAGACTGCAAGAGGAACCAGCTTACCGACTTCCCAGGCGAGCGTGCGTACCGGGCCAGCACAGGTCTTGCTCTTTCCCGAGAGCGGCCAGCTCTCTTGCGGTTGTTCGGTTTTGGGAGTTCAAGTTTTGATTATTAAGGTCCGGGTGCCAAGCGAAAACGTTGTATAAGCATAAACAGAAATCACAATAGTCTGAAGAGACGTCGGAGAGACAGGTAATCCTAGTCAGCGTTGGCGAGTAGCGTGCACACTTTCAAGTTCCTGCGCGAGACTGGCGTTTTCGCGCTTCTCCAGGTATCCACCTGTAATCAATTTTTAAAACATCGCGCCTGCCACGCCCAGCAGTCAGCTGGTCCTAAGGCAGCCATTAATCAGTGTGTGTTATCCCTCAACCTGACCGTAACAGTGTCATTATTTCAATAAATTTGACAATTTTAAGCTTGACCTACCACTTTCTTAGAGCGATGAGGGACAGGTGGAGCTCGAGAATGCCCCCTTGATCAAAGTGGGGAATGAAAGAAAACGTTTGAGAACCACCGCTCTAAGGAGTGACTCAAAAAGTAGCTGTCTGACTCCCAGGGTACTAAGCTACATAATAACATAAAATTTGTTGTCTATCTCATTGGTTCCTTATACCTTATATAGCTTAGGAAAGCTAACAGCTTTCTATAGGATCTAGTTTGTTAACTACCACAGTCACGAGTGGGTCGCGATAGTCTGTCATTTTTAAAAAGTGGGTCCCCAGAAAAAAAGTTTGAGAAACACTGCTATACACCAACTGGCCTGTAGGTGGCTGGAGACAATTTTCTGTGAATATCTCGAGAACCGTAGGGCCTAGGAGGACCACCTTTTTTTTGTATGTTGGTCTTAAGGGGCCATATCAACCCATCCCATTACCACTTTTTTCATGTATAGCGCCACCTAGTTAAAAATTAAAAAGCAAAAAATTAGGTGTTTTCATCACAATATCTCTGGCTGACATGGTCAAAACTGCACGAAATTGAAAGTGTAGGATCATTATGACACCCTCCGAATGCATGCCAAGTTTCTTGAACTTTTGTTCATGGGGGGCCTTACAATAAAACAATTTATGTGTACATTTAGTGCCCATACACCAACAGAGTTTTCTGTGAATATCTTGAGAACCGTAGGGCCTAGGATGACCAATTTTTTGCGTATGTTTGCCTCCAGGGGTCATGTTAACCCATTCCATATGCACACATGTGCATAAACAGATACACACGCACACACATACATTCACAGTAATCATATGTATGAAACATACTCACACAGTAGACATATGTACGCATGCATGTACATGCACACACACAGGCACATACACAGGCACACACAGCCACACACATAAACATAAACATGTACACGCAGACATGCACACAATTCAAGAATTTCTCAGAATTATGAACAGGCAAGATGGGGGTGGGGTTGTATAAAATTGATTTTACATGTGAAATCTATGAACTAATCATGTTTTGGTACTTGTTGTCTAGCAGATGCCAGTGAGAATTGAGTGTGCATAATGCAATTTAGTGAGACAGTTAGAATCATATATGCCTTTCAGTGTGATTTATTTTTGTGGAAAAAATGTGCTGGACTGGGCGGCGGTCATATTTTATATTATCTAGTTTACAAAGACATCGTGCCACACTGAAAGCTAATATTTTGTCACTAGCAATTTACATCTGCCCTCTGTCAAACACAATTGCATTTTCAGCTCTGAACAAAACCGTTCACGTTCAAAAGAGCATTTTGTTTCATTCGTCCTTTCTGGCTGACGGGACCTATAAAGTAGGAATGGGGGACGAGAGACTGAAACGTTCAAAGCAATTATGCCGGAATTGTTTCAAGGCAAACCCTGAAGTGTAGCATTCGAGTTATGCTCGCATAGCACACCAATTCAAAAGTAGCCTATGTGTTTTCTGTCGGCTACGTGTCCAGCTACTATAGTCCTATAAATGAACAGAATATCAAACCGTTTTCAGTAGCCTACCACTGTTGCAGATATCACATAGATATCCCTTACGTACAATGTTGCATATTCCAACATAAGGAAGCAGTTAAACTTCTAACTCCCTGTCTTAAACCAACGTGATATCAGCTTCAAACAAGCGGCAGCAGCCATGGTTGATTTTTTTTTTTTTTTTTAACTCCGGCTTCTTCAACAGGGTGCGGTATCGTCATTGTGTAAAGCCCGCCTCAAGGGTTCTGATTGGTGCCTCGATCTAGGAAAATTGGAAATGGGCTAGAATGGGTTCTTGGCCAGACGGGCTTTCAGAGCGAATCTCAAATTTGCCAGAAGTACATCTGGGTTTTTCCCAGGCTAAACTTTCCCAGTAATGCCTTATAAATAATGCCTTAGTAATTAGTTTCCCAGTAATGCCTTATAAGTAATGCCTTAACAAAAAGGAGGCAGTGCCTTTCCCTCCTATCATAGAGGGAAGACCATCCTACATTTTGGTATAATTTACAGTGATGAGTTTTAAACTCATCTCTAGTTATAAAACATAGTGAACTGTGGTAAACTGCATCAAGTGATTTCAGAGTGGAAGGGGCTGAATGCATATACACAATGTCACCATAGTCTAGGACTGACATTATAGTTGCTTGAATAATGGTCATTCTGCTTTCTAAAGAGAAGCAAGACCTAATCCTGTAAAGTGGACCTAATTTAATTTTTACCTTTTTTGTGAGATCAAGCACGTGTTCTAAATGATAGTTTGTTATCTAGCCCAGCGGTCCCCAACAACCGGGCCGTGGGACATTCCTAACCAGGCCGTAGCCTACGACATGAGTTTAAAAAAAATGCATGCAAACTAAACTCAATTTAATTCGCAATAATGTCACGTTTTTACATGGCATAGGCCTATATGCAGTTGTTTAAATGCACGCATGTTTGCATTTTGCAAGGTCTATTTTCTTATGTCTGTCTGTCCCGCCTTCAACACTTTACATATTGGCTTCAGCGCTGTGCAGCCTCAGGTCAGCTCACTTCACTTGATTAGTTCTTGGCGAACGGTAGTGTCACACGAAGTTAGCTAAACTGCTAGAATGAGCAACAAAAAACAAGCATCTTTAGCAGGTCACTGGCCAGAGTGTTGGAGAGCCGCTGCAGAGATTTCTTACAGAAAAAAGTCACCGTTAGCTGCACATTTTAGTGATGAGGACTGGGTGTCAAAACTTGCTTGTGTGACATTCGGTTGCTTAATGACCTCAACCTGTCACTCCAGGGGAGAATGACGACTGTCTTTAACCTGGCAGATAAAGTCGCTGCATTTAAAGCCAAGCTTGATTTGTGGGGATGAATGGGTGTATTTGATATGTTCCAAACAGTAGTGGGGGTTTTGGGAGAGACTGAAGCAGGGCCCTTTCTCTCGCAGCTGGTGCGCGATCACCTTGTGAACATCACATGGAACCCTGAACCCTCTCCCCAACCCCCCCCCTCCCCGGTCCGTGAAAAAAAATGGGAATCAAACCGGTCCATGGTACATAAAAGGTTGGGGACCCCTGGTCTAGCCAAATGCCCAGATATTTGTATTGAGAAACTTATTTAGGGAACAAATGTTATAGGCATCAACGTCGCACTTTCTCGATCTAGTAAAGATCACATATTTTGTTTTTGCTTCATTTAGAACCAGTTTCAGATCTTTCAAGGATTTCTGCACACAATCAAATGCACATTGAAGATATGACTCTGCTTGCTCTACAGATGGTGCATAGCCATAAAGGATTGTGTCATATATATATATATATATATATATATATATATCATTCACTAGAAAATGTAATGTTATTACCATATTGGAAACTGAAATCACAGGTGCAGCTCAGCTCCATGGGCATAGGCAATAGGAGCATCATTACTCATTGCGAGAGTCACTCGCTGAGCAAATTCAAATTGTGCTCTCGCGAGAACTCCAGGGTAGACTGTCTCCAGAACACCTCTGCGAAATTACCATATCTATTCAGTCATGGCTCACTAAAGGCCATTTCCAGAGCTGCCAACCCTCACGCATTGGATAGGCGGGAGAGCGCGTGGAGCCAATCAAACATGGGCGGATTATGAACTTTCGGGCCCCTGGGCCCAGGTGTATTAAGGGCCCCCCACTTATTGTCGTATATGTGGGAAGGGGGGTTTGGGGGTCCTCCCACAGAAAATTTTTAATTAGTTTGATTATATTTCCTGTATTCTGGTGCATTTTCGGGATGGCCAATACTAAATTCAATCAGATTCATAGCCTACATCCTGATTTGTTGATATTGAGGCAATGATTCCATGCAAAGGCTTGGGCTTCAGGGCCCCCTGACCCCTTGGGCCCCTGGGCCTGGGCCCGGTAGGCCCGTGCAGTAATCCATCCCTGCAATCAAATGAATGAATCTCACGGTCAATGCGTGAGTTGTCAGCTCTACATTTCTTTTCCATTTCATGCCATTTCCTACCGCTCTAAACAAATGACAGTATCTGACTCAAGTAGTAGCTGAACTTAGTGGGCTGCATTGGTTGTTGAGGGATGTTGTACTGGAAGATTCCTCTCTAAACAAATAAGAACACAAAAAAACACACAAAATAAATAAGGCAAGGCAAGACACCATTGAAGCAAGAGGCAATGCAATGGCGGATGCGGCGTCAAGAACAGCCGCAAGAAAAAGAGGGAGGGGATAACGAAGCGACTAACAAGAATGGACACGGAAATGGAAACACGGACGGATCTAACGGTAACAGGAACATTTTTGAAAATGACGACGAGAAATGCATTATGAGAGTGACCAAGAAGGTCAAGGAAACATCTGAAGAGGGAAAACGGGAACGTTTGGCCAACATCATAGACATGCAGAACAGCTCAAGCCGAGAAGAAAAGTGGATTTGGATGTGAAAGTGTTGTGAATCAGCCTCATTTCTGTAAATGTACATACTGCCTACTTCATCACTTTAAATCCTACCTGTTGCCTTTCACCGTCCACTTATTTAACTGCTGTTGCATCCCTTGACATGCCATCTCCTTTTCCCTCTTTCTTTTTCTATTTTTAGTCATCAACAGCTTTTTTTTGCTGTATCCATCTTTTTCCATAGACGGCAACTCTACTCGTAGGCCTATCTGCTCGCCCAGCGCTCACGGCGCCCCCACTCCCTCTTCTATGTCAAAATTCTATAATGGAATCTTATGAGATAGGGCGCCTACTCTAGCCTGTTAGTCCTCTAAAATTTTATAGAACATTGAGAAAAAGTTGAAATGATTTAGAAACGGACAGCAGTAGCTACATATAGAAAATACCAAATATATATATATATATATATATTTTTTTTTTTTTTTTTTACCATTGCTTTGGCGCCCCTATGGAGCTGCGCCCCTATGCGCCGCATATAGCGCATACCCACTTTTTGCGCCACTGGTTGGTATATGATACTGATATGTATATGATATGATTCTTCAAATTGATAAAAGTACAACTAGTTAGAAATTGGATTGATAATGCAACTTTTTAAATGATGGAGACTTATGATGGATGATCAGGATACAAGTAATATTTGCCCCATCTGCAAAGATGGAGTTTTCTATGTTCAGTGTAACTAACATGATGAGTTTGTCTTGTCTTGTCTGTCATGCAACTTTTTAAATGATGGAGACTTATGATGGATGATCAGGATTCAAGTAATATTTGCCCCATCTGCAAAGATCGAGTTTTCTATGTTCAGTGTAACTAACATGATGAGTTTGTCTTGTCTTGTCTGTCATGCAACTTTTTAAATGATGGAGACTTATGATGGATGATCAGGATTCAAGTAATATTTGCCCCATCTGCAAAGATAGAGTTTTCTATGTTCAGTGTAACTAACATGATGAGTTTGTCTTGTCTTGTCTGTCTTGTCACTGCTATTGTCAACATGGGCCCTGAATTAATGAATGAATGAATGTGTGAGTGTATGTGCTGGCCAGCATGTGTGAATGTGGAAACTTAATTTCAATGGTAATAGCTTTGTACCAAAGGGAACTTTTTATAAATGTAACACAGATTTAATTTCTTTGGTGATCTACAATCACGGTCCTGTTTTTATAATGTTTTGAATATTGTTTTATGAATTTCTGCCATGTCAGAGTGGCTTTGTTGTTTGCTTTTTTTACCTTTGTCTTCCACACTACATGATTGCAAGTCTCTTACTCTTTGCTTTCTTAATATGCTTAAGACAAACTGATTTCCAGGTTGGCTGGTGATTTCTTTAATGGTGAGCTAATGTGTAATGCAATCAAGACTGACAGTTGTTGTTGTTGTTGTTTATTTGTTTTCATGTCTGGCATTCTGACCAGGGCAAGTCCAGATTACTGTTACTTTCCTTATCTTACTGTATTTTATTTCTATGGTTTATATGGGGAACACAATGGTAAACATTTGCAATGAGCATGTATCTAGTGTTATTGTCTGTTCCTTTACACACTTCCTTTTCCCCTCTGTAATACTAAGTTTGACTCATGATTACTTAGTTTATTTTTTCTCTAGTCACTTAAAGCTGAAGATAATAAGTTATGTATTGGTTTTTGTTGTATGCTCCAGTCTAAGAGCACTCTAAGTTTTTTTTGTTGCTTTAAAGCACCTAGGCTATACAGATGCTGGTAGTAACTAATATCATTTCTATTTCTTTGATTTTATTTTCTGTTGCACCTTTATTTCTTTATGTTACGGTTTATTTCATTAGGGCCCGAGCACCGAAGGGCGCAAGGCCCTATTGTTTTTGTAAGGATTATTATTATTCACCTATTATTGTTATTCCACTTTTTTGCTTTCCTGTTTTTGAGGTGGTTAACATGGTCGAAAACTCTTGAAATTTGGCACACACGTCAGGTGTCACGCATCGCAGTTAGGTACAAGAGCTTGACCCCGGGCGTGGCCCAGGGACTCGCTAGCGCCCCCTTAGGTGACTGATCCCGTGGTTGGCAAATATTTTGAGGTGGTTAACATAATCGAAAAGTCTTGAAATTTGGCACACACATCAGGTGCCACACAAAGCAGCTAGGTAAAAAAGCTTGGCCCCGGGTATGGCCCAGAGACTCGCTAGCGCCCCCTTACGCCCCCTTAGATGACTGATCCCGTGGTGGGCATATACTTTCAGCTACACACACCAAATTTGGTAGGTGTCTGTATCTCCCCAAGATGAACAACTTTCGTATGTACAATGCATTAGCCACGCCCAACAGAAAGTGAGGTATTTGGGATTTTGTGCAGACTAATATGTGAAGAAATATGTGATGAATCATGATGCCAAAAGAGGTGCTTCCCATGGGTGAAAACGCATGAAATTTGGCACACACATCAAGTGATGCAGTGAATAGACAGGGATAAAAGCTTGGCACCGGGCGTTGCCCAGGAACTCCATAGCGCCCCCTAATGTCACTGTGACTTGTGGTTGGCATATAGTTTTAGATACACACACCAAATTTGGTGGGTGTATGTAACTCCCAAAACCAAACAACTTTTGTATTAACATGCCATTAGCCACGCCCACAGGAAGTGAGGAAATTGAGATTTTGTGCGTTGTGGACATGATCAATTTTAACGTACTCCTCCTAGACGGTTGATCCGATTCATGTCAAAGTTGGTAAACATGACGCCGAGATGTTCCTGATTATAAATTGTGAAGCCTTTTTTTGATATGTTGTAATTTGACGAAATGGCGAAATTATTAATTTTAATACCCTTCCACATGAACATTAAATGTGTCATAATTCACCATGCATGGCTTGAAATGTTTTAAATTTCACAGGTCATTAAAGACCATGTTAATGATAATATTCACATGCCCATAATGCATGTTTGGCATAGCGCCACCACCTGGCAACAGAAAGAATGACAATTATACTGATTTCACATGATCAATTTGAACATACTCCTCCTAGACGGTTTGTCAGATTCATTTGAAATTTGGCAAACATTATGCCAAGATGTCGCTGATGTTAAACTGTGAAGGGATTTTTGAATGTTGTAATATATTTGATATGATTTTAATATCTCACCACATAAACAGGAAATGTGTCATAAATCATAGTGCATTGAATGAATGGTCTGAAACTTCTCAGGTTAATAGATATCATGATTATGATGATATCCAGACAACCAATGGGCCTGCCTGGCATAGCGCCACCACCTGGCCAAGCAGGAAATGTGCCAGAAATGGAGGATGCCTTAAGTGATTGATCTGAAACTTTATAAAATATTGGATATCATTACTGTGATTAATTTCACATGCATAATTCACAGGCCTAGCATAGCACCACCATCTGGCCAAGCAGGAAATGTGCCAGAAATTCTCTATGCTTTGAATAAATGGGCTGAAACTTCTCTGGTTAATAGATATTATGATTATGATGATATCCAGACACCCAATGGGCCTGCCTGGCATAGCGCCACCACCTGGTCAAGCAGGAAATGTGCCAGAAATGGACAATGCCTTAAGTGATTGATCTGAACGTTTACAAACATTTTGGATATCATTATTGTGATGATATTCGCATGTGTAATTTAAATGCCTAACATAGCGCCACCATCTGGCCAACCAAAAAGTGTGTCAGAAATGTTCTTTGCTTAAAATGATCTGAAATTTCTCAGGTTAATATATATTATGATTATGATGACACTCAATGGGCCTGCCTTGCATTACGCCCCCCAAGTGAGTAAATGTGGCAGAAAATAAAATACAAAAGCAAATAGCACACGCATCAAATATGTACATTTCACACACGCACCACGTCGGTGCTTTGTTGGATTCCGACATGTCACAGGTTGCGGCCCGCAGGTGCTCGGGCCCGCCATTGCCGCTTGCGGCTATATTTTGATTTCCTTTTCAGTTTGTCCTGACTAGGAATACTTGTTGCTCAGATGATATGGTTAAAGATTTCCCAATTCCATTATAGGTGCTAAGATAACAGAAGGATATGTTTTATATAATCCCCATTTGAGCCTTTCCTGGCTGTTATTACATTTTTTTCCTTGTTCTCGTTGGTTTATTTTTCTGATGGTCTGTGTGCTTGCTTTCACTGATGATATATTTTAATTTCATTAGAAAGCGGGTTGAAGTTTCATTTTTTATGTTGTTTGTTTGTTTTGTAATGATTTATTTCATACATTCACAAGCTTTGCTCCTAGCCACCCATCACCGGATGATATTTGATGTCTACAAGCAGAACCTTACCATGTTATTTCATACAATGACGTCTTCCTGTAGTTTGTTTTGTTATCAGTTTCGGAGGCGGATCTGGTGGACAAGGGTGTGCCACCGATCCGGAGGGGGATGGTTGGGAACAATGGATGGTTGACAACAATGGTGATGTGTGTAGATAGCATGTTACATTATAGGTTGAGGACTTGGGCTCCTCAAGAAACTTTACTTCTCAAGAACACTGTTTAATAGATTTGGACGAGATGTTTTGTTACCACCGTCATAAGAAATGTTTACATTATTACTAGGAATTCTGTTCTGAGGCATCACAAGCCTCAAAGTTCATGTACTGTATTGTTTGCGTGTTTGGAGGTATAACTGAGAGGTCAAGACAGACCTGACTGCAGCTGACGTCATCTTTGAAAAATGTTGAACTCCACTGAATGATCATTTGCTTATTAGTACTGGAATGACAGCTAAAACTTCTTGCTCCAAGACATGTATTTTCCAGATCTGTTAAAGACTCTGAAGTCGCAGACCCAGAGACATCCTAACGACGCATGTCTCACTTCCCCCGCTGGCTTCTCATGGTTGGGACAGAAGTGTGATGGTGGAAGACAGCTTATCGAAAGGAGGACAGCCCTTTGATCTGATATCCAACACCACCCATGAAGACCCCAGCAGCACAGTGTTCCTGGGAGAGCAGCATTTGGAAGCCTTGTGTACCATCCCACAAAAGGACCTTGGTCAGAACATCATGAGAAAGATTGGATCAATTTAGAATAGTGGACCTGCTGTGGGCAGAATAACCCCCAAAAACAGCAAGGATCCGAAGGTTCCAGGTAGTCGACCCTGACCTTCAGACTAGAGAATTTTTATTTTGTTGGTATACTTTAACTGGAGAAGGAAACATTGAAGAAAAAGAAGAGGAACACAGGGTGTGGGGGAACGCCCCCTATTAATAGAGCCAAGCGCCGCCCTAAGCACATTTTGCACACACATACACATTCTAAACATTGTGCACCACATGAAAGCAACCCACCTGTGATTTTATTCTATTGCATTGTGCACCACAAGAAGAATGGAAACTGGCTTTGGTTGCATTTTCTTAGCTGTTTCTATGGTAGATGATGTCAGTCTTTCTACTGTTGTTATTTTTATTCTCCCATGATCTGTAACCTCCTTCCACACCCTAAAAGTCCTCTGTTTGTTATAAGCTGATTCATATTTTATGTGAAGAGTTTAATGATTCAAGTCTTGAAAAGGGGGATGACTTGAAAAGGGGGATTTGAAAGTGTTGTGAATCAGTCTCATTTCTGTAAATGTACATACTGCCTACTTCTTATGGTCATCTGTGATTTTTGTACCCATGTGTACCCTGTGTGGGTCTTTGGTCTGTATGCAAGCATCCTTTGTTTATCCTTGAATTCAATAAAAGCTTGTCTAGAGGCCTTTTGCCTATCACCAGGTGTGAAATGTTAATGTTTGTAGAACAGCATGTGTCCAGGCCTCTGAAGGACTTCCCAGGAAAGTGGGTAGTTTTAATTAAAAGACAATAGAAGATGGCCAAAAGGCCACATCCCCCACACACCACACCTTTACCTTGCATATTCATACTAGTAGGTCACTCCTTCTCTGTGTGTAACTTAAATTTGGTAGACTGTTTCTGTGTAGTCAGAGAAGTCGGAGAATACTGAGATACAGGTGAAATCCATGATGGGGTGAAACAAACATGTACTTCTCTCCCTTGAGGGCCACTGGCCCCTCATTGAAAAGAATAAAGCCTGGATCCTGATCTTGCATCGTCCTGATTGAGTCTTTAGAGAAATATGGTAATAAAAATATACTATCAGATGGAAAATGCGGCGAAGCTCCATGATGACAACAGGTTTGGAACACTAACAGTGGCTCCAGAAAGTCTTCTACCATATCTGACGGCACAAATTCATTTCGCTTGGACACGTGGGAGTGGAGAAGATGAACAGATTCATACAGGTCTGGTGGTCACCGAAGTTCACAGCAACGGCCAAAGACATCATCAAGCGGTGTGTCACCTGTCGGCAAAACAAATCACGACAAGAAGGTTAAGTTGTCCATGCTGAAGACACCAGCTCCACCAGGACCGTTCTCCAAATAGATTACATCACTTTTCCCAAGTACAAAGGCTACCGAGATGTTCTGGTTGTCCTGTGCAAGTTCTCCAGGTGGATTGAGGCATTCCCTGCACGATCTGGAACTGCACTACACACTGCCAAAGCCCTCGTGAAAGACATCATTCCCCGATTCGGATTGCCGAAACAGATCTGCTCAGACAACGGAACACACTTCACTGGAGCAGTCTGCGCCGAGGTGGCCCGCATGCTGAGTGTGCACTGGTCCCTGAACTGCCCATACCATCTAGAATCGTTGTGACAGGTGGAGAGCGAACCGGACTTTGAAGGAACGGCTGGCCAAGAAACATCAAGAAGGCATTCCCTGGGTTGACGCCTTACTAGCGGTCTTGTGTAGCATGCGAGCTATAAGCAACAGAGACACTGGACTCATTCGAGATTGTGACTGGCAGGTCTTTCTCGGCACCAGGAATGATTGATTTGAGGAGAGACGACATCCACCTGACATCGGATGCGATGCTGACTTACTGTGTGCAATTGACGAAGGCGGTCCAAACAGCGGCTAACCAGGAAGAGGCCTGGGGAGACCCTCAGGAAGGAGGCCACTCTCTAGTGCTAGGACAATGGGTGATGATTCACAAGCCCCAAAGGTTAGCGCCAGGGGCAAAGTACGATGGGCCATATCAGATTTTGATAACAGTTGGCAGTGAAGGTCCAGGGTGAGAGAAAAGTGTATAGATGCGAGCCATTGCAAACTAATAGAACCGCCTGAAACATGACGCACTTGGGTAGGGTACAAATTCTATCTGATTTTCCGCCGATCTTCTTTTAGGGGTGAGGTGTGAACTACAGGGGGGGAAGATTCACGGGAGACTTTCATTATGACAGGGAATTTATGACGTCAGGAGAAATGAAAGGTTAGGGATCCGAGAGTAGAATCTTTTTTTGAGAACCTGAGCATGCTCAGAGTGTTGTGGTAGTTGACTCTTCTTGACACAAACTC
This sequence comes from Alosa pseudoharengus, assembly GCF_046254945.1. NCBI lineage: Eukaryota > Metazoa > Chordata > Actinopteri > Clupeiformes > Clupeidae > Alosa > Alosa pseudoharengus. The sequence continues at coordinate 7,602,602 of NW_027468657.1, forward strand.
ATGCTATGAAAAAATGATAGTTAGATAAGTCTTATAATTGATTTTGATGATTAAATATGGGTGATCACTGATATGTGAAATGTTTAATCTGAGGATACAATTACAATTGCTGATTTTTGAGAATGATTACAATTAGATAGATCAAGAGGGGGGAGTAATCCTGTAGTCCTGGTTCTAAAGGTGGGTTTCTAAAGGTGGGTTTCTGACACCCGTAAGGGAGCTGAACACGCAGCAACGGGTTAACCGAGGACTCACTGGGGGACCAGGGTTGGGAGGTTGCTACACCCCTATAATAGATGATTATATATACTATTGTTTTCATGACTATCCTTCAACTGATACTGCTCTTTCTTTTCACTCCACATGAGGTTGCCGGGAGCCACAGACAACATCTGGGACAGAGACTTTGCCTTTGAACTGAACTGTTGCCGGACGCTTTCCTGAACTTCCAAAATACTTTGTTTTCCTTTTTCTTTTGACCCTTAGAATGTGAGATAATCATCAGCAACATAATCAGTTTATAAGGTTTCTTTCAAGGTGCCTGCACTTTCTTTTCTTTTCCTTAAAGTGCCTGAGAAGTAATGCTTGGTTTTATTATTTTTTCTATTTTTTGTTAGGACACAGACTCTGTTTTGTTTGATCTAGAAAAAATCTGTTTTTTGATTGATCAAGAGGGGGGACTGTAGAATTCTGGGGTATTCTCACTGTATTCTGATGTGTTCATATGTTACATCTGTGTGTAGTATACAACGGGGAGAGGTCCATATTATTGTACATAACTGTGCCTTAGGCCTGTGTACCAGCAGGAAGGACATACAATCAAATGAATGAATCTCACGATCAATGCGTGAGAGTTGTCAGCTCTGCATTTCTTTTCCATTTCATGCCATTTCCTACCGCTCTAAACAAATGACAGTATCTACGACTCAAGTAGTAGCTGAACTTAGTGGGCTGCATTGGTTGTTGAGGGATGTTGTACTGGAGTGGTGTAATGTAACGAAGTACAAATACTTCGTTACTGTACTTAAGTAAATATTCCACGTATTTGTACTTTATTTAAGTAGAATTTATAGTGCATACTTTTGACTTTTACTTCGTTACATTTTACAGCAATTATCTGTACTTTTACTCCGCTACATTTCTACAACACCATCGTTCCTTTTTACGATACATTTTATGATCAGATTTTTTTTCTCTCTGACAAACAAGTTTGTTTTACCAGGGGGCGGGGTTGCTACCACAGATTCTGGAGCGCTACGTGCCCAGCTTCTAAATCTTTGAAACATAAGCTTTTAGTCTAGACCAGGCAAAGCGTGAGCTTGTAGCCATCTGCATTCGGTAGGCTATATTCACCAGACCCATGGCTACAGTGGACATGCAACTGTGTTCTGTGCCTTTCTCTGTCTGTTATTTGCAGTGTTAGGGCCTCCTCTCCGATGAGATTGCTATCCGCGGATCAGCGAAGTTACAGGCTATGCCCATGCTTCTGTCACACGTCTGATCATTTGCGGCACAAATGAATGGTAGACTATTATAGAACCGCTGGCCGAAAAAAACGTAGCATTTTCCAGATTAGGAAATATTTCTTAATTGTGTGTGATCAAATAAAGAGGCATAGCCTACAATTGGGGGGGTAGAAATGTGAGCACTCATTCAATGTCTATGTGCGTCTGCGCAAGTGAAACTGAACCTAATCATAAAGACACCTTTCTCAGCAACTTTTCTGTTCAATCAGCAGAATTGGCATTACGATCCACCCGACGTTTCCCTGGTCTACCCCGTTAAACTTCAGGCTCTCGTGTTTTGCTGAATGATATACTCAGCAGATCACCCTAGTAGATAACAAGAATTACAGTCTCTAGAATTGTAGGTTAGAATGTAAACTGGGCCACAGATGGTAAGCACAATTGCATTAGCTTAAAACTATCTAGTCGAATATAGCCTAACCTAAAACTAGCTTAATTAAAATGCCACAGCCCATACTATTTTTTCTTTTAGAATATAGATATTAAGAGAATAAATCATAATGCAAATACTTTTACTTTTAATACTTAAAGTACATTTAAAAGCAGGTACTTTTTACTTTTACTTAAGTAGGGTTGTCATTGTGGTACTTTTACTTTTACTAAAGTAAATATTTCTCTGTGTATTTGTACTTTTACTTAAGTACTGAGATTCAGTACTTCCTCCACCACTGAAGATTCCTCTCTAAACAAATAAGAACACAAAAAAAAACACACAAAATAAATATAGCTGCAAGCAGCAATGAGGGGGGTCAAGCAGATAGGCTGGAGTTGCAATGGCAACTCAATGCTGTTACATCAGATATATGGCCGTAAGCTGTCAGAGCACGTTACATGTTTAGCGACCAAAGATTGCCTGAGATATATGGTCTCTTCCAGTTTGGTGGCTTCGCAGCGGATTTCGATTGGCTGTGTTGGACGAACACTTTTGAATATTGCTTCAAAAATCAAAACATCTAAGACTCAGTTGAGGATCATCTGTGCCAGGTTTAGTGACAAATGGACCGACATGGTACCGACATGGAACTTAGTGAAATTAATCATGGGACTGTTCCAAATCAGTGTGCCAAACTTTTTACCAGATGGTTCTATGGGCTGCCATAGACTCCCATGGCGGAAGAATAATAACAGGAAAATGTAGAAACACAATGGGGCTTCGCAGCTTCGCCCCCCAAAAAACACCTTTCACAAGCTCAAGTCTCATCCATAACAGCTAACTTGACATGGTGTAGTCAAGTCTTTATGCCTCTCCAATAAAATGGCAGAACAGATTCTCTAACCTCAGGTGGGGAGCCATATGGAGTGTGATGAGGAAAGTAAAGTAAAGTAAGCTCCCATATAAGCTCCAATCCTGGCTGACTTAATGTGGACAACTTTGATATGCATCGAGCATAAACTGGGAAAATGTACATTTTGTGTCTAATCATTTTTCTTTAAATAGCTTTGTGGTGATATGCATTTCACAATATAACCTAGATAAGGATATAACCATTAAAGCCAGAGCACATATTTATAATACTTGCCAACACATGAGTAATATCTTCCCTAATACCCGCAGGGTGCAGTATATAATTACAGGTAAGCAGCGCGCTGAATAGGGATCAGCTTCAGCATGCAGGATTAACAGGACTCTCTCATAATGGGAGGGAGGGAACTGTGCCTTGCGGACAGCCGAGTGTGTTACAGCGTGTCCAACAGCCTTCTCATTCTCCTGCTGGAAATTGGTCCAGCATTAAGACTTTCACCCGGGGGTTCGCCTCTCGCTCGCTTGTTCGCCGGGCCTCTATGGGGCTTCTGTGTCGACGGCCAAGCGAACTCCCCGTTTTGGGTGCCGAGGAATGTGCATTAGCCCCGTCCCGCGTGAGAGTCAAATTTACCTCAGGTGCTCTACCCCACCGAAAACGCCTAATCCTGAAAGATAAGGGTCTGTTTTCACAGCCCTTTCTCCCGTGCTGAATGAGGTGCAGAGGGAGGAGAGGTTAGGTGTCGTCCTCGGTTCTTATCGCACCAAATTGGTGGCAATTTAGGAGGAGCCTTTCAGCGGCGGCGGCATGTCTTGGCTTGGGGTGAGGAGGCTCACAGTTTCTTCAAAAGGGACACAATAGAGGAATCCCAAGAGATTCATCTAGCTCTTTGGAGTGGAAGAACCAGGCCCACCCGATTCCCGGCTCCTTTTAACATTCAAAGCCCATAGACAGACAGTTCATGACGCCACTTTGACCAGCATGACCTGATGACTCTTCTATTGAATTTAAATTTGTTCAAAATGAAGAAGCAAATGTGGTGGTTCTAACAGAACATTTATTTTTGTTACTAAAAACATTTCATGAGGGGGATTTTTGGAAAAATAGGTCTCTGACAGAATCATTCATGGGCAATGTCACTGAATGCCTACTTCACAAGTCTGACTTTGTCTTTCACAACCTTGAACTTGGGATTGCCGTTGATTTTCTTGTTGAACAGGGAGAAGATCTCTTCCTCTGATCTGAAGTTCCCATTACCACTGAATGAGTAATATGCAGCCAGAACCTGAAAGAGTGGAACAGGTACAGAAATGGAATGAGCAAATCAAGTAGTCACAATTTGGCTTCAACTTGTTCTTCAGAATGTCAAACTCTTCTGTATTGACCGTTCGCAAAACCCCACCCATCGAACGCAGATGAGCCAATGGCAGTCCAGTAGCTCCGTGCAGGCAGACATGGCCCGTCAACTTCACCTTACGGCTCCATAGAAATGTATTGGGAGCCTTGATATTTGTCCGGTTTTATGGGATTTTATAGTGATGTTGAGTGAGTTGAAAAGGACAGTCAAATGACATATGTGGGATTAACACAACACCGATACACAGAAAAATGCCTTTCAATCTTGATTACGTTTTCTGTAATTATGTTAAATTAGATTAAATTCTCTGGTCCCAGATCTCCACTATTTTAAAGCAAAGGGTTACTCCTTAGCAAACCATAACGAAACAGTGCTCCACCACATCTTTGTGTGGTGGTAGTGGTGTGTGTGAGTGTGTGTGTGTGTGTCATAGAGGGGAAATCAATTGTGCTCTGTGGTTTGGTTGTTAGGTTACGGGGACGCTGGCGAGACACGCCGCTCCGTCTGGCGTCATGTTTTTGTTTGTTTTTATGTAATGTTCGTAATTTTATGTAATGTCATGTTTATTTTTTGTATTGGTTTGTCTAGTTAAATGTTTTCCCTATTTATTTACGTTTTTTTTTTTAATATAGTTTTCGTGTTATTCTTAGTCCTTTTTACTGCTTCTAAGTCAGCTGATGTCGTTGACGTTTGTCCATTGGGAGCTTGCTATGGCTAGCTTTTGCCCTAGCTGGGCATCGGACATCCTTACATCCATCCGTGAGCGGTGCTGCACTTCACTGTCTGGTCGAGGGGATCTCTCGGGACAGCTGGACCTAGGCTACTCTGCGAAAAGATCTGCCGTGACCGCCGAGCTGTTGCTGACCTGTGAGCTGCCATGCCAACTGCAGACTAACGTTAACGGTGAAGAGCTACAATCTCACGGAGCAACAAACGGTCGCTGTTAAAAGTCCATCTGCACGATCGCCCACTACTTCAGACTGTGCTTCCAGTGATCTCCAGACTGCAGTCTACAAGGCCTAACGTTAACGTTATCTCCAGACTGCCAGTGAATTCACCGGGTTGGTCAGTTGCATGTGAAGACACAGCTCTGTGCGCAGTTTTCACGGATCATTATTGCCCTTGGACATTTTTCAGCTGGTTTGGAAATTGGACTAATTTAAGTACTTTACTTTTCCCACTTTTTAAATAAATATATATATATATATATATATATATATATATTTGTTTTACTTTTTATTTGTTTATTTGTTTTGTTGTCTGTCTTGTATGTCTTGGTGTCACGGGTACGCTGGCGACTACTCCGCTCCGTCCAGCATTTTTTGTATTTGTTATTTTTTAAATGTATTTATCATGTCTTGAGGTCATGGGCACGCTGGCGACTACGCCGCTCCATCCGGCATCTTTTGTCTTGTTATGTGTGTTGTTTGTGGAGCGCTTTGGGTTGCGCACTGTGCATGTTTAAATGTGCTTTGAAAATAAAACTGACTTGACTTGACATCTGTGGATTAAGCCACATAGTCAACTCAATGTAAGTCAGATAAATAAGGATGTTAATTGTTTTCAGCATTGCCAGGCAGCATTGTATATGATTGTCACTTGGAGGAGACTTGTAGATAACTAACGTTAGCATAGTTAGCTAACCGCTGCTAATAACGTGCTAGCTTCGTCACGTCAGAGAAGCATGGGGTACAGTAGTGTAACATTTATTCACCATATAATAATAAAGTTGAAGTGGCTCTGCAATGTAGGCTATGTTTCCGTTTTTTGGCAGCACCATGTTCCTTACATGACATGACATGGCCCAGTGTCCTTGTAACATGCATGCAAGTCTATCTAGCACTGCTAGAAGCTAATATTAATATCAGTGAATCACACTCGCCTCCCGTTTAAGTTTGTCACCCAACAAAGCTAGATATGAGTTTTTATACATGCGTCTCCATGTCATACTGCAGTCTTTCAACGGATTGTAAATGATTGTAAATTAATTTAGGTCCATGGCTCTCTAAAAGAGCCTCTTGTGCTGTAACTTTTACAGTCTTAACAGCTACTGTACCATTGAATTTCTCAGGGATTAAAGTGAAAATCGTTTGACTGAACTTTTTTCAGGCCATAAGTCATACGTTGTTCATATCTACCTATAGAGATAGCACCGCTTTTGCGGTCGCGACCTATTGGTTTTTAATGTACAAAAAGATGCAAACAGCAAAGTAAAGGGAGTATTCGCCTTATTCACACGGCGGCCATTGTTTAAACCAAAACGAGGCTACAGGGTACACTTACTATATAATTAATGCCACCTACAGGTGAATGCATAGAACATAACAATCCTATGGTTTGTGTACCCTGTAGCCTCGTTTTAGCCGCCAATGGCCGCCATGTGAATAAGGCGAATTGAGTGTTCTTGATTGAGATTGAGTTTTCCTGATGAACAAAAATATATTTTAGTACCATCCCTGACCATTGCTGATTAGCCATTGCTGTTCTTTTCTACTGCAGCAATATTGTAGAAAGGCTTTAACACACTCTTATTTAATTACTTCAGGCCAAAAGTGTTTAAAGGGGAGATTTTTTTCTTGTTAATATGCAATTCAACACCAAGTAAAATCTATAAAATCAAGTTTGCAAGACTTCCCATTTCCTCATCAAAGTAACGAATCAGAACATTCTAGATATTGTTCATATTTCCATTTGTTGCCTCATCCGCATTTAATGAAAACATGGTAATTTTGAGTTTTACAGACAACTCAGTTTTCCAATGAGCAGTCTCTCAGTCTGTGTGTGCTCATGCAGGAGGTCTGCGCATTTGATAACGACAATCTGGAGACGGTGCTTTTGTCTTCAGCAACAGATTGTATAAGGTTGACAAGAGGTTGCGATATGGTGAGGGACAGGTCGTGTTGCGCTATGAAAGAACATGCGTAGCCTACTTTCTAAACGTGAAAAAACGGTCAGCCATAGATAAACGTAGCCTACCTCTGTCGTGGTGGCTAGTTGCACCAGGTAGGGAAGATGTCCTGAAGTGCACGAACGTTAACCTTATGGCGGTCTTCTGATTGGTGGCGTGCTAAAACGTTTTCTATTGCATCCATAAACAATTTTCTTGCAGCGAACCGCGCAAAAGCAAACCCCTGGCACTTTAATTTATTTACACCATGGCTTGTTAGTTCTCCCCCGTTTCCAACAGCTGCCCATTTATTTTTTAACTTTTGACACCTGCCTTGCCTTCCTTTAGCAACAACGCATCCATGACAGCTAGTGGCCTTGCCAAATAGATGCACACAAATCATGACGCTATATGCGAGGTTCTGGTAGGCCTACTGGTTATGGTTTTGTGCTATAAATGAATAATATTTCATAGCAAAGTTTTAAGTTGACTATTTTAATTGTATGGTTATTTTTTGTCAACATACACTCACAACCTACTGTCGTTAAAAGTGAGGCCTAAGCAAAATAGGCTACAAGGCTGTATGTGCGTCACAAACAGACTGACCCCCTCACTCAACAGTTCGCGATGATGACAGAGATATTATTATTTTTTTTATGCTAACACGCTCAGTCAAAACCTTCCGTCGCAAATTGTGAAAAACATTGTTGTACATGTCATAACAGATGGGATAATAAATTACATAGGCTACGGTTCATATTGCGTTGCTTTACACATAATGTTAGTTGCATTGATTAAAAACTGTAACAATAATAGTAGCCTACATCGGGTGGCATAGCAGGCTATCTGTTCAAGTCATAGGTGACACCCAAAATGAATGACCTCCCCTGACAAGAGTTCGCGATAGTAAGAAATTGTCTACATTGATGCACGGAAAGAACACAGCCTACGCTTCTTCTCCGAATTCGCACATAGAGCTCACAATATCATATCCAAAAAAGGATTGGCCAACCTCATCAGCTGTCTCTAATGTGTCACTATAATCCAACTTTTAGACCGTTATAGTCCTCCATACGTGTTCTTTTTTTTTTTTAAGCAAACGCCCGAGACAAGTGTGTAGTTACAACATAAACAAAGCGAAACTCATGGCTGACGTAGGCTATCTTCTTGAGCGGTCACTGATTGAGACACAGAAAGTTCTCAAGAACACTATTAGGTCTTTAAACATTTACCATCACACACATTAATTCATCGGACCTAATATTTGTAGTTGCCTTAAAAAAGGAAAAGGAAAAGCAAAGGTGATCCCCCCCCCCCCTCCTATTTTTTTTTCTAATCGGATCTGCATCGATCTCAAATATGACATTTCTAAAATCAAATTGACGGAAATCCGTCCTAGGACGGAGAACTTTAATCCTTGATTTCTAGACAACTCCGTTCTGAGTTTGACGGGCGTAGTAACAATAACTAGGGGGCGTGGCTTTTGCGAACGGTCAATTGGAACCATATAAATGGAAATGTATTGTTGTGGCTAAAGTTCTGACTGCAAAGACACAAACTCTGTACAAATATTCTTTACAAAAAATACAATTACTATCCAATGCCCCTGATCCTTTCAAAAATATCCACACAGATGGTGAGTTACCTTCTTTCTGAGCTTTTTGACAGCAATGCCTTCATCTGGTGATTGTCTCAATACTGCTTTAATCGTCCCTTTCCAGTTGAATTTGCCTGCAAAGAGAAGAAGTCATCAATATTGCACAGCAAAAGTGAACAAGACATAAGCCAACATCTGGCACCACACCAACATATCACCTGCATGTAATTCCTTCTTTTAAGATTCACTCATCATGTCTGCCATCTATAATGGCTAAAACATATTTGGCTTTAGTACATAAAACCCAACATGATATCAATATGTAGACTGATTCAGCAGAGAACATTTTGCTGACATGCTTATCACAGGAAAGTGACTCAGCACCCCCATATAAACACAACACTGCGCCCTAGTGGTCTCCAGCTGCCGCTGCACCAAACCCATGCTGCTGTACAAAATCTTTTTTTCAAATACAGCACTTGAAAGATTGGTTGAGTGCACATAAAGCTAATGATTTTCTATCCAAGCAAGGCAAGTGTTACAAGACAGCTGATACTGTACCTTTGGCATTTGCTTCATTAGCTTCCTCCTCTGCATCATCTGCTACCTCGGAATTTTGCGTGTCTGGATGGTGGCAAATTCAAATAATTCAGAAATGTTCCTACTCAGTTGAATATTAAGTGAATGGCTTTCAAACTGTAACCTGTGCTCACCATCTAAATGGTCTTTTTTACTCTTCTTGGCTTTCCTCCCAGTATCTTCAGCAGTTTGTCCATTAGAAGTGCAGTCATCCTCCTCCACTTCCTCCATTTTCCTCTTCTTCTTCTTCCTCTTCTTCTTCTCAGAGGCTTCCACGCTGGGCTGTTGCTCCTCTTCCTCCTGGCCATTTGCGTCAGCGTGAGCTTTCTTCTGCTTCTTCTGCTGCTGCTGTCGCTCCTCTTTCCGCTCCCGTTTGTTCTTCTTCTTCTCTTTCAGAGGGGCCACCTCCTCCGATGCTTCTTGCGGTGCCGACCCATTCTCCTCAGCCTTACTGGTCCCATTGGTCTTATCTATAGGCGCTTCCTGATTACCTTGCTTCTCTGGACCCTTCAATGATCACAGAACAAATATTATGCCATCTTTCAATATTCCTCAACAGTGGTTAATAAAATTGCTGCTTTTGTTCCATTTTTGGCTAGTATGATATTGCTGAGAAGGCCTGAAAGGCTTGACAGTGGTTCACTTTAAAGTTTCCTTGCCACAAAAGGATATAATTAGTAACAAACAAAACCAAAGTAAACAAATAAAAAATATATCAGTATTGATATTGGTTATTGAACTAATCGTTATTTTAAACATTGGTACCGGCCCAGAATTTCACAATCTGTGCATGCCTAGACTAAACAGATTCTCAAATCACTTACATTGGTTGTGGCTGCAGAGAAGACTTCCCACACCTGGTCATGCAGGGAGGTATTGTGGATCCTCAGACTGTTCTGCATCCAGTTCTACACAACAGAAACAGTAAAACACACTTCAGAGACAAACTTTTAATTCATCCCAAGCGCAGAAACAAAATCATGCTGAAAATCTTCAATGCTGTAGGCCTATACCTGAAATTTTGCCTTCTTTCTTGGAACATTGTCATACGAACTGACTTGTTTGAGAATCTCCCTTAGCTTTGGAGTCACTCCTGGTTTGTCCATAGCTTCATGAATTCTCTGAGGGGGGAAAAGTGTCGTTTTTATCCTTACGTCTCACCGTGTCTTACATGCCATTTCATATATGATCTATAACCGAGCCACTTAATGAATAATGAATGATAAATGAATCAACTTACTTGAATCCATTGCTGTTGCTTGACATCACCTTTGTTGGACTTGGCCTCGTAGCCTTTGCCACCATATTTCTGGTCTTCGCTAATGCATTTGTTATGGTCCTTGTAGTCGTCTCCCCTGGATAACCATACAGGTTCAAATAAATTAGACATCTAGGGTGATAGCAAAGTCAGCTGATTTAACATAGCACATGCTCAGAACATTGCACAAAAATAACGACACCGAAACAGTCAAATGCCACGTACCAAAAGTCTTTTCCACAATCGATACACGAGAGTACTTCACAATTCCGACATTTCATTACATGTTTGTCCACCTGAGCTTTCTTCAACGACTCCCCGCACGCATTGCACGTGAAAAACACCATTGTTTCAAAGCAGTCAAGCTGTTTTCAACAGCAAAATAAACAATTTACCGCGTACGAACAATTATCTTCTTTATTTAATACAAACTCATGTACTCAAGTTTACCAAGTGAGCAAATGTTAGCCGCAACATTAGGATAAGTTAGTTACCCGACCGGTTAGTGCAAAAACTGAGATCTAAAGTAACTTAACGGGGCCAAACTACAATTACGTTAACACAAAACTCTAAGGCAAACTTCCTCACGATATAAAACACATTTTAAAAAGTTTCCGACCTAAATCTAACCAGTACACGATTACAGACTTTGAAAACGATTTTCTTTTCCTATCTCGTACTCATGCCGACTGTTCTCGTGTTGTGTAGGTTCCTGAATGCGCACCTACAATTCCCGCCGTGGGGAAACACTCACTAGAAAAGTTGTGTTCCTTTCCTTGTGCTTCCTCTTGCAGTAAAAGTCGGAGAGGGAGTTAAGTCATTTTCCGACGAATGACCGTCGCAGGAAGTTGCGTCCTATCAAAGGGACGCCAGACCCTCTTGTACTGGCATAGACATATACACTAGATGTCGCCTTGACTACTGCTGTTCATTGGAACGAATGCGTCAATCGAGACGCCATCTTGCTTCAGTGATCCACTCCTCTATAATGCATTAGCGTCAATCTGGGCAAAGATCTAGCGAAAATAAAATCACCATAAATCGTCAAAATCTCAAGCAATTATCTAGTTTTTTGGGTTGTTCCAACTGACAGGCATGTATTTATGGTTGAGTCTAGAGAAAACTAAGCTTAAGACGATCATAAAGATACATTTTACCCGTCTAGCCCCATAGACTCCCATTCATTCTGCACTAGCTAGCGGCGGCCCCTAGAGGAACAATGAGTAAACTGCAACCAGGTTCGATACAATGAAAATAAACAGGCTCTTCTAGACAGGCTCTGGTTGAGGCCACATACCCCTCGTCTCGTTTACTCATGTAAGTTGTAATCTCACCAGAAGTTGCTGTAGATCTGTAGAACATTTACCTCTGCTACTACATAGGCTACGCCAGTCGTTACTTTTATAATCATGGGTCAGTGCCATGGGCAAACGAGATGTAGCTGAATTCATAAATGACAAAGCCATGAGAAAGGTGATTTTCTTACGTTTCAACAACAAAGAAGCCGATCTGCCATCATTGTGAGAAGTTCCCAAATTTGTCGCTAATCGCTAAAAAGGTTTTCTATCGCTGGGGATGGCCAAACGTCGCTAAATAGGTAACGCTGACAATACAGGAGAACTAGTTTAGCGCTTCAGATCCCTGTACAAAGATGGCGGCGGTGTTGACGCATGCTGAGAAGCAGAAGGCGACATCTAGTGTATATATCTATGTTGTACTGGAAAGTCGGCTGCACCCATTTCCTGTTTGAATGTTCTTCTTCTTCTTCTTTCTTTTAATGACATATTACATCGTTTAATTGATGTATACCGCCACCTACTGTACAGGAGTGTGTAGAGTGATGCTATTGGAGGTTTTGGCTATTCAATCAGAAAGGTGTAAAAATAAATCTAGAGATAATAAATAATAACAAAACAGAAACCAACAAATAAACAACCAATCAAAACAAAAACAAAAATGAAATTATTTTCATTAACTCAGTGTTTTTCAGGAAAACAAATAAGGCTCTAATTCTATCTACTTGCATTCCTTGTTCCCCAAGAATATCATCTATGTTCTCATCCCATTCTTGCCATGTTTGCCTCTGTTCTCTGTACCTTCCACATCTAAACAAAACATGCCCCACATCTTCCAGTGTTTGGCACTCTATACATAATCCATCACCTTTTCCTATCAGTTTAAGTGTTGCATTTAGTCCTGTGTGTCCCATTCTTAATCTTGTGTACACTATTTCTTCTTTTCTATTTTGCATATTCATTCTTTTTCCTCCAATGTTTTTCTGATTGTTGTAATAGTGTCTAGCCTTAGGTTCAGCGTCCCATTCCTGTTGCCATCTCTTCATTATTTCAGATTTAATTTTAGTTTTTGCTTCTCCTTTCCCTATTGGAACATTCATTTCTATTTATTTATTTTTTAGTGCCTTTTTGGCTAATCCATCTGCCTTTTCATTTCCTCTAATTCCAATATGTGTTGGAACCCACTGTTTGAATGTTGAAAGTATTTTAGTAGTAGGCCCACATGTTTAGGTACTAAAAAGTATTTACCTGTATGTGCGTTTACTTATGAACGTAAATGAAAAGATTAATATTGTAATGATCCGAGCCTAGCTGTTTATGACTGTGCTCCCATGATGCTGTGCAGTGTGTGTATGTGTGTAATGTTCATGTGCTAAACCATGTGGGTTGACAACGTTGTATGTCCTGTCTGTTGTGTTTATGTTTGCAGCTGGTTACATTGTTCATAACTAGGGTTGATTGGTGTGTGTTTTAGATACAGCCTCAGATAGATGTTTAGTGCTGGAGCATAAGGGCCAGGTCTGGCCCGGAATTATGTGTTTGTGTGTTTTGGTGTGTAACCAATAAAAAACATTCTGAGACAACTATGTAGTTTGTTACATTGGTGTCAGAAGTGGGATGCCGACCCCTACTGGACGGGAGGAGAAAGCTGCGACCGATACTCCGGCGATGATGAGTTTCCTGGCAAGACGGCTCTTCGACAGCGCGCTCGCCCATGGCCACCTGCTGGGCCCAGCAGACGGAGCCAGCCTGCAGCGTGACCGTAACAAAGAAACTCGCCCCCGGCCACAGGAGGAGACGAACCGGGCTGATGGCAGCATCCCGCCACTGGAACCCGCTCCACGCGGGAGCGATGGAAATCGGCTGGTCCCCGGTGCGACGGCGGCAGAAGGGCGCTCCAACGCCAAATTGCCCCGCTACAATGGTGGAAGCCGCTGGCGACATACCTGGTGCAGGTCCGGCTGGCAGCCGAGCTGAATGGCTGGTCGGCGGAGAGAACGGGCGTACAGGTGGTGTTGGCTCTGGAGGGGGAAGCGCTACAAGTATTAGAAGACCTGCCACCGGCAGAGCAAGCAACCTGGACCGCAAGCGAAGCCGCTCTGCAACGACGATTCGGCCAGAGAATCTTCACCAGCGATGCTCGAGAACAACTCGCTTCCAGACGGTGACACAAGGGCGAGAGACTGGGCAAGTTCGCGGCTGACCTGCAGCTGTATGCCCGGCGGGGCTACCCAACGTACAGCCAGAGTCTACATGAAGAAATGGCACTGGAAGCGTTTGTGAGGCATCCACCCGGAGCGGCTGAGAGAACACCTTCGCCTGAGCGCCCCCAGTTCGCTGGGCGTGGCGCTCGTGGAGGCCAAACGGGTGGAAAACATCTTCCACACAACGGAGTCGAGGCATTGCGTACGCCAGACATCGATGGAGGAAGACGGGGAGGAGTTGGAGACGACGCGACAGACCACAGCACAGCCACCACAACGCCGCCCACGCGAGTGGAAGAGGCCGGCCAGCGGAGACAGATGGCACCGGTGTGGCGAGCCGGGGCACATCGCAAGGTACTGTCCCGCCCCAGCACCCCTCACGCGCGCGCCCCAGTCAAACTAGAGGGGGGTGGCATGGCAGGAGGGATGCCACCTTCAAGTTTCACTACCTCCCTGGCTATGGACTGCATACGACTGGGGCGGCTCGGCCAAACAAGAGGACTCTATGTGGACTGTACGCTAGACGGGACTCGGTGTCGCGCCTTGATTGATACTGGCTCCACCATCTCGCTTGTGCGCCCCGGTCTCTTACCCGGCACGCTGGTAGCCAGACCCAGAGGCTGGGAAGAGACAAAAACACGCATCACCACAGTTACCGGAGAGCGAGCGGAACTGTATGGACAAAAAGTGGTGTGCGTGTGCATCAATGGTGAGACGGCGAGCCGCCGGCTTTGGTTGGGTTGGGTCACCTTCATGGAAACGCGGACGCCCTGTCCAGGCATCCGTGTGCAGCAGACCAGTGCCAGCACTGCCACCGGAGGGAGGAGAGGAGCCTGGCCGCGGCTCAACCAGACCCCGCTCGTCGGCTACAGGCTGCATCACCGCTGGCAGAGAGAGAGAGAGTCGCTGTTTTCAACACTCGCCAGCGTCGCGCCAATGAGAGGGTCAACGCTCGCCTACAGCACACCAGTGAGGGAGCCAGCGCTCGCCAGCAGCACGCCAGCGAGAGACTCAACGCTCGCCAGCGCTGCGCCATCAAGAGAGCCACCGCTCGCCAGCTTCACGCCAGCGAGAGAGTCAACGCTCGCCAGCAGCACCCCGATGTCGTCTCGCCGCCTTCCGCTACCA
This sequence comes from Alosa pseudoharengus, assembly GCF_046254945.1. NCBI lineage: Eukaryota > Metazoa > Chordata > Actinopteri > Clupeiformes > Clupeidae > Alosa > Alosa pseudoharengus. The sequence goes on from NW_027468657.1 coordinate 7,617,674, forward strand.
GCTACAGTGATCGAGAGACCGGAGACAGCGCACCGCAGCCCAACACCACAACACAGCACTGCAGAGCGGCAGCTGGGGCCATGGACACGCAGTCGCCGGTGGATGTGATGTCGAGGGAGGAGATCCGGAAGGCGCATTCGGAGGACGCCACGCTCGGCCGAGTGTGGTCATGGATCGAAAGCCGGTCAGCGACCGCCATGGACTGACGTATCAGCACTCGATCCAGAGACCAAAGCGATTTATTCACAGTGGCCGGGAATAGTAGCACGTCAAGGACTGTTGTATAGACACTGGCGAGCTCCCGATAGACAATATGACATTTTCCAGTTGCTGGTTCCGGCTGGATTACGAGCCCGTGTACTGGAACATGTGCATGGGGCAGTGGGGGCAGCTCATGTCGGCTGAGAAGCCACTTCTATTGGCCGGGATGCAGGCTGGACGTTGAACTGCATGTTCACTGCTGTGACGCCTGCACAGCGAAGAAGGGCCCTACGCGACGCTCGCACGCTCCGCTGCAGCAATACGCAGTCGGGGCTCCCATGGAGCGGGTAGCCGTCGATATCATGGGCCCACTGCCAGTCACAGAGCGGGGAAATCGCTACGTGCTCGTAGCTATGGACTATTTCACTAAGTGGCCGGAGGAGTATGCAGTGCCAGATCAGAGCGCCCAGACGACAGCGGACAGACTGGTCACTGAGATGTTCTGCCGGTTCGGGGCACCGGAAGAGCTCCACAGCGACCCAGGACGGAATTTCGAGGCGGAGGTGTTTGCTGAGGTTTGCCAGCGCATGGGCATCCGGAAAACGAGAACGACACCTCTGCATCCACAAAGCGACGGGCTGGTGGAACGGTTTAACCGGACGCTAGCAGTGCAGCTGGCCATATTGGCCGACCGCCGACAAAAGGACTGGGACTTACACTTGCCCCTGGTGCTCTAGGCATATCGCACAGCGGTGCTAGAGTCAACGAAATGCACACCGGCAGCTCTGATGTTCGGGCGAGAGCTACGCACGCCGGTGGACTTGGTGTTCGGTTCGCCTCTGGAAGCGGAGATTGGAGGTAAGCCAGGGCTGGAATACTACAAGCAGCTACGCGAGAGACTGAAAGGAGTACACGAGTTGGCCCGGCAGGCTATGAGTGAAGCTGGAATACGTCAAAAGCGAGCTTACGATACGCGCTGTCGCGGCCAGACCGGCGATAAAGTTTGGGTGTTCTGCCCGGAGAGAAAGAAAGGCATTTCCCCGAAACTCACTAGCCAGTGGGTCGGGCCGTGCGATGTCTAAGAGAAGCTGTCTGACGTGGTCTATCGTGTGAGACTGATTAAGCGTCGGAGAGTTGTGGCTCTACACCGTGATCGACTGGCCCCGTATCGACCCCTGGCCTCAGCTGAGGGTCGTGGAGACTTTGACACTGACTCTGTGGAACTTGATGACAATGGAGCTGTGACTAAGTCTCAGGGGGCTGTATAATGATCTGAGCCTAGCTGTTGATGACTGTGCTCCCATGATGCTGTGCAGTGTGTGTATGTGTGTAATGTTCATGTGCTAAACCATGTGGGTTGACAACGTTGTATGTCCTGTCTGTTGTGTTTATGTTTGCAGCTGGTTACATTGTTCATAACTAGGGTTGATTGGTGTGTGTTTTAGATACAGCCTCAGATAGATGTTTAGTGCTGGAGCATAAGGGCCAGGTCTGGCCCGGAATTATGTGTTTGTGTGTTTTGGTGCGTAACCAATAAAAACCATTCTGAGACAACTGTGCAGTTTGTTACAATATGTTTTGTCATAAAGTGAGGTTAAAGGTAGGCCTAAACTATGCAGTATTGGCAATTTCCTTACTGTTTTCTCGGTTTTTGCTTCTTTTTCGCTGGCTCTGTCATGACGAATGTCTGAGAAACTCCATCGCTACCTTTTTCTAGCCGGTGCCTGGCGTGTATGTGTATTCGAATGCAGTAAAGCAATTCATTATACTTCCTGACACTGAGGCCGTCGGCCCGCAGTTGCAAGGGTGTTTTTTCCGCTCACAGGCGCTAGGGGGAAGCGAGACGGCCACCATTCAACCCGAAAAAAGTCATATAACCATTCCAATGACTCTGAAGCTGTTAAATGAAGGTAAATTAAGCTAAAAAACTTGCATATTAAGCTAAAAAACCTGCATAGTGTGCCTTTAACAGCATAATTGTGATTAGAATGATTTTAAACATGGACACTGGGTAAGCCTGCATAATATTATACCAAGGTGTATATGATATAATTAAAACTTCTCTGATAAGGCACACTGCAGTGAAATATGCAAGGTTTGGTCATTATAAGTGAGCACAAGATGGCAGCAAATATCTCAGATTCAAATGTGTGCTATGCAGGCTGCAGGGCTAGGCCAACATCAACTATAGAATAATTTCAGAAGCCAGTGAGGTAGGTGAAATATTTCATTTTAATGTAGATACAGTGTCAGTTCCAGACTGACTTTTTGTTAGTTATGTAGTTTGCTATCTTTTCCCCATTTGCCAGCAACATGAGCTTACGTTTGTGGTCATTGGTAGGCTGAGTCAATTTTATTTCTATTTATAACAATTTGATTATCCTTTCGCTCTCACTCACTCTTTTTAGCATAGTGAACATCTGTCTTTGGATTTGAGTTTGAATAACAAAAGTATCACAATGTGTTGGACTACCACAGCAAAAAATAAGACCCCACATTGTTCCAAGACCACTATGTCAAAAAGCAAAAATAGGCCTATCATGTTCTGCCTAACCCTGAGAACAAGACTAAATGTAAGTCTAAACACATTGATCTCCCTTTTGCATTTAAAAGCACACTGTTGCCTAGAATGGCAACCCGTTTGTTCACTAGATTACTGGCCCGAAGCTTGGGCCAGAGGTCACTTGGCTGCCTAGTGTTGGGTCTGCCGAGCCCGGCGCTGTGATTCCCGTCGGCGGTTGAGGGCTTTGGTGGTGGTGCGGAGTTTGCGCAGGCGTAGCTGCCGTAGTCTCAGCATCAAGTCCTTGGGGATCTTGCCACCCTTGGCGATTATCTCACGCAGCCGCTCCTTGGGGGTCTTGGTAAGGCGGAAGTCGCAGATGGTGGGGTAGTGGTCGTACATCACACGGCACTGCCGCTTGGAGGGGTAGTAACCCTCAGCAGTGACGGTGATGTCATATTCGCCAGGGTTCAAGAGTCGCCAGTAATCTCCATCAGGTGCTATAACAAGAGAAAAATAAACAACTCTAACTTCCTCTTACTTACTTTGTGTGGGTGGGTTAGTTTTTTGTTCAAGTCTGTTTATTTCCAATCCCATGAGTCAGTGTTGTACATACTGTACATCTTTGACACTGCACTAACAATCACCAAAACCTCACAAGTGTCCTCAAAAATTACCATACAACCACAAGACTGAGTGTGTGCTGGTAGTTCACCTGATCTGATGTGGTGATCAATGTCATCTACTTGGATGACTGCATCCGGTATTCCAGCTTCTGTGTCTTTATCTCTCACTACGCCTTTGAGTCCTCTGTGTACCTGTGTAGAAAGAATCCAAGACAAACGAGTCACAAGATGACTCACATATCTGAGAAAATGTGTTTTAAACCCTTAAAGGAGTACAAATGAACGTTCTAAAGAATATCTGGGTTCATTGAATTTAACAGAGAATTTTAGAACCTTTAATTGTTGTGGAACTTAGAATGTTAAAAAACCTACACCTTTAAGGGGTTAACTACGCATAAAAGGCAATGTACAGAAAGAGAAACCCCATTCAAGCTGCAGTGCAGAGTAATACTGCACCAGCCAACTCTTTAACAGCAGCATAAGAGTGCAGACTAGGTTATAAGTACTAGTCAAAGTGCGGTAGGTGGAGATAATGGTAGAAGGAGGTAGAGGAGGGAAGAGAGGGTAGTGCATGGTAAGGCCTGAGCTATAGAGAGGAGAGGGTAGTGCATGGTAAGGCCTGAGCTATAGAGGAGGGTAGTGCATGGTAAGGCCTGAGCTATAGAGGAGGGTAGTGCATGGTAAGGCCTGAGCTATATAGAGGAGAGGGTAGTGCATGGTAAGGCCTGAGCTATAGAGGAGGAGAGGGTAGTGCATGGTAAGGCCTGAGCTATAGAGGAGGGAAGTGAGCATGGTAAGGCCTCAGCTATATAGAGGAGGGAAGTGAGCATGGTAAGGCCTCAGCTATATAGAGGAGGGAAGTGAGCATGGTAAGGCCTCAGCTATATAGAGGAGGGAAGTGAGCATGGTAAGGCCTGAGCTATAGAGGAGGGAAGTGAGCATGGTAAGGCCTGAGCTATAGAGGAGGGAAGTGAGCATGGTAAGGCCTCAGCTATATAGAGGAGGGAAGTGAGCATGGTAAGGCCTCAGCTATATAGAGGAGGGAAGTGAGCATGGTAAGGCCTCAGCTATATAGAGGAGGGAAGTGAGCATGGTAAGGCCTGAGCTATAGAGGAGGGAAGTGAGCATGGTAAGGCCTGAGCTATAGAGGAGGGAAGAGAGCATGGTAAGGCCTCAGCTATATAGAGGAGGGAAGAGAGGGAAGAGAGCATGGTAAGGCCTCAGCTATAGAGGAGGGAAGTGAGCATGGTAAGGCCTCAGCTGTATAGAGGAGGGAAGTGAGGGAAGAGAGCATGGTAAGGCCCAAGCTATAGAGGGTCCGCAACTGAAGCACTCTATTTGCGTGTGTGTAAAAATAATTTTAGAAAACTGATCTAATGTTTTCGATTGTGTGCGCCGCAATCACGTCTGGTGTAGCCAGTTCCACTGATTATAGTGGCAGCTAATTGTTGCTGCAGACACTCCGCGAACGGGATGCTTCAGTTATATGTGCCCGCCTGTTACCTCCCTTTATCACCCGGAGAGAAGAAATACTCTTTTCTGATTGGCTGGTGGGGTGGCTATTAATTCTGAATAACAGGACACCGTTCCATATCAATGCTTATGAATGGTAACTATAACAGCCATAGTAGGACGACGGCAAAGAGTAGAAGTAACTCTTTGACGACGGTTGCAGCGCTCTAGAATCTTTGGTTGCAGGCTTCGCAACAATGGAATCAACTGTAAACAAGCTAACTGGGCCAACAAAAGTTGTACAACAAGCTGAACTAGTAAGCTTCTTTTTAAACGGAACCGCGTGTTTCCTTTGCTTTACAGTGGCAACCGGGTGATAAGCGGAATAACGGCCTTCGAGGTGTGTCCAGTTATACGGAATTAATGGACTTGCGCGGAGTCCCTTCAGGGCAGAACAAGACCCCTCCGCTGTGCGTCGGGGTCTGGTTCGCCCTGTCGGGACTTATTTTCCCCATAATGACCGGCGTTCTATACATTATCCCTTACGTAAGTGTGTGTGTTAGGTTAGTCTTGTATAGGACTAGTAATGTTTGTAGCTGATGACCTGCTCCATGTAGACCAGTAGAGATTCTTTGTTGTTCTCCCACTCCCTGGGAAGCTCGCCGGCATGGGGAAACTTGTCACAGGACAACTCCACAGTGACCTCAAAGCAGTTGGTATGTAAATAGCTGAAATCATTCATGCCTAGAAGAGTAAAGTCAAGTCAGCCATTATGAAACATCAACCCTAAATGATGTAAAAGGCATAAAGCCATTGAGAGTATTGTGAATCAGCCTTATACCATTTGTTTATACTTCAATTGTTAGAATTCAATAGGAGCCTGTCTAGAGGCCTTTTGCTTATTACCAGCTTTTACCGATTTTCCATCGTCCTGACTGAGTCTTCAGATAAATATGGTAGTAAAAATAATACTATCACCATCCTCCATCATTCTAACTCATTCAGTCAAGCTGGTATTGCTAATGTTGGTGTTGTGATATCTTCTAATAACCAGAAATGTCAGGACAACAAAGAGATCAACGCACTGCCTGGGACTGTGTGCCAATTGGCTCCATTGATGATGTTGTTGAAGCGCAGGAAGTCCTCGTTGTGACAGGGGCGGCGGTCTGGATCGGACATGACACGGTTGGTGCTGGCGTACACCGTGGCCAGCCAGCGGAAGAAGCTGTCATCTGCCGTGGGGGTCTGCTCGCGTGGAGCCCAGTCCTTGGTCATGTCGAAAGGGTAGGTGACCACTAGCTCCCCCCCGTGCAGGTTGGCACTGAGGACGAAGGGGATGTTCTGCATCCAGTTAATGACTGCGCGGGTTTCAGACGCCACCTAAGGCAAGTCAAACAAGAGAAGCACAAACTGAGTAACAAAAGGCTTGCGTTGGCTTAGAAATCACTATGAGATGGAGGGAGAGTGTACTGTACTGACAAAGGCTTCCTCGGAGGTGTACTGCTCTGGGATGGGGAAGTAGTGGTTGATGAGTTTTGACTTGTCCGTCTCTAGCTCCAGGGCTTTCCACATAACGGTGTTCAGGTCAGCAAAGTTGTGGTTCATATCAATGCCTTCGTAGCTATAGCGCCCCAGTGCCCAGCCAGCTAACTCAGAACCCTGTTGAAAAAAGAGGCAAGAAGTTGGTATGCTGTGCTTTATTCACCATTATACAAATCCGATATGTATATATATATATATATATATTGTATATGTGAAAACAATGTGTGAGTATTTGAGATGTCAATTGTAAGGTGCAATTATTTATTAAATGTGTTTAAGTTAAATTATTAAGAAATGTAACTTTGAGGACACATCAAACAGGATAACAGAACAGGTGTAACCTTCTTGTAAGCCATTTCGTAGCCATCTGGGTTCATAGATGGTAGCAGGTGTATGCGTGTCTCTTTGACCAGCCTCACAATGCGTTGGTCGCCCTGTTTGTACAGCTGACACATGTACTGCATGAGGTTGAGCAGCAGCTCACGGCCCACAACCTCATTCCCATGCATGCCAGCCACGTAGCGAAACTCCGGCTCACCTGCAGGGGGCGCCCATGAATAAGATGTATTATTTGTACACTGACGTCACCTTAATTGGTAAAACATACATGGACAAGAAATGCAAATACCACATGTGCCAATGGACCACCAATCCCCCCCCAAAACATGAGCTTGGAACATAAAGAATGTAAACACACCAGATGTTGGTACTTAAATGTTACTCAACAAACATACTTGGCTATTAAACCACAATTGTGATTGTGATTCTGATATTTAGGCCAACTTTATTCCACTGGTTTTAAAGTCTGCCATCATATTTATTTCTATTTTGTTTCCAGGCAGTTTTTAGTGTCCAGTGGTCAGTGTTTGTACACATTCATTGTGAAAAGGCATCAGGCAGCTCAGCCTTGACAGAGCTCCAGGTCTCGACTTGGTAGTAGCCTATGCGCTAGCAGAGGGGTCTGAAATCTGGCACCCTCCTTCTAACAGCTCCAAAAGCATTTTCATGGCGAGTTTCTAGAAATTTCCGCCTTTGCCATTGCAGCTCCACAAGGTTGGCCCTTGCCTCCCTTCCCAACCCCATCGTTAAAGCTGGTCAAGATGGCTTCCCCGAGTTCCTTGAGATGATAAACAGTCACAGTTTTGTTAGTTGGACCAGCAGGCTCCAGAGGCACTAAGAAGGTTCATCCATTTACCAACACAGGATGTAATCGCACCATCATTGGCCTGACTCAGACATAGACATGCTCCCACATGCCTCTCTACCCATAGATCTCCAGATGCCTGCTCACTCGCGCTCCCCCATGCTTAGCTCCACAGAAAGTATTCATACATTCACGGTAGGGATTTTCATCAACTTGCAACGTACAAGTCTGTTCAAGCAAGATCGACTTTATTTACGTAAATATTTACATGGCATGATGAGCGGTTTTCACGCTGGCGAGTTCAGCTGCGACACAAGTTCTATCTGTTCCCACCCAGAAAGGACCCTCTTTAGGTTCGCCTCCTGTGAATGTTACGCAACCCCCCCGCCCCACCCACCCACCCCCCTTTTTAGTTGGTTTTCTGGCAAGCACACCATTTATTCAGACCCAGAGTTTTCAGTGAAAGCTGGGTCTAGTTAGCCTTCCCACCACCAGCTATTCTCTGGGGTGGAGCGTAGACACTGTTACCAAAACAGTTAGAGGCTGAACTTTGACCCTTTCCTCGGACCACAGAATCAATGCATTTCTGATGAGCACTGATGACAAACACATGTGGTCCCTAGACAATTGCAACAATGCGCCTCAGATTCGAACGACTGGACCGTGAAACCACAGGTATGAGATGAGCTTGGGCCAGCACTATCTTCAGCGAAACACACCCTTGCGAAACAGTTCTGCTGTCTTCTCAACACTTCTGGCCTTTTCAGGGAAGCTTTGGTGAATTTTCTACCAGGAAGACTTGTGGGCTAAGTGTTTATAACAAAAAGTCTGGTTGGAGTATATTTTTAAATGTCCCTAATATGTAACAGAATGGGGCTCAGGCTCAACCTCAAGAAAACTTTGACAATGGTTATATCAAAGAAATGGCAAAAACCAAAATGTAAACATTAACCAGAAAAAACACACTCAATAAATACATCAGAAATGTAGTTTATACGGAGAGTGCAGATAATACAATACAGTGACACATGGTGAAGCTGGAAAGAGCTGGAGTGAAGAGCTGGAGTGAAGAGCAGTCTGTCACACAGCGTCTGCAAAAGACAAGGAATCTTCTTCGAGCGTGCCATGAGGCAGCAAGGTTTGGAAAGACAGAAAGACCAACTGCAAAACTTGAAGAGACGAGAATCCAAGGTAGAAAAAATCCTGGACAGCCTCGCTACCAGGCTTTGGAGTGACGCGACCAGTGTAATAATGAGTATGGGCGAAGACAGGCAGGAAATCAATGATCACCGGTGTTATTAGGCATGGCACTCAATGAGGAGGATGATGATGATAAATAGGTATCGTGTTTGTTTGATGCTTTCAGTGAGCCGTCATTTTTGGTTTTACAGCAGCCCTCAGAAATAGGTTTTGGTCCTTTTTGGTGTATAATGATAATTAATATTATATATATTAAAATGTATAATTTCCCTTAGATATCTGTTGTGATCTATCAACAGAATGGAGAAGCATGTTCAAGGGCTTAATGGCCGATCACCAGGCAGGCTCCCATGATGCCAAATAATCTCTCTGTAGTCAAGACAAAGACAGTCTTTGCATGTATCCCGAACTCCTGAAAGCCTTTTGGCACTAGGATATGAAAACAATAACTGAAAATGGAACAGGTACTTTGCTATTTCATGAATGAAGACAGAGTAACACACATCCACATGTTTATTTTTTTTTTCTGTATTTCTGCAAAACACACTAAACTAGGGATGCATGAACTTGGCTTCTGTCTGAAATCTTGCTTTCATGTATGATATGCATGAAAATAATCAGGAAAAATGTAATGTTTCCAAGAACGTTTGGTATGCCTAGAGCTGTTTTGTACTGAGGCGGCCAGACTATTATTCACGTGGAGAAGTCAAACAGCCGAATATCAGTAAACGGAGAGGTGGTTCATTCATTCTACATGACACTGTAAAGGATGATGAAATGGACTGAGTCTCTGAGTCCACAAAATACTTGGATCCCCTCTAAAGACATCAGAATTCACTCCTTGCCCAGACTGTTAACACTGGCTGAGACCAGTGTTCAGACTGAGATAAAAAAAAAAACCTGGAGATTCCACGGAAGCTTCAACTTCCAGCAATCACTCCACGACGAGAACAGTATCACAAACAGATGGGACTTTTAAGCGCTTCATAAAAAGGCAGTATTGCTTCATTCCAAGCTGCATGGCCCACAATCTGACACTCGGTGTGCCATTTTTAGGTGTTTTTTTTGCTGTTTCCAGGCACTTTGCCCTGCCGCTGCAGTGCATCACTATCCGGGGGACCCGAGCGCCTTTTGAGTTCTGGCGTTAGAGGTCCTCAGAGCTGCCTGCCAGCGCTGGCCGGGCAAAGCATGCCGACGCGGCGGCCAAAGCAAACACCTCGACACTCCAGGGTCAACCGGCCGAACCAATCACAGCGCTTTCTCATGAGGCACATAAGATATACTGTACCCACTTCCCCGCCTTAAGCTTAAAGAGAGAGAGAGAGAGAGAGAGAGAGAGGGAGAGAGTGAGAGAGATAGAGTTTTATTTAAGTGCATTAATAAGTTTCCTTTTTTATCATAGCTCAATTTTGACATACACATTTTTTCATCTTGATATTACCAAAAATATGGTGAATCTTAGTTACTAGTTTCATTTTATGTATGAATTAATTTATTAATAAAATAATAGTGTTATTGTTGAAGTTTAGCAGTCATAAGTTTACTTTTCTAAGTTGCTGTTTTTGTTTGTGTGTCTGCTTTGGTAACACTATACAAAATGGTCATACCAATAAAGCTCTTTTTGAATTTGAATTTGAGAGAAAGAGAGAGAGAGAGAGAGAGAGAGAGAGAGAGAGAGAGAGAGAGACAGACAGACAGACAGACAGGCAGAGAGAGAGAGAGAGAGAGAGAGAGAGAGAGAGATAGAGAGAGAGAGGAGGGTAAATCAGTGCAGTTCCCCTCCGGCTCCAGACATTGGTGCTTTCATATATGTAATCTGGGCTCTGTGAGTGTTTATGAGCTGCAGGACCAGTTTTAGAGTTAACAGAGCTGCTGACTTAATGAATGAGGCCCAGCATGTGAACCCCACGACTCCTGAAGATGAAGTGAGTAAACAGTGTTTAAACACACACACACACACACACACACACACACACACACACACACACACACAAGCACGCACACTCACACTAACACATACGCAGAGAGAAAGACCACTGAAGCATTGTTCTCATAAACTGCATTTAAGAGTCCAGGTGTGACTCACTGGCTACCAGTTCACCAAACTTCTCATACATACATACGTTTCTTTTCATCTCCACATGACAGACATTAAAACCTGCTGTGTTCCCTCTCACACGCTTTCCCACAATGCCAAGCTCCTCTTTAACTGTGGGACTGTTACAGCGCCGGCTCACTCTCTCACCTAGCTCGTGTTTGCCTGGGTTGTCGGAGATTTCCATGACGTACAGCTTGAGGCCCGTGTAGCTCTTCCCGATGCTGTAGATGCGGGTGATGTCCGGACACGCCTCGTGGACTGACCTCATGAGCTGGGCAGAGAGAGACACATAAACAAGAGTGGTCTGTCCCTAGGGTCCAGTAGTCTTGGTGTTTTCGATGTTTCTTTTTAGTAATTAATTTACTTATTATTTTATTTATTATTATGTCAATTATATTATATTATATTATATTATATCAATTTACTAATACTTTTAGGCTGGCAATGCACTGGACACCATTCAGGGGAGCATAGGGTCCTTTATCTGTGTACAGAATCTGCCATCAAACTTGTATAATGTGTTAATTGGTGTTGAGTAGGTTAAAGATTCTTTCCCAAACATTTGTCACTTTGTATCTAAAGATAGTAAAATCGTATATGTGGTAGCTTGTGTAAAATACTACTTCACATACTACTTCTAACTTTCTTGGAATAAATTCTTGGAATTTGTTGATGCAATTTTTTATTAAATGTAATAAAATGAAATGTACATTTTCGTATTTTCCGGACTATAAGTCGCACTTTTTTTCATAGTCTGGCCGACCCTGTGACTCAGGTGCAACATACTGTATATATATTTATATATATGTTTTTTTCCTCTTCATGAAACATTTTTTGACTGGTGCGACTTATACTCCGGTGCCACTTATAGTCCGGAAAATACGGTATATATTTTATTTAATGTTATGTACAAAATGAGCTACATTAATTTTCAGATAGAACGAAAAGATAAAAACAGTGCTGACACTGGTGGCTGAAAGGAGGACTCAACTGCCTTGTGTGTGAGTGTGTGCGTGTGTGTGTGTGTGTGTGTGTGTTAATGTACTCAGTGTTACGCAATGATGGTCAAGCTCACCACAGAGCCGCCCGCTGCAGTAGCACTGGCCTAGCTTGGAAGGGAAAAAAAGGACAGAGCTGGAATAATATTTGTTCACTGGAAAGACTGTGGAGCCTCAGACCACAGGCCTGGGCTGAGAGGGTGCCACTGCCAATCACAAAGACGGGCATGCTGGGAGGGGGAGAAGGAGGATGCTGGGAGCTTTGGTTACCTTCGCCACGAGTTTACTGGCTTTTAAAGTAACACGATGGAAGAATTGGTATTTGTACCCCTTGATGTCAATCTTCAACACCAAGGTGCTAGCCAGTGCCTCTAAAACCAATAAAAAAGTGCAATGTTACCTAGTGCAATGCCTGGAATTCTGGAGTCTCGTCAGAGATTTCATTCTTCATATTTTAAGGCACACTATGCAGGTTTTTTAGCTTAATATGCAAGTTTTTTAGCTTAATTTACCTTTATTTAACAGCAGAGTCATTGGAATGGTTATATGACTTTTTTCGGGTTGAATGGTGGCCGTCTCGCTTCCCCCTAGCGCCTGTGAGCGGAAAAACCACCCTTGCAACTGTGGGCCGGCGGGCCGACGGCCTCAGTGTCAAGAAGTATAACGAGGGTAACGAATTGCTTTACTGCATTCAAATACACATACACGCCAGGCACCGGCTAGAAAAAGGTAGCGATGGAGTTTCTCAGACATTCGTCATGACAGAGCCAGCGAAAAAGAAGCAAAAACCGAGAAAACAGTAAGGAAATTGCCAATACTGCATAGTTTACAGTGTAGCATCAGAATGAGTTTGAAGCGTAATTTCAAAAGAACTGCACTGTGTTGCTTCAACAAGATTCTCAGCGATCTTGGCATTGCTGTGGTGTTTTTTTCTTTTCTTTTTTTTTTCTGTATTAGTCAGCAACTGTGCAAGTGTGCAACAGCCTGTCTGAGATATGGAATCAATGGACAAGATGGAGGCCAAGAACTCCACGACTTAAAGCTGTCGAGGAGTGGAGCTTTCTGTGCCAAGTTAACAATGTGACCGTCTGACTGGTACATTTCCTTTCCATGTGAGTCTGCTTTTTAGAAGAACACCTAAATCTCAAAATGGGTTGAGTCCTGGATTCTTAGAAAGCAGAATTTGAGACTTTTTGTAACTTAACTGAAAATGGCTTAAAGTGCAGTTTTCACATTTCACGCATGTCTTCCTCACTCACTGTTGTTTTTAAGATGTGCCAAACAGTCTCTCTCATCCGTGAAGTACTTAGAGACATACTATCTGTTTAAAATACCTACATCAAACACAGCTGCTGCATGCAGTGAACGCAAATGAGAAAAAGATGTGTTCTCAAGACACGCTTGGCATTGAGACTAAAACATATGCCATGATGTCATGGAAACCTGTGACCTGTGCTCTAGTCAAGCTAGTGAGTGACAACATTGCAAAAGGTATGGGGTACAATTTCTCTAAAACTGGTCAAATAAGGTACCGCTGATTTCAGCCTTAACTGTAGTACAATACAGCATTTCTCAAGACAACCATCCTACCTTTCTCATCTCTTTGTAGTTGTGATGTCTGAAGTCCAGCTTGTCCCTAGAGCCCTCCTCTTCCTGCCACATGTAGATGTTGTTTGGGTCTGAGGATGGTATTCACACAGTGTTAAGTCTAGACCTGCATGGTGATTCATGGACATAGTAATCAATCATCTGCATAAAGACACAGATGCACACAATCTGTATTTCAACCATTGTGTAACCATGTGAATGTTCTTACGTGTGTCATTTGTGATTAAGATCTTAAGAAGTTTGTTGGTGTTGCTGAGGGTTGATTTCTTGACAGACCGCATTATTAGGGGGTTAAATGGGTGATTGTAGGACATGCAGTCATACCTGGAATAGGACATCCCAGAATCTCAGCCCGCAGGCATATGGTGCCATTTTCATACCAGGTCTGAGGGTTGATGCGGATGTAGCGGGCCACCATTGATTCTGGGAAAACGGCCAAGACTGGGGTATAGGTGTCCACATTTCCTTCAAAAACCTACGTTTATCACACACATTACAGACCATTAAGCTAACAACAAAACCAGATTTTACTATGCTCAGAACTCTACAGTTCAGGTCATGGAGTTCAGACAGCAGGAATCACATTCCACTTTCTGTACTGCCCATTAGATTTTGTGTGTGTGTGTGTGTGTGTGTGTGTGTGTGTGTGTGTGTGTGTGTGTGTGTACACCAGCCGGCTTTCCCTTGGCACGGCCTGGCACAAAAAAAAAGGACTGCAACAGGCAGGCCAGGCTTTCCAAAATAGCCACTTAACTCTGTGCCCAAATGCCAACGACAACCATGCCCGTTAGTGCCCTGGCTAGTCCCTGTGCCCCGGGAAAAGAGTGTGGAAGGAGAAATGATCCACTAATACAGTATGATGCTATGAGGCTAACGATGAAGAATGAATAACCAACTAGCCAGGTCTCTGTGGGCTGTGTGATTCTGTGACAGCACAATCTTTGTGATTTGTGACCTCGTTCTAGAAATGTGGGTCCCTCCCCATGGAACAGTCCAGTTTCTGACATTGAAAAATGCATTACATAACATAGTGGTGTGAACGTGGCCACAGTGTATCAGGACTGGTTATGCTCACCGCCTCATCTGTCCCATTCATGCACGGCTTCCATGTGATTGAGTCGTTGCTGAGCTGAACCTTGTAAGTCTCCACAAAGTCCCAACTGGAAAAGAACACATCTACTGTAACTATTTACTTAGCTTTACATTCACCTGTGTATTTTATATAGTTAGTTTTTGTTTTGTTATTTCAGCATAGATTTAAGTCTAGTTGAAACAAAAAGCTAAAAACTCAGTTCAGTTTGGTGAATAAAATGATTATCTGAACCCACTGGATTTAACCCTTAGCTACAGTATGTCACAGATTATGTCCCAGAATGCATACTTAGCCCTCACAAATGAGCATAGAGCCATTCTCATTAACTATAATATGCCAATGCAATGTGTACGACTGGAGTTAATAGTTGTGTGTTTAATCTGTGCAGACCATGGAGAGGGACACTGACCTCCAGATGGACATGCGGCCCTGCAGAACGACCCCAGTGAAGCGGGTGAGCCTGCGCGCGTCCACCTGCAGCCACTGCCTCTTATCCTCGTACTGGGCACACCAGGCCCCGTCGTAGATGTCTCCGTCCGCAATACCAGACTACAGAGGAGGCATGCATACACACACACACACACACAGACAGACACACACACACACACACACACACACACACATACAGACACACACACACGCACACACACAGACAGACACACACACACACACGCACACACACACACACAGACAGACAGACACACACACACACACAGAGACATACACACACACACAGAGACATACACACATACACACACACACACAGAGACACACACACACACACACACACACACAGACAGAGAGACAGACACACACACACACACACACACACACACACACACACACACAATTTATTTCCCCCCCATGTTATGTTATTATTGTTGTTGTACCATTGTCATTGTTTTATGTTTGTTTGTAAGCACTTTGGTTCAACTCAGTTGTTTTTAAATGTGCTATAGAAATAAAGTTGACTTGACTTGACTTGACACACACACACACACACACACAGACAAATACTTATTTCACAGTAAACAACCTAGCAGAGCAGTACATATAGCACAAGGAGCAGATGGAACAGATGTATTGGCAGACCACAGCACAGACAATGGAAAGAGAGGATAGCCAATGCTCTTCAGAGTATAGACAGTCCAATGTAGTGTTCTCTCCAAGCATGGTACCAGCCAATAACGGTTAGCAATGAAAAGTGTTTTGCAAACATACACAGATGAAGATTTGCAGTCTTCAGAATGTTACGACTACATAAGATAACAGTTTTGAGTCCTAAGAAAAGACACAGATTACAATCCGCAATGTGAGGATTTCTAGCGGTAAAAGTAAGACATTAGAAACTACTGTTCTCTTGTCATTTGTTCCTCATTTGAATCACAGAAAATAAACTGCCAGGAATATTCATACTCCATGTCTGAAGAGTTACTGCTTCATAGTTACCGGTACTTACTCCAAAGTCAACAGTACAGCATACAGTTCATGTGGAAATGTTATGATGTTACATTTTCCTCCACATCAATTGTGCATGCTCATTGTCATTGCTGTTCAGGCCCACCTGGATGTTGAGCCTGCCCCGATGCGGTCCCAGCCCTGTACGCTGGTAGGACGATGCGGTCAGCTGTGTGTCCTTCACCCGCAGAGACTTCAGACCGAGAGGAGGGCATTCTGGGAGAAGAGAGAGTCATTCAGACCATTCAGAACATGACTGTAAGTTGATAAGTATGACAAATGTAAACACCATGTTATTGTAAATTGCTCACTGAATTGCAATAGAAAGCAAGTCGACATACGAGTTGCTCTATTTAAGAGCACAGAATGCAGGTCCTTGGTGCACTCCTGCATTCTGATATGTCAGGTCTAAAGGGCCGATCACACCAAGAACAATAACTATAACGATAACTATAACCACAAAGATAACGATAACGATAAAGGCGTCCATACTGACCAACAATAAGCAAGTCTCTCCTTGTGTTAATGAATGTGATGGATAAAATGTGATGGGTTCTGATGTGTTAATGAATGTGATGGATAAAATGTGATGGGTTCTGATGTGTTGTTACATTTTTATCGTTCTCAAAATCGCTCTGAAAGTGATCCCCAAAGATATCGTTCTTCATGTCGTTATCGTTATAGTTTATGTGTGAACGTCGATATTCATATGAACGAGAACGATATTTTTGTGTTATCGTTGTTGTTGTGAACGGCCCTTAACCCAGGAAAGCACTGACACCTCAAGCACATGCTTTTCTCTATGACAATCACTGAACAGTGGCCAGTATTATATACATAGAGTCCATGTGCATTCTATAGCATAGTAAGTACTCATGTGTGTGTATGACTGAGTGAGTGAGAGACAGTGAGAGAAGGATGGAAAGAAAATGAAAAGAAAGAAAATCTCAACAAAAGAGAGGGAAAAAAGAAGTCCCACAATTACCATCTCTCCAACTGAGAGGGCAGACAGACTTCCATTGTTTGAGAAGTTCATCTGGGTCCACCAGCCATCTAAACATACACAAACCCCAAAGCCAAGGCCTTTTTTTGTCAGTTCAGTGTTTGTATAAAACCTGAATACCCTCTTTTGCCTTTGAAGCCTGCTGGATCTCTCAGCTGACTGCATTGTCACGGATCAAGAGTGCAAACTTATCAGTGTTTGTTGGTTCTGGCTCCACATGTCCCTCCTCCCACTCCGTAGTACCCTCTTACTACCCTGAGGGACTGTGAGCAATCAACTTTTGGCTTAAAAGATAAGCCTCTAATATGCAATAAAAGCGCAGGCGGTTTCACGGTGCAGTAAAGCAGAGGGTCTTATCACTGCATGAGCTGCCCAAAACTAATGATTGGCGGTCTTAAGACCCTTGGTTGACTTTGTGTTGACACAATGCTGGAGACCATAAAACATCTCTCCGACTGAAAGAAGCACTGAGGCATGCAGTGCAAGGCCAGCATCCATCTTTGCCGCTATCTGGACTGCTCCAGAGCTTAGGATAACATCCCCCGGAATGGGACATTTGAATGTTAGGGTATGGAATACGGGTTAAACTAACAGAACAAGCTGAGGGGATCATGCGAGCGAGACCTTCTCACTGGCCTTTGGGGCACACACACACACACACACACACACACACACACACACACGCACACACACGCACACACACACGCACACACACACGCACACGCACACGCACACGCACACGCACACACACACAACCCTTTATTGTTTCCCCGTGGTTCTCGTTTTTGTGGATTCCAGAAAAAGGGGCCTTACACCCCCACATTCAGGCCTCGAGTTCCTCAGAGGAAGTCTCCCAGAGAGCAGGGTCACCAACTGAAGTTGGGAGCCAAACTCGCCATGAGAGCCATGCAGTACACACAGGGGAAAAACAGACTAAAAACTCCCCTCCATGGATATCAGGGAGAAAGAGGGAGGGAGATGGAGAGAGAGAGAGAGGGAGAGAGACAGGGAGAGGGAGAGCAGGAGAAACAGACCAGGGAAGATGGGGAGGAAATTCTGCAGATGGCTAGCCCAGACTCTGCAAGGCAAAACGTAGGGACTTTTTTACTTTCAACAGGAAGTCTCAGCATACGGAATGTCTGTTCTCTTTGAGTTCTGTTGAAAAATAGTTTGGGGCAAACCAGATAAGTTGAACCTTGTCAAACATTTTTAAGTAAAGGTTATGTAAGAGAGGAACAAATAAACAAAACAAACAATTTCCTCACATCTTATCAGTGTAAATTCCATGACAAATGATTTCCACTAAACCCCAAGCTTCTGGCCAAACTACAAATAAAACACATTTTCAGAGGCATTGTAGGTCATGTTGTAGTGTTCACAAACTCTCAATGCTATGATAAGAGATACTGTGTATCTGTATATCTCTGTATCTATAGCCGAAACCTTTCAAACACAATGCACATTACCAACGATCTTATTCCTATCTCCATGAACTGTGTGTAGAGCTACATATTGACACTACATTAAGGAACATTAATCAGCCTCTTGTGAAATGGCTAGCCTGCCCTCAGACACTGCTGAACACCACATTGTTTTGAGTCATGTTCAGTCGGCCAGTCACACTCCCCAGATGTTGTCATATGATACTTCTCAAAAACAAGAGCAGACCATAACACTCGCTGCACTAATAGGCTAGCAGATTGACTGACACTTTATTTGGATAGCCTGATTGAAACACTCTATAAACAGTCAGTAAATCCTGTAGAAGCTATGCGTTTCCTTATAACTAGCCTAATTTCTCAAATTTCTGTCAACTATATATCCATTAATGTCAACCGAAAACTTGACAATATCTGGCACTTAACTGTTAGTCTACCCTTTACTTATTCATATTCCTCACGATCAGAAGAGTGTCAGCAAATTGTCCGTGAACAGCTATAAAAAAAAAGTGAAATGATTAAGGTGTGTTATATAGCTGAGAAGACAAATGACTAGTGAAAGAGTACTTTATCTACTAAAGCAAATGTAAGCACACAGTTCTAGGCAGCAACTGCAGGCTGGCAGACCACGAGAGAAGCTGTCAGCTTGATACTGAAGCTTGCAGAGAAGCACAACGTCTCCCCGTCTGAAGCACGATAAACGTTGCAGCACCAGCCTTCAGTTCTACACAGTATGATAACATACTTATGTCCATGTTATGCATACCACATACACCTCTATGCTAATTAGAAGCTGCATACATACGCATCACTGGTTTCTCTGTTTTCACTGGTTTCTTTGGCATTTCTTTGGTTTCTTTGGCCTTTGGCTTCACGGGGGCTGGCGTAGACTTCCCAACAGTGGTGGCTTTTTTAGTGGGCTTTGGGTTTTTGGGCACAACTTTGGGCTTCTTTACCATGGTGTTATGCCCCTTCCCTACCTTTGCGCTCCTCGCGATCCTACAGAACAACTTGGCTGCAAAAAATGGCAAAAGCGAGCTCATGAAACTGAGAAAACAAGT
The DNA here is from genome assembly GCF_046254945.1 of Alosa pseudoharengus. Classification (NCBI taxonomy): domain Eukaryota; kingdom Metazoa; phylum Chordata; class Actinopteri; order Clupeiformes; family Clupeidae; genus Alosa; species Alosa pseudoharengus. Next base: position 7,637,097 of record NW_027468657.1, read on the forward strand.
TTTGTTTTGTGGACGAAAAATGAATGAAAGAATGACAACAAGTCACAAATTGGTTCTACACCCTTGCTTCTAGGGAGGGAGGAAGAGTCTTGAGTTCCTAACTTGGAAGAGACAGCAGGATTAACTGTGGTTTGCCTGCAGGGCAGTGAGTGAGTCAGACAGAGAGGCAGACCGAGTCTGAAGTGGAGCAGAAGAGCTGACTCAGCATCTCCTCACTTGTACTCCACTTGGGTTTGGGGGGGGGGGGGGGATCTCCAAGCTATTATGGGATGTTTGGGTTGACCCAGATTTTTGACCCAGTGTAAGGCCAAATGTGCATACAAATGGAAGCACTCACATTTACAAGGTCTGAGCTGATGTATTTACATTCTGCTTTGCCAGGTTTCAGAATATCATTTCAACTGTCAGGGTTACAATGGTTCTCTCTATGAGACTTTTGGAAACAATTATGTGTTTGAACTCAATTTGAATGTTACACAACCAGTTTCCTGGGAGGAAAAGAAAAAAATGAAGAACAGATAATGGCAGCACATTGGCTTTTGTTTTAAACTGATATACTTTTGATTTCTTTCAGTGGTGATAATACATTGCTCTGAATTTCCTTCATGGTTAAGTGCAGCACACTAGAACTCTCCTGCATGCACAACACACGCACACACACACACACACACACACACACACACATACACATATATATATATATATATATATATATGTGTGATATATATATATATACACACAGGCGAAAAGAGAATAGAATGAGTGTGCCTGTTGCACACTGGTGCATCTGGTTTCCATCAGTGACTGATAAACTAAGAAATATTAGCCCTCCCTTACGCGCGCGCGCACACATACCACACACACACGCACGCACGCACACACACACACACACACACCCCTTTGACCCATTTCTTGTACATTGTACATTTTAGACAGAAACATCTAGCCTACTGTAACTCGGCTTCCTGACAATTTCATGCAATGCTTCATTTTCCGTGTTTCAGTGATCATATGGAAATATTAAAGTTCATTAAAAGCATCACCACAATAACAACAACACAAGGCAATACATACAGTTCGACCTCAGATGGAATCTTAAGTGTGAAATCTCTATGACAGCTGGCAATTAAAGGAGCACGCAACCTGGTCTGCCTGCAGAATTATGTAACTGCGCGCGATGTTTAAAAACAGACAACATGGGTCAACATGCATCATGCACTTCCACTTTAACAAATTACTTATGGAATAGGTCAGTTAATAACAGCGTCAATACAAATAAACCACATCTATTCAAATACATTTTGACATTGTGTTTGAAGGACCGTTAGCCTAAATTTAGCTCACAGGCAGAAAGCCTAATTCATTTCTCACCTAACTCAGGTGGCTCATTGTCTTCGGCTTTGTTCCATACTCTCCTTTCCACGTTTTTGTCGATTTTCTCATTCAAGTCTTCGGTGGTAAAATGCACAGTACTGGACGTGTTGCTCTTTGTTTCAGTCTTTGCAGTAGTAGTAGTAGTTTTTGCATTTGACCATTTGGAACCTCCTATAGTTGTCGTTTCTGTTTTAACTGCGGTGACTATTTTAGTATCATCGGTTGGCTTGGTAGTTGGGATGAAGGTGGTCGTCAATACAGGAGCCAAGGTAGTAGGTCTACTACTGTTGTTTGATATGCCGGTGCCGTTTGTGCGGTCCTGGCTTTCCGAATAGACCAATGAAACATTACCACAACTAGATAATCGCGTAATGCATATAAGAGCAAAAGTAGAAAATAACACAAAAGCCATGTCTCATTCGTGCAAAATCAGAACGAAAATCTGACTATTGTGCAGATTCTCAAGTCCTCATAATTGGCCAAACCCCGTAATTCGTCGATAGCATGCGCAGACAAGTTTAGGGAGTAGACTACGGACAAACTTTTGCCGTAATACCCAGAACAGATGGAACGCTGGTAAATGTTAAAACATTTCATTATATGTAGGCTAATATGAAAGCATGTGTGTTTTTCTATTTCTTTTCTATTGTGTGATTTGTCTATTTCTATTTGTTTAAAGGGCTTAATAATGTAATCTTATTTCTAAACAATATTTTGGATCTATGCGCCTGGTTACCGCACAACCGGACAGACACAACAATAAGTACTGAAAGTGCACCCTCTGCTGGAGACGATAGTGTGCAATGTACTACAGCCTACAACCAAATATACTGAGAAAAACAGATTAAAATGTTGTCTGAACAACAGTTAAAATAGAGAAAAGTAAGACCCACAATCCGTAGGCCTAGTTGCATCTTGCGAGAAAATATTTAGCAAGTTATTACAGGGCTACATTTTACCAAAAAGAATTATAGGAATCGTATAGTGGCCTACTAGGCTATTTTAAGATCAAGTAGCCTAATCTTGTAGGAATACTATACTATAGTATTTTGGGATACACTATAGAAGTAGGATTAGCCTACTATAAGACTGTAGCCTACAATCGGAACACAAGACAGGGTAGCCTAAGGATAGTACAGATGTAGGCCTATTACACTCTACCATATTACTACTGTGTTTTTAGACATTTCATTTTTTCTGTTTATTATTTTTTATATGTAAAGCACTTTGTTTAGAAAAGCGCTCTATAAACAATTATTATTATTATTATTAATATTTGTATTATTATTACCATAGAACTAGAAGTAGCCTAGGGGAACTCATGTCATGAAGACGTTGAAGTTCAAGTTAAGACTAATGAAGAACATCTCATATCATAGGCCCCTTTGCTTAAAAGAACACGACCTTTGCGTTTCAGTTAACCTTTAATTCCCCATCTATAACGTTGAAAGCTGAACGGCTTCTTCTGTTTCATATTATGTTCAATAGCCTAAGCCTAGGCCACAGAAGTAAATGAAAGAGTCCTCACTTAGGCTAATTTATCATTGTTAATTTGTTACCCATGCAACTGGAAACGTGTATGGGTGTTGATGTTAAACAAGTTAACTCACGTCTGTCCAGTAAAGTATGTAAAATGGCAGTTTTTTTATGTTAGTGTAGCCTATTTTCAGATGACACTAGATGGCGCCTAAAGACAAGCTTACAGATATGAACACACTGCATGCGATGGCCGCAACTAAGTAGCTTACTGTGCATACGTGTATGGTATTCTTTTTCCTAAAGTGAACTGACATGTTTTTGTTTGTTTGTTTGTTTGTTATTAGTCATACTGTTCTGCTTTATATTGTTCTTCATGAATAAGCAGGGCTTGTAAGACCATGGATAGCCTACTGTCAAAAGACAAACACCTCTTTAAAGGCAACACACTATCATTCTTCTCTAAGATAAACCTCAAATTCATTGAAAAAAACAATCATAAAATTTATTTAAAAATCAAACTTATTCTTTAATTTATATGAGGTAAATATAAAACCAACATTTTGAAAATAAAAATATAAAACAATTAAATGATCTAGCTAAAGTAAACACTTTTATTTAACAACTAACCATTGTTTCTTTGAAAAACCCGATCTTTAGATTTGTATACTTCAATTAGCCTGTAGTCCAGGTGTTATTATAAATTGATGACTTCACTTTGCATAATGCAGATAAGTTTTGATAAGGTAAAGTGCATACAGGCTACTATAATCTCATGTAAAGCCTTAATTCATGCCTGCTATTCAAATAGGGCCATTGTAAGATGTTCTGTTTTGAAGGCACTCTCAGGCGTGTAGCCTGTCTTGTGGGAGATGGAGAATACAGCACTCTGAGGTAAGAAGGTCACAGCAGTTTAGTCATTCTGTGTGGTTGCTGCTTTCATTTACAGAAACACAACAAAGACCCTTTCAGAACATTACACAAGTTACAAAAACATATTTGTATTAGTGTGTGTGTGTGTGTGTGTGTGCGTGTGTGTGTGTGTGTGTGTGTGTACTGTATGCATTGCCCACATATGCATATATGTGTTATGCTTGATGTTTAGCAAACAGCTCGTGCACTGGATAGACTTTCATCCAGCAATGAAATAATCCATGCTGTTAGTTCCAAAATACCACCGGCTTGACAGGAAAAATAACATTAATCTTTTTTAAAAGATCACATTTTTACAGCATGTTCAGTAACAGACAGTTCCATACGCCACACTGTTATCCATTTCAAACAAATACAAATTCATTATCCTCTTACAAGTTGAATTTGAATACTGAACGATAGAATGTTGTGAGAAAGCACAGGGCTATGGACCAGGGCGGTTGGCCTTTGCCCTCTTATGCAACATCAATAGTTTCATCTGTAACATAAACCAGGAAGGAAAAGTCTTCAGGGTAACAGTTGCTCCCTCCGGTCTGATTGAGTATAATAGTTCTCTTGAATATACTTCCATAAATTGAATTGCTAATTCTGATCGGATCTCACAGATACATTAAACATGACCCTCCTGGTTTTACATTGCATCATAAAAATTAGCTTGGCGTTGTAAATTTGAGCAATTCCGCCAACAGTGCCGGACTGTTTTGCTCGCAGAGGCCAGCAGATATGTTTTAGAGATACAGCGCAGCATGATGTCATTTTACATTTCAACCACAGTATCCTGTGTAGGTGAGAGTGCTGCATAAGCTCCAACCTAGCGGAATCAGTGGATTTGCTTGCATATTAAGGAACAGAGCCGATGGGGTCTTCCTCCCCATTGCAGCTTCTGTTGTTATTTCAAGTGGAAGGAGCCATCAGTGAGTGCCACGATCATTAGTCTTAGGTTTTCGGCTGCTTATTTGAGATGCTTACTCACACTGAGTGTGTGTGTGTGTGTGTGTGTGTGTGTGTGTGTTTGTGTGTGTGTGTGTGTGTGTGGTGGGGGTCTAATATATTGTGATTGTTGTGATGAGCGTTCGTTTGTGTGTGAGACGTCCGAATGTACAGTATGTCCGAATGTGAGTTCAGAGGTTCATGTGTGTCTGTGTGTCTGTGTGTCTGTGTGTGTTCCACAGGTCCAAGCTTGTGTGTGCGTGACTGTGTTAATGTGCTCTTGTGTGTTCTTGTGTGTGTGTGTGTGTGTGTGTGTGTGTAAGTGAGTGTGTGTACTCACAGCGGAGGTCTGAGGTAGAGCAGCACGCCGCTCCTTTAATGACCTCTGAGAGGGACAGGCCCAGGCCATGCACAGGGAACCTGAGAACCTGCTGGGTAACTTCTGTTGATCTAAGCCAGGTGAGGGGCCCCACTCACTGGTCTGCAAATGCTATGTGTGTGTGTGTGTGTGTGTGTGTGTGTGTGTGCATATGCATATGTGTTTATTCATACATGCTTATATATGTCAAGTCCATACATTGCATTGCATAGCTGTGCATTTAAGTTAACAGCCTAATTTCAATATGTACTTACGGCAACATTTGTACATGTAGGCCATGTCTAATTCTGACCTTGTGTGCCTAGCGTGTGTGCCTAGCGCACGTGCGTGTGTGTGTGTGTGTGTGTGTGTGTGTGTGTGTATGTGTGTTTGTGTGTGTGTGTGTGTGTATTCAGTGAGCACATCTGTATGTGTGGCTGTACTGATGGAAGCCAGCTGAAAAAGGGGGAGTCTGCGTTTAGCCCCGTAAACCCTCGTACGGCCACGGGACTCTCGTTTCACTGCACCTTGTGTGTGTGTGTGTGTGTGTGTGTGTGTGTGTGTGTGTGTGTGTGTGTGTGTGTCTGTGTGTGTGTGTGTGTGTGTGTGTGTGAGTGAGAGACAAGTGTATCCTTCACGACAGGGGGAAAGGGGAGATTTAGAGTAAACGCCGGAGTGCTCGGCCGCGCGCTCTCACCTTTCCGTGCGCCGTGAAAGGCAAATAAACCCCGCGCTCGCCCCCTCTCAGCAGGTGGACGCGGCCCACACTGCTCCCGCACGGCAGGGCCACGCTCATTTCTAGCCGTTTGTAGCTCCAGGCGATACGAGCCAAAGTGAGAGAATGACATCTGGACACCACTGACCAAGAAGTTCACTTCTAGTCTCGCACTCACACACTTCCTCATATGAAAGGTGCTGTGGGAGAAGGAGGGGGAGGCAAGAAAGAGGATTGTGATCATACAAAATAATGAGATATCTTTAGAAGGTTTTGACAAGTGAAAACCGGAGAGCAGTGAAAACAATATTTTTGGTCATGATGAAATTCTATACAGTTTCCTGAGCACACCATAATATTATGAAAATATGATTTTAAAGATTTCGGTTGTATTTTACAAAGTTAGTGCATCGTGAAGGGGCAATAACTGTCTAATTGAACTTCCTGACCTAGTGTGTGAAATCTAATATGGCTAAATTGGAAATTATTTACGAAAGCATCTATATTGACTGTAAACCCAATTAAATACAAATCTGTTTTTTTTTCCATACACCGGGCTCTCTCCAGAAGTATATGTTTATATATATATATATATATATATATATATATATATATATATATATATATAGAGAGAGAGAGAGAGAGAGAGAGAGAGAGAGAGAGAGAGATAAATTTGAGTACATACTGTATGAGAGTATTTACTTGCCTTTGAAAATAATTAAAACTTATATTGTCCAACACCTCTTATTTGACCCCATCCTAATTTCTTGCACATAAGCACATAAATTAAATTTACCAAACCAAATGCACTTTGTCTATAAAACAATAAAAAATGTAATACATGTCTCCGGGCAGAGAACCATAATACAAATACAATATTGTTTGTTATTGAGGATTTAAAGAAAATGTATGTGGTCTACATATTTTATCATATATCCAACATTCCTTTATTAAGTTTTGTGCAGCTTTTCACAATGAATAATTCACTAGTAACAAAGCTACAAACGTATTAATAAAGCAACAGGCCAATTAGAGTTCAGTAAACATTCAGGGAGAAATGGATGGAAATGGAGAATGATTTATTAAACAGGTTTATTTACCTTCCTATCTCACTGTGTGATATGATCATGGAGCATTCCTGCTCTAAGAGATATTTAATAACTAATTGCATTAATCTATAACAATGAATTATTTTTGTTGATAATACAATACAGAAATTCCTTATAGATTTTTTTATTATTTAAAGCTTATTAAGTGGCAAGATGTGTTTTTACATTTACAGTATATGTAGTTCCGATATTATCTAAGAAAAGGCTCAGAATGCATACAGAAGATCTTTTAGTCAGAAAAACTTTCATCCATACTTTTCATTCCTGAAAATGTTCTCTCCTCCAGAACAGAAGGAGGAGCCTGCACATCCCAGGACGGTCCGGTTCCTCAGTGCTGCATG
>NW_027468657.1:7649332-7651832 GCF_046254945.1 Alosa pseudoharengus
CACACACACACACATACACCACACTCAAACACAAATACACAAATAACGTGTGTATAGATATCAAGCTTGCTTAGATATATACACTTTCCTTTAAGGTGACAACCAGAAATGTTTTTTTTCCCCTAATATATACAAATAAAAATGGGTTCAAATGAATTTCCACATGCAGTATACAGAAAGGTGAGCTTGCACACACAACATGCTTACACTTGGAGATCTCCTTCTTTTCTTTTGCCTCTCTACCTCTCTCACAGACATACACACACACACACACACACACACACACACACACACACACACACACACTTTCTGGCTGAGTATAATTCAGGATTGTGTTAGGGCTTCTCAGAAACACAGGTTGTGGACTGGTTCCTTTTCCTCTGTTATTTATTGGGTGGGTAGTGAGTGGCTGCCTGCTTATTTATGCCAGATTGCTTCTCCAGATGTTTTTTTGGGAAGAAATCCCCCACCCCTCCACACACCCCCAACCCCACCTCCCCCCACTCCCTCTCCTTCTCCACCCCCCTCCGTCCAGATGGAAATCATTTTTTATAACGCTCTGTAATCCCTCGTCTTTTCCACCGCATTGTGATAGGAAACTTATGATGGGTTGAGAGGAACAGTGTGGGGTTAAGGCCAAGTCTTGTCAATGGGAAACAATCCCTTCTTCTCACCATTAAATAAAGCCCACATCTTCATTCCAGGGACAGTCTTTCCGTGTGTGTGTGTGTGTGTGTGTGTGTGTGTGTGTGTGTGTGTGTGTGTGTGTGTGTGTGTGTGTGTGTGTGTGTGTGTGTGTGTGTGTGTGTGTGTGTGTGTGTGAGTGTGTGTGTGTGTGTGTGTGTGTGTGTGTGTGTGAGTGTGTGTGTGTGTGTGTGTGTGTGTGTGTGTGTGTGTGTGTGTGTGTGTGTGTGTGTGTGTGTGTGTGTGTGTGACCTGGCAGCTACTTTTTCCTCTCTACCTTCCTTTTTTTAAACTCTAAATGTCGAGGCTGTGTAATGAAGTTTCATGTGCAACAATTGTTTCGCATTAGTTCTTCTGAAAAGCGGTGTAGCATGTAGCGTGGTGGCAAGAGAAATGGACTAGGATCCAGATGGCACAGCCCTCACCGGTTAGCCATGAGAATACTGCTGAGGCAGTTATTTTAGTCTCTGCCCGGCTAGAGGAAAGGGTACACAAGTTAGGTAAAGAACCTTTTTTGACCTTTTGTGCAAATAGCTCCAAGCAGCTGCTTGGGCAATTTTTTGCTCCTTGACTGTGGGAATATTATCCAGAAACTAATTGAATTATGATGTTTTGTGTGATGAAGGCATCTATCAAAGAATGGAAACTCAGCAGTCTTTTGATCTGTCTGGGCTCCATGAGGATTGTATTTTAAAAAAAGGGTCTACAGTGCAACTTTAATGTTTTAGCGTTGTAAAAATCATTAACACCCACAGAAAGCAGAAAAAAATCACAGAAAAAAAAAAAACAGGCATGTCATTGGGGATGTCCTTTTAACACGGGCGGAGTGCTGTATATATTATTTTGTGTTCCCTGGCCTCTAGTGAGGTCCACTGACGTGGGAGTGTAGGCCAGGGGGAAACGCACACACACACACACACAAATAGACACACAAACAGACACACAGACTAGATTGATGAGGAGCCTGTGTGGGTCCCTGGATGACACGCTCCACTCCACAATATTAAAAACTCCCACACGTTTCAGGGAGGCAGAATTGCCCTTGCTGGGGCTGCACTGAGCCTCTCCGTAATGAGTCACATTTGTTTCATCTTGATAGATGGCACACTCCACTGAATACGCGCGACTGTAGGTAGGAGCGCTGCCGCTATCCCGGCCTGCCCCTACGCATTGATCGCCGTTGAAGGACATGTTGACAACTACACTGGGGATCCTTTCAACTAAGACATTCAAAGTCCGTCGAAAACAATGATCGTTAACTACTTCTGTGGTACCGGTACCGGTGGGTGGGGGTGTGGTGGGTGGTGGGGGATCCGAAACACTTTGTCACACTGAAAATTGTAGTGTCTCGCACAACCTGTTACCTGCATGCGCGAGAGTCTATCGCTCGACGCGGCTGCCACAGCCCTCCTCTGAGCTTCGCCTCGAAAGGCTTTTCTAGCGCGTCTTTGCGTTGCATTGTTCAACCTGCCAGGCTATTTGGGAAAGCAGGTGTGAATGAATATTCAGTGGTTGTGGTATTTTTTAACTCGCAGAGAGAGAGAGAGAGAGGGAGAGAGAGAGAGAGGCTTGTGACAGCGTTTTTGTCGGAAGATAATTTAAGCCGAGTCTTAATCACGATCGGTGCGAACGTCCAAGTGGAACATGGGAAATGTGGCGAAGTGAGCTGTGGGCTGAAGTGAACCAAAATGTTCACGGCCGTTCGGGAACAGTGTGTGTGTGTGTGTGTGTGTGTGTGTGTGTGTGTGTGTGTGTGTGTGTGTGTAGAGCTTTGGTTTCGACAGGAACTCTCGGCGGGTTTATTAAATCACACCTT
>NW_027468657.1:7660435-7662935 GCF_046254945.1 Alosa pseudoharengus
GGCATTCGCCGAAAACCTGCAGCACGACATCATCCACCCCCCCCCCCCCCCCCCCCCGCCCACACCACTACCATCATCCTTCCTCCCCTGGATGAAAAGGTTCATCATTTTCCCTCGATCCACATAAGCGTCTGTTTCCACCCTGGACTCTTTTTCATGTCTTCTCTCGAGCTCACGACTCAAAGGAGAGGAGGGGCGGTCGCACGAAAAAAGCCAGTCCTTGTAATCGCCTTCATCATTAGGAGGCAGAGTTGAGCTTATCCTGGCTGCGGGCTCGTGCAAAGGCTAATCTTATGGGCTTTCTTGAGCTGTCAGAAAGATATGTCTCTCGTCAATTCACATTCTGAGAGACCATGCAGTCTGTTTGGCGAAATTCACTGGCAATAAGTGAAATCTGACCTTGTGGCGCACACTGACCTGACTCGAACTCTCTCCTCGCTGCACATGTGAGCTGCAGCCAAGTCCGAAATTCGACCCAGCCCAAGTGCTGGCCCGCGGTCATCCTAACTGCAGTTAAAAGAGGGCCGTGACCTTTGAGTGCAGAAATGGCAAGAGCTGAAATCTGTTCAATAAAACGCTTGCCTTTCCCCATAAAATCTTTGGTGCGGACTTTGATCGTGGCATGATGCTTTCCACCACTCCACCGAGGTCCAATGGAAATTGGGTATTTGAGCAGATATGCTGAAGGGCCGATTTCTTTGTCGAGGCACCACTTCACTTGCGATTTGTAATTGAAAACAAAACAGCAGCTGAGCGGACGTGGTGGGTACCGTGACGCCATACCAAAGCACATCTCCGCCATGTCCAGGAGGCGCGTGTACAGTGTGTGCATCCCGAAGGCTGGGCAGGGGGGTCCGGTCTTCCGTGTTTTTTTTTGTTTTTTTTGTCGTTCTCTGCTGCAGCCAGCCCTCCTTCCTCTCCACCGCACTTCCTCTCCACCGCACTTCCGCAGTAGCCAAAACCAAGAGGACAAAATAAGTCCATTACTTTTTTTTCCAGAGTAGCCCCCCACACACACACACACACACACACACACACACACACACACACACACACACTTGCGTCTGAAGCGAGACAGTGATGTGCGCTGACAGGCTCTGCTAATTGGAGTAAATTCATTTACCTCGGGCGCCGTGTTCGCACAAAGTGCCGCGCGCCGCCTGAATAAGTGATGATCGGCAGGGCCGCGTATAAGCCCCGACTTCTTCAATCATTTAACGGCGCAATCTGCTAATTAGCAGAGAGAAAGCCAGGCTTTCAGCTACAATTAAGACGGGCCTCTGTCAGTCAGGGGAGAGCGGCCGGGGAGAGGCTCCCTGATTTATTCATCCTCGGAGCAGATGCTGTGTGCAGCAGGGGTTTGGATGGAGGGATCGAGGGACGGAGGGAAAGCAAAGGGATCTGAGGGATGGTGGAAGAAACACGGGAGAAGGAGGATGGGGAGGAGGAGGAGGAGGAGGTGGTGGAGGAGGTGGTGGTGGTTCAGGAGTTGTGCAAGAGTGTTTTTTTTTTCTTTTCTCTTTCTCTTTCTCTTTTGGTGAAGAATAAGAAGGGACACGCAGAGCAATGTAGAGGCGTGAAGAGGTGGGAACGAGAGTGTAAATGTGCTGAGACGAGGCGTCTGGGGCAGTGTGGAGGAATGGAACTCTGGACCCAGGAGGGGTGTGTGTGTCTGTGTGTGTGTGTGTGTGTGTGTGTGTGTGTGTGTGTGTGTGTGTGTGGTGGTGGGCTTTTTTTAGCAGTGCGGCCGGCAGCGCGTCAGCCGATGTGTTTCCGCAGAGGCTCGGTGGTCAGTGATAGCGGGATTCTCTAACGCTCAGAATGAATGAAGTGCTCCTGAGCTCCAGGGATAAGCAGCGAGCTGACAGGGAGAGAGTGTTAACCTCACAGCAATTTCAATTGATGCTCTCGCCCCTCTCAAAGCTTCAGAGCAAAACATAGCCTTTTTATGTCTCTCTCTCTCCCTCTCTCTCTCTCTCTCTCTCTCTCTCTCTCTCACTGTCTGTCTCTCTCTATATATATATATCTCCCTCACACACACACACACACACACACACACACACACACACACATACAGGTGCACAAAGTAGAACCATGCTCTGCACATATTCCCACTTAAAACGTGACTGCAATGAAATGACAGTTTTAGCCATGGACTGTTCTATATATGCAGTCTATGGTTTACCCCTCAATCCCCCCTTGAGCTACAGTATCCGAGGGCTGTTCACTCAGCCTGTGGTGGAGTTTTATTGCCTCTGTGAGATCACTGGAACTGTCTAACAAAAAAGGAAATCTTTTTTTTTTCAGAGTGTATTTACAGTGTGTCTGACACGTAATGTGAAAATTATTTTCTTTAACAACATTGTCATGTCCAAAATTTGACAGCGCTACACGACAGCAATAAGATTTGGCCGCATGTGAGAGACGCTGGGTGGACAGGGGCCAGTAACCGCGGTAACAGTGATGGATGGAGCAGTCATGGCGCAGGAATGGAGCCTGC
>NW_027468657.1:7665435-7687935 GCF_046254945.1 Alosa pseudoharengus
CTATAATCTCACGCCTTGACAACCGTCCAGTCCATCAATTGCACGCTCAAGGGGTTTTATGCCTTTGGTGTATCGGGGCCAGCTTTCACAGGGCTAGGCTGCTTTGGCCGCCGCTTGCCGCCGTTTGACGGCTGATATGGCAGGCGTTTGTGGGTCAAGGAGAGAGGTGGCGCGCGCCCACAAAGGGACGTGGCGGAGGAGGTGTCCTCTGAAAGCACCCCCAGAAGGCCGTCCTGGACGCCATCGCTTGACACACAGACGTGGCTGGATGACACCGATTGAAAAACGGACATGTTTTTCCGTTGACATCAGTGTCAACGGAGCGGCGGCTTTTGCCAGGAAATCTACCGTTCAGCCCTGGAAGGGCTTTTCATAAATACTTGCATTCGAACAGGGTGTCCAAGGGATTTAAAACAGAAATATGAAACAGGAATCAACAGGGTTCGTTTCAGTCACACGATTAAATTCAAATGTTTTGTGTTGTTTTAAACGAACGTAATTACATTTTGTATCAAAATCAAGGGCCGGACTTCTGACAATATTTACTCTCACAGTAATTTAGTGTATCCAGGAATAATATCATGGCTTACACACAAGCAAAACAGTGTAATAGAAGATTGTGTGATATTTCTTTTGACATTCATAAACAAGTGAAAAAATGTGTAACATAAAATAATAATGGAGGAATGAAATCCTCTGAGCTAGCTCTGTTCATCCCAAGGCAGCCCATTATTTTAATGAATAGCAGACTCCATGTGCTGGCAGATTACCAATGTATTATGATGTTTTAGCAGTTAAGACAATAGAATTACAGCTATAGTCTTAGACAACAATGTGGAGATCATTTATAAACTAAATATGAACTTTGACTCAGTTTCACCACATGAATAGATTCATTTTGTGTGAATAGAAAACGCTTACTGTCACACCTTAGGTGGCCTCAGAGGATGCTGCTAGACCTGTCCTAGCCTTCCGTCTCTATTTTAAGAGACTTGAAATTTAAGACGGTGTTTCTATACATGAACACTGGAATGATGAGATCCCCACCGACTGGCAGCTACTGAGCCAAAAAACAAACATGTGCCCTCCAACAACAAACAAACAACAAAACAGCAGCAACAACAACAACAACAACAAACCTGGGGGCCCTGCCGCTTGCGTTCACCTCGATCGGCTCCTTCAGCCGAGGGTAGATGGGTGTGGGCGCTACGCTGGGCCACGACGCCTCCAGCCTCAAATTTCATGCCAGAATATCCCATTTATTATTAATGAGCATGTAAATAACTCTGAGCAGGAGCCTCCATAGCTTAGGCCGACCTGAGGTCTCGGGCTCAATTATTTTGATTGTTTTTTTCCACCCCCTGTTAAGGGTCCCAGTTGAACTGGCTGTGGCCGGGGCCTTTGGAGAGCTGAGTGGAATCCTATCAACATAAGTTAGGATTTCATGCTCCTGTGGTCGTCTCATCACACTGGCGAAGAAGTCTCTGTGACCTTGAGTGTGTGTGTGTGTGTGTGTGTGTGTGTGTGTGTGTGTGTGTGTGTGTGTGTTTGTGTCTGTGTGTGTATTTGTTTGTTTGTGTGTTTATTTATTTTGGGTGAGGGTTGCTCTCCCTAACTTCCTTCATGGATAGCACACAGACATGCACATGTATGAACACACACACACACACACACATACACACTCACAAACACATATGTATGAAAACACACACACACACACACACACACACACACACACTCACAAACACATACGTATGAAAACACAGACACACACACACAGACACACACAGACACACACACACACACACACACACACACACACTAATCCACGCTGACCACTCATTTTTCTACCTGGCTGGTCCATTGCCTTGACTCCTGGGGTAAACGGCATCTTCAGGCAGCTGTTTGTGACACCCCGGCCCTGCTTGTCTGACCATTAGATGGGCCACGCACTGCAAGGCCTGAGGAGAGGTCGTTAGAGGGCAACAGATGGGTCCCAGGTTCACGACAAAAACCACAGCGATGTTCACAGCTTGCCTCTTTGTTCTTTTACAAAACCGCATCCGTCAACACAACAAGCGCTGCCACTATGCTACAACCAAGCTCCTGATGAATGAATGTTGTGGGATGTTGAATGCTGAAATGATCAATTATTTATTTGTTTATTAAATGGTTTTATTTTTACTACCGTAACACTTACTGTAATTAAATTTTTCATACGTTGTTTTACTTCTTTGAACAAAGAGGAATGCCATAACTGGTTTTCAGTTTGATGTATTCACCAGGTGTATGAGCATACAATAATACATTAGGCTACTATTAAATAAAATAGTCATGCATTATGCCAAAATGTATTAGTTGAAATGTCGCAGTTGAAACACACAGCAGAATGCCACAGGGCTCAGTATTCATCTCAGACTGACCGGCCGTGTTCACTTAGTCTGCTGTGGACGAGGAGGAGACGACGGTGGATACAGACAGAGACACAGCAGTCAGTCATGCTCTGCGACAGCTAACCCTGCACATTAATCTTTAATCTTAAAACTCTCTCTCTCTCTCTCTCTCTGTGTGTGTGAGTGTGTGTGTGTGTGTGTGTGTGTGTGTGTGTGTGTGTGTGTGTGTGTGTGTGTGTGTGTGTGTGTGTTGGAAGGATATAGAACAATGTCTGGCATGTGCTCTCACTAATAATTAGTCAAAGGGTCATTATTTTTTGATCGCCTATTCCTGCGAGGGAGGATTTGCGGATGGACTTCATTTGCAGGGTCGTTCATATAGTATGCATTATGGATATCATGGATTCCTCCCTCCAAAGAGCAGGTCAGGCCTTCACTGGCGTCTATTCAGTGGCTATTAGCCTGACTCCCTGTCAGAGCCTCTAAGATGCTAAACAAGGAGGAGAGAGCACTGACTCTATGAGCCTGCGGTGGTCCCGCATCTAATCATAAGGCTGTAAAGTGCCCATCATCCCCTGTTTTGCATGTGGAGGTTTATTATTATTTATTATTTATTATTATTTGGAGTTGTGGGGATATGAGGTCTTGCCTGTGTGTGTTTGTTTGTTTATTTGTTTATTTGTTTGCATGGTGAGAAGTGAAATCTGTTGGGACAACCCACCATGGACCAAACACATAAGCCAAGAGCGAGGAGAGATAACGTAACGTTGCGCTGTGAATGTGAATGAGTTTCATCCTCAGGTCTGTTGAAGGTGCTCACCACAAAGCTTTTGAGAGCAACCTGCCCAACTAGTTTCCACCCTCCCCCTCAAAAAAGGAGTTGCATTTTTAATGAAACTCAAATCGCAGCTTCTGAGGGGGCCTACTGGCATAAACATGCGTGCGCCTATCTCGTCCAGACAAGCTCGTCAGAGTTGGATGCCACAGAGAAACGCCAAAAGCAAACACGAGATGTTTACCTGCACTTGATAACCACCTGAGTGATGGCCCGTTAACCCCGCTCACTTTTTGTTACGAAGCTGAAAGTTTCATGATGTTTTGTTTTGACAGATCAACACATCATCTCGCTGAGATCTCAAGAGTGCTAAAGCCCAGCGAGACGATATGTGGTGGAGATAAATTTGATTTAAAAAATACTGCGTGAGACAGTTGGTCAGAAACTTTCTGTTGCCTCTGTGTAAAACGGTCTTTGAATTGATGAAGAAGAACTTTATTCTGGCTGTACAAGATGTAGGTAGACCACATCTGAAAATATCTAAAAGATAGCAGTTAAAATTCTGGTCTTTCAATAAAAGACGCCAGGACAATTGTCCATACGTCAGTGACAATATGCATTATATTGTCATAATTCATTTTGTGGAAGGTAGAAAGGTAGATGGCATAGGACTGTTATGACAAAATAAATGACATAGGAGCAGCAATCAGATCAGCCTTGCAGAAAGCCCTGGGGGAGTCCTTAGACCAAATGAAAGTAATCCAGCCGCTGAGGTAAACATGCTCCCTATTCAACATGATGGACATCTGAATTAGGAGAACAAGCATAAGGGTATCTTTCATCTGAAGGCTTCTCCCTTCTCCTTTATCTGTGAGGTGGTGATAAGCCATCAAAGAGGCATTCCTCTCTCCCCCTTGGCAGAACTCCCCATAAAGCCAGCGCAGCAGTGAGATGTCATGATGATTTAATGAAATCATGATGTGTATAATGATTTTCTTTAAAAAAAAAAGAAAGAAAAAAAAGAAGAATTATTGTGTCTGTGTGGATGATGATTTGCAGATGTTCTGTTGGAGTGTCTTGTGATGTTTCCTGTGTGATGCTTCTCACATTGTGCTGTTCTGCTCCTGCTCGTGGGCGGCTCTTTCGCAGAGGTGGCAGGAGGGCGGCACATGGAGAGCAAAGCCAAGAGAGGAGTCCACTCTGCTGCCACGGTGAAACTTGCAACTTGGAAACTTTTGACACTGTGTGCATCCAGTGCACAATACACATGCACATGTGCACACACACACACGCGTGCACACACACACACATGCACAACAAATACTAACACACAGACACACAGACACACACACACACACATTAACACACGCACACACACACGCACGCACGCACACACGCACAGAGTCACATACTCTTTCCATAATCTCCCAAATGCATGATTTGTATTGTTCAGTCCCTGGGGCATTTCTCCCTTCTGTTGCAGGAGTGTGGGAGTGGGCCCCGCAACTGGGGAGGGGAAGAGAGCGAGAGGAAGTCTCTCAGACCTCCATCTGGGCCGACAAAAAAGCTGACATGCGATTTGACCCCTGACACCCCCCCCCCCCCACCCCCCCCAGGGGTGCTGCAGCCATGGCAACCACGGAGTCATTTCGTAGGTTTTTCAAAATTCATACCATATGAAAAACGATTAGTACATTCATTTTGAAAAAAAAAAAAAAAAGAATTGAAAAAAAAAAAGTTGAGGTAGCTAAAATGCTAATGGAAACCAGATGGCTAAAGAAGTAGAGGAAGAAAAAGCAGGGAAAAGGCCCAGGAGATCTGACCCATCCGCCAAAAACCACTGAATAGCCATACAAAACAAAACAACAACAGACAACAAAACTACATGCGACGTGCGAAAAACCCAACAACTGTTAGAGGCCACCCTTGTGGCGTGCAAGTCTTACTTTTGTACAACTTCTCGGGAGAAAAATAGTATGTGACCCATTCAGCATACACACACACACACACACACACACACACACAGTCAAATCACAGGAGACCAAGGAGTATGTCATTGCGCCATGATGTATTTCTCCACTGTTGTACCTGCAGCTGTTTACACTATTCATTAATGTACCTTGGTCCATATGGCTAACTACAACGTTAGCAGCCATAGGAAGGTTTCAAATGAAACCTCTCAAAAGAGCCCACCATTTTGACTTCAACTTGGCACTCGACCAGCACTTTCTCGTGTAATTAGATGTGATTGCGCATTCAACTTGGACCAAATAGGCTGTCATATGCTCCGAGCTATAACTCTTCCCTGACAATAGAAGGTTGACAGGCGAGTGTGAGGCCCCGTCCAAGAACACCTAAGTGAGGCTGTGCGAGAAACAGCGGGAGAAATGATCTATTACTGAGGAAACATCAATTACTCAGGCTGGGCCTATCTGGCATGTTTCGCCAGGACTGTATATCTTTCCAAGCTGTATTCAGTATGAAAATAATCATTTGGCAGCGCTTCAGATAATCATCTTGCGTTCTTTTTTCACAGAGAGAGAGAGGAAAAAGTCAAGCTAAATTCAGAGCGAATGTGCAGGTAATCCGTGTAGAAAGGAGCGATTCCATATTTGGCATGGCTGAGTGAGAAAGCTTTCTGTTTGTGTTGTCTTTATTTATCTCTCTCTCTCTCTCTCTCTCTCTCTCTCCCTACTGCCAGGCCCTCTCCATTGTGTTGTGTGGAGGATCTTTTCTCTTAAGCGCTTGTAATTAGGCTTAGCGGGGAGGATTTATCTCCATCAGGTCTGAGGATGTTTTGATTCTGTGACGGGGGTATTTTCTCACACTTGGAGAGAGTGGGAAAACAAACACAAGTACAGCAGCCGCTGTACCGGACCCGCCACCTCGTTACTAAGGCTCGTTATTTTACTCTCTGCCTTTCTCTCTCTCTCTCTCTCTCTCTCTCTACCTTTCTCTCTCTCTCTCTATCTCTCTCTCTCTGTGTTTCTTTGAGAGGAGGAGGGCACAGTGGATTTGGATAGCAATGCCTGAATCTCACCTCAGGTACAGCAGTGGGGAGGGGTAGGCCGGGGGTGTGGGGTGTATTTGGGGCGGCGGGGGCGGGGGGGGGGGGGGCTGTTTTTGTGCAGAGCTCCTCTTTGTGCTGCTCTCCGTCCCTGGTGTCCTGGGGTGCGAAGATGTCGTCCCTGTCACAGATGGGGCTTTAATTAACACATGGGCTCTCTCGTCAGAACAGTGCGTCCAGGTGTCGCCACGGAAACCATGATGAGAAAAGACACCTGGGACTATCTCACCAAGAGGCTCTCCACACAACCAACAAAAACACAATAATAATAATAATAATAATAATAATAATAATAATATAGTTGTATTTTTTTCAATTTAAATATTAAAATATTATATGATATAGAGATTTGTTTTAACAGGCAATGAAATCATGACTTACTTACAATCACTGTCTCCACTTCAGTAAGTACTGTATCTCCACTTAGCATTACAGTAGGCAACATCCTGCCATAGTCAACTTTACAAGTTAATGATAAAACATTATAAAAGCAAGAAAGAGGTGACATTGTAAGATAATCATATAGACCGAATATGTTTCCTCTGCAAAGATAACAATTCCAAGGGAATTAGACATGAATTTCTCCTTCTTTAAATAGCCCCATTCAGTAAAGTCATCTTTGTTGAAAGAATCTTTTTCTCAACTGCTTCACAATGCATTTCCTCCTAACAACTCGAACCCAGCTGAACTTTTTCTTGATGGGTGTTCTGTGTCGCCAAAAGGGGGGTGGGGGGATCCTCCTTCGAGCTCTGCTGCACAAAGCTGTGGGTAACATTCCCTCCATGCCAGCAACATCTGGCCCCAAACAACGACATCAAATCCCACACACAACAACTCATAAAAGGGTGCCAACTGCCACTCCAAATTACCTACAGCACCCCGAAAGTACTCCGGCACCCGGCGTGACAGGGCAGAGCACTTCCCATTAGAACACTAAAGAGGAGGACATCAAACGATGGGGAGGGAACAGCAGAGGGTGGGGAGGAAAGACGCCAGCCTCACGAGGCGCACACATCATCATATTTTAATACAACATGTGGCTTCTCTGTCGCTGTCTTGTGTCCAAATTGCAATAGCGAATTCTGTCCAGCTGTCGGTCGACAAATGGGGCTCAATTACCCCGTGCCACCGACACCCGCACCCGACCCCTCCACCCAATGCCCCCACCCAACCCCACACACACACACACACACACACTCCATCCACCCTCGTTTACTCCCACATCATGCCCCCTCGCATCTAATTGATGAACAAACTGAGGCTGACTACTTTGAGTCGGCCCTGGTCAAGCTTCCACTGACGTGACAGCTGACTTCATGTGGACCGACTGGTTGACTCTCCGCCTCCCCCTTTCCTCCACCTCCTCTCTTCCATTCCAGGCTTGCACTCAGCATTTTCGCTGCACTGATTTGGATGCTTGGCGCCAAGAGAACGGTGCTGGTGGTCGGGTGGGGAGTTACTGGGCACGGCTCTGCCGATAATGGATACGTTGGCGTGTCACTACTTCGCCTGAACAGCAGCCTCCCCTCACCACACACACACACACGCACACACACACACACACACACACACATTAACACAAACTCTTACACACTCCCTGGCCCCAACTCTTGTCTCCCAGAGCACAACACCAGCCAGTGTGAGCATGTTCTGCTTCAACACTGAGCCAGAACATCACTTGTGATATTTCCAAGGCCGTTTTTTTCTGTTTTTATTGTGGACCGTTCACGATTAAGGACATGCTTACTCATGGCAAGCCCTTTCAGGAGCCTCTGTGAGACAATATATCATCATCATCGCTGATGAAACACGACTGTTGGATGCCTTTTCCCTTACCTGACAAAACACAACAGCTTTAAGTAGAAAAAAAAACAAGTTTGTGCTCTATAAGGCCTGTATACTGTTTCATCCCACAAATCTTGCGATGACGCATACAAACACAGGCCAGGTTGAGCAGAGCCAGTTGCCAAATCAGAACTTTAAGAGTAACTTATATGATATGGACTCAGTGCCTTGCTTATATCACTGAATGAAAATGGTTTTAACACGCATGGCTGAAACTGAAGTTTGATAGCTTTTTAAACTCAGCTGCGGCGCTTACTTAGCTTTGTTGCCCTGGGACAGGCTCCCGCTCACGCTCAACGCCACAGCACTCTCTGTGGCTGTGTTTTCAGACCTGATTACAACCCCGAGAGACCCCCGCTTTTCACCCCCCCCCCCCAAACAAATACACGTTCCTCCACTTTACTTCATACCAGTCCCTGAAACTGGTTAGCGTTAGCACAGCCCTTGGAGTATTGGCCGAATAGCATCGCCTCAACTCCCAGCATAACTTACCACAGTAGCCATACCTCCCCACAGGCTACATATTATCCAGGCAATGAAGCTTGCGGCCAGAGTGCACAGCGCCCGTGAATGCTATACCCACACTGCTCACACAATACCCACCCACACACACACACACACACACACACACACACACACACACACACACACACACACACACACACACACAGCCCCCGCTCTCTTTGTTTTCTTAAGCGGGAGGCCTGCACTGTTTCAGTTCCTTTAGGTAAACAACGCTGCTCTATGACACCCTAAATACCACAGAGCCACCTGCACCCCGACCACCCCCTCCCCAACACCCCCCCCCCCCCCCACCCAGAGCAGCACACCGTAATAATCTTCATCATCACTGCCATATATTACAATGGCTGACACTAATGCCTGCAAGGCATGGTGCCCTCTCTCTCTCTCTCTCTCTCTCTCTCTCCCTCCTTCCCTCCCCGCCAGCCACAGCCCCTCTCCGCATTTTCATTTCCCTCTACCTCCCCTCCCTCCCTCCCTCCCTCCTTCTCCCTCTCTCTCTTTTTTTTGTCATTTTATTTCCCTTTGGCTGTGGCTGTTCCCTTTACAAAGCCCGGGAGCATTATCAAAACATTACGGAGCACAGCATGTGTTTGATTAAAAAAGTGTAAAGTTACAAATTAGTTAATAAAATCATTTAGGCCGATCGCCGCAAATGGTGATAAATGCGTTCCATATGTTCCCAATAAAAAAGAGGAGAGAGAGAGAGAGAGGCGAGTGCCATGTGCCCGTCCGTTCTGTCTTCGCCATAAACAAATAAATTAAAACAATTACCGCTGTGCGCGCGGGCCCGTCCTTAATGAGAGCGCCGGCAGAGGGAGAGGAGAGGAGTGGGTGACAGCTTTCATTTGCACCAAGTGGTGCCAGTCTCGCGCTGGAGTGGACCAAGACTTCCAGATGTTGATGGCAGAAAGGGCCACCTCCTGTTCGAAAATACTCCTCCTCTCACACACACACACACAAACACACACACACATACATATACATACAATCTCATCGGTGAAGTTTGGTATAACTTTATTACCACCCGCTCTCCTTACACACATGTAGTCACACACACACACACACACACACACACACACACACACACAAGCGCATATTCTTGCAAAGATGCACGTACACCTTGTTGAGCTATTTCCTATGACTTGATCAGCAGAGGGAATAATGATTAGGGTATTTTGGATAGCTCACAGTTGGGATTCTACAGTAAATCCCAAGCAATCCCATTAGATTAAATGGCTTATCAATCGCAAGGATGTTGTAAGCAATTGGATTTTAAGCTATGGTGTTTTATGCAATGATGACTGTTTAGAGTTTTGGTGAAAGCAATGTTTGAACTTAATTTTTTTTACTGCTCTTTGCAATCTGTGTGAAATCATAACAACTGAATCGTTGGTCACTGATATTGAACACTGAGCATTCTCCTCATATCACCACTTTTTTTTAATCACAATTTTATTTATTTGTGTTTTCTTTTGATGTTAGATATCAGTTATTTTATTTATTTGTATGTTCTTTTGACGTTAGATATCAGTTATTTTATTTATTTGTATGTTCTTTTGACGTTAGATATCAGTTATTTTATTTATTTGTATGTTCTTTTGACATTAGATATCAGTTATTTTTGTTGCTTCACTGCAGTCTGTGCTGAGACTGTAGCTGTGTAATGTTGCTGACTCATGATTTGGTCACGTCGAAAATCTAAACTCGGATCACCACATGGCCACAGCTCAATGTGTGTCCCGACCCTCTGAACGTCTGGCACACGTGTGTGTGTGTGTGTGTGTGTGTGTGTGTGTGTGGCGAGCTGAATCAGCTCTCCCAAACCATTAGCGCACACCATCGTTTTGGCAGCGCACTGTTCTTAAGCACCAGGAAATCACAATACCTACACCTTGCTTCCACTTCCTGCTTTTATTTATATATTTCTTTACCCCCCCAACTACCACCCAACCCCCCCTTCCACCCCTCCTCCGTTTTCATGTCTTAAGGGCTTGGCCGTGACAGCGTAGTCATTACTCTTCATCTAAAGAGGGTGACACGAGTGGGGGAATCGGCGTGCGTCAAGGCCTCAGCTCGGCGTCCAGGGGGAGACCAGACGCGGGCGAGAGAAGGCGTCGGAGCAGGAGCAGGAGCAGGGGCTGGAGTGTTGCCTGTGGGGTCTGTGCCGACCACACCACCGCGGCACCTGCTGCAGATGCCCCCCCCCACCCCCCCCCCCGCCATACAACAGAGGCACAAAACCGACCGCATTAAAACCAAAAAACCTCCATTGTTCTCTGAGCACTGGGTACAGCATGCAGCGTGTGCTGCCCAGAGGCAGGGCATCTCCGTCAGGCTTACTCTCCACTCCACTCTCTCTATTCACTGGGCTGTGCTGCGATTAGGCGTTAGAGACGCCCATCTCATCCAAACGTTTCATATGCAGTGCTATTACTGGAATAAACTCACTCTGCTGCACTAGGTACAGAGCCTGGGGGTGCGGGTTGATGTAGCTGATTAAATCTGGGCTGGTGCCAACATAAACCTTGGATAACTTCAATTGTAACTTAATGGGTAATGCAGAAAGGGCTGCTAAAAATTACTTGCCTACATTCATGGGAAGCGTGCAATTCTATCTTGACTTCATCACAACTACATGGTTCCTAGTTGAGTTGATAGTTAATAGTGGAGGTCTTTCTTGGTATTTGTGCTGTAGATCCTCCGTGCTTATCTACATATTGCCTGTAGTAATTACCCAATAATGTTGTATCATTTATTGGTAATAGTTGTGTTTCTTAGTATTTCATGTGTAGTATCTCTGTATTGCCTTCATGTTACCAGTTTTTGACCATGTATTTACTAGGTAAATACGTAGTAATCAGGGATTGTAAAAGGAAGGGTTACCGTTTCATATGCTTGACTTTAACTGGAATAAACTCACTCTTCTCTACTGGGCACAGAGCTCAGGGGAACAGGTGAAGCTACACTAACACACCAGCGTGGATGCATGACAAATGTTTACAATGAATATCAGTGATTTATTCAGGTGAGTGCGTAGTATACGGTAGTATAGTACTCTGTGTATTTTATACGTATAAAGATATATATAGTTTTATGCTGTATATAAAGTGGCCAGACAGTCTGAGTGCATGGAGCCTCTATGTTTTGAATTCTTGTTTTACGGCTTTGAGGTAATGGTACCTTGGATTTTGGTGTGTCCGCGTGTGTCTGTGTGTGTGTTTGTGTATGTGTGTCCCTGTGTGTGTGTATCCCTGTGTGTGTGTGTGTGTGTGTGTGTGTTTGTGTATGTGTGTCCCTGTGTGTTTGTGTGTGTGTGTGTGTGTGTTTATGTGTGTCCCTGTGTGTGTGTGTGTGTGTGTGTGTGTGGTGTGTATGTGTGTCCCTGTATGTGTGTGTGTGCATGCAGATCTGTTAGTGTGCGTCTGCTGCGCCGGGTGGCAAAGCGTTGTCTCAAGTTGCTGACCTTCACAGTTAGCACAGAAGCAAGCCAAGAGGCCGGGACATCCTTGGTGCTGCCTGATCGTGGTCATTTGGACTCAGCACATAATATCACCAAGGAAGCAGCTGAGAGGAAATGAGCCCTTTAATTGAAGCCCTTATTAAAAAGCAAGGGAGGAAGAGAGCACGAGTGGGAGGAGTGCAGAACAGGCAGAAACTTGATCGCTCACACACACACACTCTTATTTAGGCGAGTGGAGAGGAATTCCGACCTTGGCTGTGACTCACACACACACAGCGGCATGTGTGTCACCGATTATGTGCTAAATAAAAATGTAACAAAATCTTTATTAAAATCACCTGGAGTTTTTTTTTTTTTTTAAATAGGAAAAAATGACCCGCTAATAAAAAAAAAAAAAAAAATGTTTCAGTGACCTTGGGAAAGTACCGTTTCGGCAGGATACTGAGAGGGATACAAGACACTTTTGAACTGAGGTGGACTTTTAAAACTCTACAGCCACTCAGGGATTGGTGAAAACAGCGGCGTAGTTGACGTGTGTAAGACGTCTCCCTCTTTGTAGCCTGTTCAGACAGCATAGACAGAGAGCTAACAGCCAAGTTAGCCACACAACTAAGTCAGTAGAAGGAAACATACACGTAGTCTTAATTATTGCAAAGCAGTGATAAGTATGATAGAATGCTATCCAATTCATATCAATTTATACTCTATCATCCAAGTGAGGGAACAACAAGTTTAATTGTCCCGCTGTTGAATATGCCAACATAAGGCAAAACGAGACTGCACCATATGATCCATATATTATTTTTTATTTTCATAAAGAACCCTTTTGTGCTCTTGAATTTAAGTGCATATATTCACATGGGCAGATGTGAACACTAAAAGTGACACTGTATTTTATTTTGAAATGGCTATTGCTCGGCTCACTTGTTACAGTAGTGGTACTGTTTGATCGGAGAGTGTCACTGCAAAGTTACTGGCTCTTTCAAAGGCCCAACTGCTACTGTACAAGATAGATTTATAGAGTTAAATGCCAAGTAAAATAGAAAGGGAAAGAAAGAGGCTTAGAGAATGAGAGAAAAGAGAAGGTGAGACAGAAGTGAAGAAGAAATACAAAGAACAAGAGGAGGAAAAGCAACAGAGTGGGAGAGGGAAAGAAAGAGAGAGAGAGAGAGGAAGAGAGAAGTGAGCGGAAGAGAGGGACAGAGAGAGAGAGAGGGAGGAGAGGCTGCTCTTGTCTTTTCCAGTTTAGGGAGTCCAGATGGGAAGTCATTTTTTATTCGTCTTGAGGCGGCACTTCACATCTGCTGGCCCAGATGCCTAATGAATACGGAAGCAGAGCCGTGCTGTCGCCTCATTAATACTGCACTCGCACGGGGAGAGGAGAGCTGCACTGGGCCCGCACTGGCCCTGCCTCCGCACCTCTCTCTAATACCCCTCTCTCTCTCTCTCTCTCCTCTTTCTCTCTCTCTCTCTCTCTCTCTCCCTCTCTCTCTAATACCCTCCTCTCTCTCCTCTTTCTCTCTCTCTCTCTCCCTCTCTCTCTAATACCCCCCTCTCTCTCTCCCTCCCTCTCTCTCTCTCTCTCTCTCTCTCTCTCTCTCCCTCTCTCTCTAATACCCTCCTCTCTCTCTCTCCCTCTCTCTCTAATACCCTCCTCTCTCTCTCTCTCCCTCTCTCTCACTCTCTGTCTATCTCTCTCTCCCTCTCTCTCCCTCTCCCGCTCTCTCTCTCTCTGTCTATCTCTCTCTCCCTCTCCCTCTCCCTCTCTCTCTCTCTCTGTCTATCTCTCTCTCTCCCTCTCCCTCTCTCTCTCTCTCTCCCTCTCTCTCTCTCCCTCTCTCTCTGTCTTTCTCTCTCTCTCCCTCTCTCTCTCTCTCTCTCTCTCTCTCTCTCTCTCTACTCTCTACTCTCACACCACTGTGCCTCCGCTACCATCCGCTGCTGCTGCTGCCGTGCGCCTCCTCCTCGGCCTCGGACGCCTGCTGGAGCAGAACCGCCGGCTACCCACCGCTCCCGGGGAGGAGAGGGGGGGGGGGGGCTGGTGGAGGGGACGGGATGGGATATTGGGGATGGGGGTAATGGGAGGTGGGGGGATGGGATATTGGGGATGGGGGCGATGGGAGGTGGGGGGATGGGATATTGGGGATGGGGGCGATGGGAGGTGGGGGGATGGGAGTTCCACACGGCCCGGCAGCTGGTGCCTCTCTGGAGCCCCACCACCGTGCCGCTCTGTCGGGTCTAATGCCTCTCCGTGTCGTCACTTAAGGTCTTTATTGGTATTAATTGATATGATCGCCGCAACTTCTACATTGTTTCCCCTTCTCTCTTATTCTTCCTCCTCTTCTTCTTTCCGCCTCTCTTCTCCTCTTGTTGCTGTGCTCTTTTGTGTGTGTGTGTGTGTGTGTGTGTGTGTGTGTGTGTGTGTGTGTTCTGTGCGCGTGTCCTTGTTCTGTGGACACACACGAGTCAAACAGGTGGCTAGTGAAGCGAGAAGTAGAACCCGTCGGCGCGTGTCTGTCATTGGCCTTGTTTTTGACAGATTTGAGCATTTTCCACCGTGAATTAGTGTGTGCGCACGAAACAGACGCCACGCTTGCTTCCCTGACCTTTCCTTAATATGCCTATTCAGTACCCTGGCTAGGTTTCAAATCTGCCATGGTTGGCCAACACGGACAGGCTCAGACGCGCTCCCCTGCTCTCTCTCTTTCTCTCTCTCTCTCACTTTCTTTCTTTCTTTCTTTCTCTCTCTCTCCCCAGCCACTGTCATGTTCACCATCACCGCAAGCTGTTGGGAAGGCAAAAGGTCTCATTTTTAAATGTTAGCCGTAAGTTAGTTCACACACAGCACTGCTGAAAAGTGTGTTTCCATGTTGCTTGGATGGAGGGCTTCTTGTACTGTATGTACCTTGTGGTGTGATAAATTCACCAAACAAATGCATTCGAATAGAATGCCTCAGTGCACTGACTTGAGAATAAAGGGAAAAACAGGAAGCATTTAAGAACCATATGTAATATATATGATATAATAGATTGTTATACCAATAAAAGCAGCTTTTTCACACCTATGTAATTGCTGTAATGATCTAAATTCCCACAAAAGACAAAGGGCATGTTGGCAGGTAGCAGTATATGTGTCTTATGTTGATGTGACAAACAGATGTGATGGTGTGTATTATTAGCGCATAATATATAGGGGAGACTCAAAACATTTCTTGGTGATAAACCAACAGGAGCTCACCTTTGATATTCTCATTTGTGTCAGGCGAAGCACACAACGTGTGATGTTCCTTTTCACTGCCAGTCTTTCTGCTGAATTGAATTGTTTTTGTAATATAATCTATATTTTAAAAACCAAAGTTGAATTAGTGAAAAAAAGAAGAAAAAAATGATAAAAGAACTTCATGTCCATGTGTGTGTGTGTGTGTGTGTGTGTGTGTGTGTGTATGTGTGTGTGTGTGTGTGTGTGTGTGTGTGTGTGTGTGTATGTGTGTGTGTATGTGTGTGTGTGTGTGTGTGTGTGTATGTGTGTGTGTGTGTGTGTGTGTGTGTGTGTGTACGTGTGTGTGTGTGTGTGTGTGTGTGTATGTGTGTGTGTGTGTGTGTGTGTGTGTGTGTGTGTGTGTGTGTGTGTGTGTGTCCATATGTGTGTGTGTGTGTGTGTGTGTGTGTGTGTGTGTGTGTGTGTGTGTGTGTGTCCATATGTGTGTGTGTGTGTGTGTGTGTGTGTGTGTGTGTGTGTGTCCATATGTGTGTGTGTGTGTGTGTGTGTGTGTGTGTGTGTGTGTGTCCATATGTGTGTGTGTGTGTGTGTGTGTGTGTGTGTGTGTGTGTGTGTGTGTATTTGTGCCATGGAATTAATTAAAGGCATCTTTTATCTGCTCTGCTTGTGTTCCAACTCCATTGTGCAGTAGTAGGTGTTGTAGCTGTAACTAATGATGTCGACCCATCACTGCGGCCTCAGTGCAGGCTCCTGTGTGCACGCCGCTGAGACTTGGTCTGAGACCTCCCAGGCCACCGGCACCTCGTAAAGGACCTCCGCCGCCCATCAGCCACAGGAGCCAAAGAGCATCGGACCCGGTAATGTATGGGGGACAAAAACACCCCGGCGGTGTGTTTTAAATGCACTGCATGGTGTTTACTCTCCAGGCAGTAGAGCTCCATCTAAACAAAGCAAGAGAAAGAGGAAAAGAACACATGAACAGAAGAGGGGAAGAGAGAAAAAGGTTTATGTTGCTGTGTTAGCATCTAATAAACATGGGAGGGAGTGTGGGATTAGCCTGGGTTGCCAGAAGCTTCCGAAACGACCCCACGCTTCCTGTGGTTTGGTGTCCACTGACGTGATGGAGGCCTTGGCACACAGCTGTACGTTTGGGCAGGCTGGCGGAGAAGTAAATGCGCTCATTAAAGAGCGAGGGCAGATATTGGTCCCTGAGCCAGGCTCTTTGGCGTTTGTTACAGCCGGCCGCAGAGGTGCCAAGCCCAACTTCCGCACGTCAGAATTACGGTCCCAAATCTCCAGCTCAATTCTGTAGAAACTGCAACTTTGGCTAAAAAAGTTAAAAAAGATAAATAAAGAAAGAAAATAGATATGGCAATTGCTCTCTTTAGATACAGATTTTTGTCTTTGAAGACAACACAGCAGTTTGCTTGCCAGTAAAGGGAAACGCTGTTTCCTAACGCTAAACGCTGTTTTTAACGCTGTGGATCTGTTGTAGAGTACGTCAGTGTAAGTGCTATTGGTGGTCCAAGTGCCTCAAACAAACATAAAAAAACAAATTAATTCAAATGAAAACCATTTCATTTAACATGCATAATTGCTTTTCACATGCATGCAGCCCACCTTCCCAAAACCAGTCTGTAAACCAGTCTAATGCTGGAATTGCATCAGCACTCATAAGTGGAACAAAGAGTGGGGGAAAAAAGTTTAACTGTAGTTTAACTCCACAACACTTGACAGACCAGGCGACTTCAATTTCCTGGCAGCAGCTGCACTATGGACCAAGTTAAATAAATAAATAGTTAAGCAAACAAACAAACAGACAAACAAATAAATAAATAAATAAATAAATAAATAAATAAATAAATAAATAAATAAATAAATAAAAAATAAATAAATAAATAAATAAATAAATAAATAAACCACAACGCCTGTTAACAGCACTTCATTAAGTGTGTCTGGCTCTCAATCACTGCAAGTTGTGCATGGAGAGAAAAAAAAAGCTTATTACGCCATGACAGGTCCAAAAGCATGAGTGTTTTGTAGACTAACACTCACTTATTATGGCCGCGTGAGGCTCGCTCCACCCGATTGGAGTGGTTTCGGCCGAGTGCCACAGATCCACCGCCCGACTTCAAGCTTCACTGAGCAATTTTTCGATCTACTGATGCAAATCAACCCTCAGTGATGAGGGTACGGGAGTACAGTGCAAACCAGACGCACACGTTACCATCCCATAATATAAGTCTTCCTACAGTGGAACAGTTCCTGAAGACACCCTCTGGGATCAAATGTTATTTGTATGCTATTGATTATATGTAGGATGAGGAAGTAGATCAAAATAAACATTCTAACATTCCAAATAACATTCTCTTGCTCAGTCCAAATGTTAAGAAATTAAACAGTGCTGAGAAAAGTCTCATCTCATTCTCGAGACTTGGAGTGGTAACACATATCAACGAGAAAGGTGTGGTAGAGGAAACAGTTGAATGTTCTCAGTGAGATTACACTGTCTTCAGGATTAATTAAAAATCTACCTCAAGTATTGACACTTTTTTTTTGTGATGTTAAAATCTGGGCTTAAAATGGGTTTCACATGTTTCTGCGTGCAGAACTTCTTGTGTTTTAGACAAATGTATTTTGAGTGTGAGTTTTAGACAGGCCAATAGCAGTGTGTGTGTCTATGTGTGTGTTTGTGTATGTGTGCGTGCATGTGTGTGTGTGTGTAAGTGTGTGTGACATGCTAGGAGCTTTGCAGCATCCTCTGGTGGCTAAATGGAAAACTAAACCTCTACGTGCTGTTTCATTTGAGTCTGCTTGTCAGTGCCTATAAGTGCTGTGTGTGTGTGTGCGGTGTGTGTGTGTGTGTGTGTGTGTGTGTGTGTGTGTGTGTGTGTGTGTGTGTGTTTAAAACAGTTGCTATGTGAGAGGGAAAGAGATGAGACTGCTTGAATTTAAATGTACGTCCCAGTTTTCCTGGACAGATTGTGAATACGCTTCTCTGTTACCATCATTAACCAAAATCTGCAGCTCACTTGCTCTGTGTGTGGCAGTGTGTGTGTGTGTGTGTTCACTCGCTTTGTGTGTGTCAGTAATGTCTCTCACTAGTCCCTTTCCCACACCACTCTCAAAAAGAACACACACCCTGAAAATCCAAAGCCAGAACGTGAGCCAAATTTCACTTAAGAAGCATGCAAAGGCATCATCTAATCTACTGCTTATATTTAGCTCCTTTTTGTCCACAGCAACAAAGACTGAGGGGGTCCTATTTCATCCTATTAGACCAAATTACATTAAAGCATGTATCCAAAGATTGTTCTTATTTGCTTAATGCCCAGCCATGACCTTGAGGCCAGAACCAATTGGAGAGTCCCTCCGGTGGCCCTAATTACCCAGCCTTCTTACCCAGCCTTATTACCCAACCGTATTTAGTTCCTGAGCAGACACTGGGTGGGAACTCCCCCCCCCCCCCTTAAAAGCTTCAACTTATTACTTGCTTTACGCTCACTGAAAGACCTTTTTGGAAAAGGTTCATTTGAGCGGCATTTGCTCCTTGAGGCCTAGGACTTGAAGCTACATAGTTGATGAGGACTGATATAGCCATCAGACTCAAGTTCAATCACATCAGCTGTTGTTTTGACCACCGTCGTGTCTCTTGTGTCCATACTTTTGTTTGGCGGCCTCGTTAGGCACTATGTGACAGAAAGGAAGTCCTGAAAGTACATTGGACCTATCTGAGTGCCCCCCTCCCCCCTTACACACACATAAGTCTGCCCAAATTAGAACACTCCGCTCTGACTGTGCTAATGCCATAATGTATACGGACGTGCCATCGGCATCGAAGGCAGATCGCTATTAATTATGCCGCGCTTTAGCATCCGACACTGTGGGAGTGTTTGAGACAGATTGTCTTTGAAAGGCAGGAGTTGTTTCCGAGCCATCACTTCCAATAGCCGCCTCTCCTCTTCTAAAGTCAACAAATGAGAACAATTACCGTGCCAGCAATGAAACTTGCAGGTGGCTGGGACTGCTGATTGGCGGCATCTGCACATTCATTTCTTGACTTATTTAAAATCTTATTTTTTTTTAAATATATTTGTGTGAATTTTTTATCCCCACTATATTAAGCCTTGAATTTTTCAGATGCTGAATTAAATGTCTCAGGATAATGCCTCATCACGAGCCACTGAAATACTTAACGCACACAAGGTGGCACAGTCTGTCATTATCACTTCATCGCAAGCGACCGGCAAGCAATGCATTAATTCAGCACCAGACATCAAATCCCAGGAAGGCCAAACCAGATGAGTCTCAAAAAGTTACGTTCGTTCTGCATTCTGATTTCTGACCCTGTGAACATGCATGGGATCCGGCGACTGCATCTGATTTCTGATTTATTCCACATCGACTGTATTGATGGCAGGAAATGGCGTGGGTGAACGGGAGGAAGCGGTTTGCGAAGGGTTAATTCGGCATGACATCCTGCCCTGTCCGATGTCCGTCCGTAATTAAACACAATGAACTTCCTGAGTCATGAGCTTCCCCCTTTTTTAACTATTGGGCTAGTTTTTTTTTTCCACGATTCCATGCCAAAAATCATATTCGGTCTAGGAGACAAGTCCTCTCTGGAATTCCCAAAGTCTCAAAGGAGGAGGTGGGAAAAAAGTAAAGGGTTCAGAGAACATGTTTTTGTCATCTGCGAGAAGGAGAGAATGAGAGAGAGAATGAGGGAAAGAATGAGAGAGAGGGAAATAAAGAGAGAGAGAGAGAGAGAGACCAGGAAATGTAGCACTGTCCAGAGTGAGGCCATAACTCATGCTGGCTCCTCTGAGTGGTGGGGTGTCGAGGGTCAGAGGCGCTTAGATCACACTCCACATTCAAAGAGAAGGTACCAGGGAGAGAGAGAGAGCAAGAGTGCATGCACACTCTCACTTACACACACACACACACACACACACACACACACACACACACTCACACTCACTTACACACACTTACACACACACACACGCGCGCACACACACACACACACAGACACTCTCGCTGTCTCAGACACCCAAACACAGCGGGGACACACACACACACACACACGCACACACGCACACACAAACACACAGACAGACACACACACACACACACACACACACACACACACACACAAACACACACACATTCACACACACACACACACAGTCACACACACACAAACCCACATTAAAGCACACCGAAGACTAAAAAAAGAATAAAAAAAAAGTGTACAGGATGTCAAGTGAGGCCTTTCTGTCCCATTGTCTAGTCTGTGGGTGGAGTATGGAGTATGTGCATGCTGTAAGGATCACTTAACATGTGAATGGTGTTGATAGGTCTCTCCTCTCTCGCCCTATTACAGCCTTAGCCATGCTGATTCCCAACAAGATTTGTGGGGTCCTTGTGCAACATATACAACATGTCAGGGAAATATCATATCTCCCCCTGCGAACGAGACGACCCTCAGAGGTAAAGCTCCCTCCAAGAAAAAGACAGAGGCTGACACACAAACATGTATGGAAATACACACACACACATGCACACATGCACACATGCACACGTGTGCACACACACACACACACACACACACACAGAGACACACACACACACACACACGCACACACACACACAAATATACACGCACACACACACACACACACACACACACACACACACGCACACACACACACACAGAGAGTAAAACAGTGGAATGCAGTGAGACATTTGACTTGCAACAGACCAGGTGTGAGCCTCAGAGAAGAAAAGCCAGTAAAACAATAGATTTCTATAATCACCTATACTTTCTCTATATACACACCCCACCCACCCCACCCCACCCCACCCCACCCCTGACTCCAGCTCTGCTCTGAATCCTGCCCTAATTGTGATCAGGTTACCCAACACGGCCCTAATGCCAGATTGACAGCAGACAGGAGACAATCATGTGCAGCCGGCCTGAGGGTAGCGCTGATCGTGGTTATAATTACTACAGCACTTCGGCACACAGAGCCGCTCCATCCATTTTATGCCTGTCAAAGCATGGACTCTCTCACACACTCCCACTGCAGGTTTGACGTTTTTTTTTCCCCCTTCCCGAGACAACGGCCGTTGTTTGTCAGGGGCCACCCACATCAGCAGAACCATCAGGACAGGGACGTCGATCGAGAGCCTTCTGGTATCAAGGTGACAGTTGTGTAAACACAACCCTCGGAGAGGAAACGATATACTCTCCTTTTCTTTCACAAGCATGTAAAAAGAGAGGGAATCTGGCTGAACATGCTGTATGCGTTAGCTGCTACAACTGTAGCAACTCCTAGTGTAGTGTGTGGCTGTGAAATCATGTGAGTATTTATTAAAGGCCGACTTTTCGGCAAACAGCCTTTATCAAGGTTGTAAATGTATAAAGAGATTAGAGAGTGCTGCCACTCTGTCCTTCATTTGATAACCTCCTGGTCAGCTCCGCTACTTTGGACATTCCTCCTCCTTGCTTTTTTGTGAAATCAGTTTTATCAGAGATAAGTCTTCTACAATACAATTAGGTGAAACCTATTGCCATTTGCTGTCGATTATGTGCTACGAGAGTGGCTGAGGTTTACCGTAACAGGACATGCTTTGAGTCCGTGTATTTGCTCCAGATGAAGCGAGATGAAGAGGAGCCTTCAATGACTCGCTTATCATCATCATCGTCATCTGCAGTAAGCTCCCAGACAAGACAGACTCTGTCACCGTTTTTTTTCTCATCCTTTCTTTTCTCATCCTTTTTCATATCGCGTCTCCTGGGAGTGAAATAACCTAGAGCATTTTCTTTGGTCTTTTCCTCAATTCCATAGATGCGTCCCATGAGGGAAAAGAGACACAGAGCAGATCATTTTTTTTTTGTGTTAATAACAAAGTAGCGACCAACTGCATCTCTCATTGTTCTATCTGAGAACATGTTGTTTAATTTGAAATGCCTTCGGGTCGAAACACGGAAGATGTTTAAGAAGGACAAAGAGAAAGTTAAGAAAAACAGAGTCTACATAATTCATTTGTTATACATGTAGGGATCATTTATTTATTTTACATTTACTTTCTGCGTGATTTATTTATGTGACATGTGACGATTTACCACAGCTTTCTTTTTTATGTCTTCTCAAAATGTAGTCCTCCAGCATTTCAAGACTTCAATTACATTCTACATGAAAGAAAAAT
>NW_027468657.1:7697935-7702935 GCF_046254945.1 Alosa pseudoharengus
ATTAACTGATAATAGGATAGCAACTTGCGTTATCACATGACATCTGCTCTGCTCTGCTCTGTCTAACTCTCTTGAAGCGTGCTGAAGTTTATGAAATACTGGACTGCCAGGCAGCAGTAGCATGTAGGTCTGATCTGTGATTTGTTGTTTAGGGTTCACAGATCCTTGGGATCATTTAAAGCTTAACACCTCACCCCCCCCCCCCACACACACCCGTTCAAATGTCTCCATGAGCCTCCTGCTTTTATTAATGGAGTTTTGACAGGCATGCTCCCCAGACGCCTAACCCACCGCCTAAAGGACCCCATAACCTCCTGCTCCAGGATGTTGTTTTAGCTCCTTAAGTGTTCCAGATTTGTTTGGCTCTGCCACCCTCTGGGTGAAAAATGTGTGCGGGGAAGGAAATGGCAAGTGTGACACAGGAAATGTGCAGCTCCCCACTTCCTTCAGGAGACCCATCAGTACCTTAAAGCTGTCCTGCTCTCACAAATCCTCCCTTTCTACTTGACACATAGCGATAGCCTCTATTATGACAGCTGAACCAACGCTAACTGACGCTAACTGTCAAGCAGTCATTCATTAATGCATACATGTTATATTTCCTCCAACTGCCCTCATCAAGTCAAACTAAAAATGTATTGTGTTGGATGTAATGTATGAGGCTGTGTAATTCTATATGAGTGATATTACATATAGAAGCTTTTCCTATATAATGTCGCATGTGATTGTAGCATGAGCGTGTAGCATGTAGCAGGATGAGTCGCGACTCAAATGTCAGTAAATGAGAGAGGTCAGGACTCCATGTTGACCTTGACCTTGGCCTCTTCATGCTTGAGCGTGGCTCGTCCAGCACCTCCATGCCTTGCCATGCTACAGTTAGCTGCAATGCGGAGCCAAAGTAGCCCCGGTCCTGTATGCAGAGCTCGTAGGTTTTTATTGACCCCTCTTCCCCCCCATGACCCCGGGGGGGCTCCCCTGCTGAAAGGTGGGGGTTCAGGGGGAGGCTGCGAGCCACAGGGGTCGGGTGGAGTGGAGGGTGGGGGGGGGGGGGTCGCTGATGACAAGCTTCAGTGGAAAGGTAAGTAACCAGCTGCAGGTGACGGTGCTGATTTAGGAGAGGCTCCGGCGCTGGCAAAAGTGATTATTTTTCCTTTCCCCACGTCGCCCCTCACATCCCCCTGTCAGACCCTGTGTCTGTCCACTAAATACTGGCACTTCTAAATATGTTTATGTGAAGATTTAATCCCCTGGTGTTGTGGATGTCTCCAGTTTTATGACAGAGGACCTTTATCTGTATATCCTTTTAAGCCGTACTAAGTGAAATATGATTAGCGTTTGAAGCTCTTCCATATATTTTAAACCTAGGGAAGTCACCACGACACTCTATGAGAGAGCTCACATTTGAACGTGAAGTGTTTGAAGTACAGATAGAGTTTCTGATGTATAAGGATTTAACATCCAGATAATGCTTTGTCCAATTCCAATTCCCTGAAATATGGTATCCTTCAGTGGCTCATATCAGCAATAAAAAATAAATCTCATATCCATATGGAAGTGAGCCTTTGTTTCGGCGTGTTGTTTTCATGCTTGAATGACCCTGTTGCATTTCACATCCTGGATCCTGGTGTGCATCTGCCCAGCGGGGTCCACAGACGATACACAGTACAGTACGTCTGAACCGCTTCTGCCGAGCGACATGTGAACTCTGTGTTTGCTTGCTGTAATGTGACAAAAACACAAATTGTTAATATTCACCACCTACTCCAGAGTTTAAACAATATTTTAAGTAAATCATTAAAATGGTCGTTTTAGAATTACAAACCAGTTTATCAATATACTCACTTTTGTACAGTTTACTGAATTCACAGACATATATTTTCATGGAAACACGGAAACATGGAAAAACATCTATTAAAGTCAAAGCACTTAACTTTTTATTTCAGAGGCATAGATGAAAGGTGATGGGATTCAAAGTCACATCCCGCCTGCTTGCTCACAGACAGAGAGACAGGCGGTTTCTAAAGCACTTGTTGATAGCCCTGCTTGAGACATCGCTTCCCAGTCCAATCAAGTTGGAGCTCACTGGTCGAGTCCGAACGGGACTCACTCGCGCCGGGGTGCGGCGAAGTGTTCTGCTGGAGTGGGCTGCTGGATCCTGGAGGCTCCAGGCTCTCTTTTTGTCTTTGCTCTGCTAAACAACCCCCACCCCCGACCACCACCACCACCACCCCTCCACCCCTCCACCCAGCCCCTGCGGGACCAGGACTGGTTTGTTCCAGTCCAGCACACCCATCTTCCTTCAGGGCCTTCTGGAGCGCATCCACCCCTGTGTGTGTGTGTGTCTGTGTGTCTGTGCGTGTGTGTTGTGCGTCTCCCCTCTGTTTGCATGCAAATCTGTGCTCTCAGGCATCCCGGGCGATGAAAAGCCTGTCCGTAAACAACAGGGTACTGCACCTAGTACATGCATATGTTACTTAGTAATTCTTTTTCCATACTTATTGGGCCTGAGCGTCAGCTTTCCTCCACAGGCCTGTCGATGTCGTTTTTTTATATCCTCTTATTGGGGTTGCATGGCTGCAGTGCAACGCTCTGGTTACTGCATGTACTTTAGCCCAAGGCTCTGTCTCAAAGCAACTTACAAGAACACAGGCGAGATATTTTGAAGGGAGGGGGAAAAAAGTCTGTGGGAAAAGATCTTGTCCGTGGACGACGTGTCTTGTCTGTAACAATGTCTGCAATGGCAGCGTTAGCTTCAGCCTCAAAGACTCTGAGAATGGCAGACCCTGAAGAAATCATTATGTGTGCATTTTATTCACCAAAATCCCCCAAATAAGATACAAATCCAAGTCAATCCAGAGTATGAATACATAATGCTGCATGTGATTTTTTCTCTTCATGTTTTGTTTTTACCTTACACCTTTACCCTCCAGAGACTGGGTGAAGTGGAGTAAGCGAGAAAGAGAGAGGGAGAAGAGAGAGAATGATAGAAAGATGGAGGGATAGAAAGACAGAAGGGGGAAAGGTAATCACAGCAGTGTTCCAGCAGCAGTGTCTCAATTAAGAGCTGGGCCATGGAGGTGTCTGGCACATTCCCACTCCTAATTGGCTGGAACAGAAAGCAGGAGAGAATCTTAAGCACTGGTGTGACTCGGAGAAGCTCCTGGATCAAATCAACCCACCTCTCAAACACAGGAGCCATTCTATAATGTTTCAAAACATAATAAAACATGATAAAATAGCATCTATGGAAAAACAACACGTGCACAGTGGACATTTTTTAAACGTCATGTCTACATGATGCGATCACAGGCCAGGCACGACACATACACACACACACACACACACACACACACACACACACACACCGCTTTGTTTATTCACGTCCAAACCCGTGAAGTGCTCACCGCATGACGCCAGTGCTTCCGATCAGATGTTTCAGCTATCAACAGCTCCGGCCGTGTCACATGCTACGCTGTGGAGAGAGCTAGAGAGAGAGGAGTGGGATGAGCAAGTGCTCTTGTTACGCATGTTGTCCTTGAGTGTCCTCCGCCCAGGCGATGAGAAATCCTGCCCGACGTTGGAGTCCATCTGTTTCTTGAGCATGCCTCCCCACGGCCGATCTGCCCATTAATGCACTCTTTGCAGGGGAGTATATAGGACCTGCGTAAAGGATCTGGATGCTTTGAGAGGGAAAATTTGACATTGGCCAAAAGCTTCCTCTGATATGCAAGGCCATTGTAGTCATTGGGAAGCACACCCCATGGGGTCTTGGAATGTTAAATCAAAATGATGGGATGATAACACCAGGGGGTTGGAGCTTTACTTCTACGTACCAAAAGATCGTCAGTAACTGTTTTTCCAAACGGAATGAGACCAAAGCCAATAATTCTCTTTAAGATGAAACCTAAGAAGGAGCTAATACATGTGCTTGTGTGTGGGTGTGTGTGTGTT
This sequence comes from Alosa pseudoharengus, assembly GCF_046254945.1. Classification (NCBI taxonomy): domain Eukaryota; kingdom Metazoa; phylum Chordata; class Actinopteri; order Clupeiformes; family Clupeidae; genus Alosa; species Alosa pseudoharengus. The sequence continues at coordinate 7,701,887 of NW_027468657.1, forward strand.
CAAGAGAGAAAGAAAGAGAGAGAGAGAGAGAGGTAAAGAGAGATAAATATGCTAAAGGACTCTCAGATATTCTCAGATGTTGAAAATATCTCTTTTACATTTGATGTGATCATTCTCTTCTGTGCCCTCTCGTCATTCAATAGTACATTTCAACATCACTCACTAAATAGGTCAATTGCATCCATCTCTTTTTTGTTATTATATCTAAAACACAATAAACACAATAAACTCTTACAGTGGACCAGTGATTGGAGAACCACCACAGGCTGGTTTTGGACACTCACATGGCCTGAGCCCAGAGAGTCTTTGGTGGGTTGGAGAGGAGAGAGAAGAGAGGAGAGGAGGAGAGAGGAGAGAAGAGAGGAGAGGAGAGAGAAGAGAGGAGAGGAGAAGAGAGGAGAGGAGAGGGGAGGAGAAAGAAGAGAGGAGAAGAGAGGAGAGGGGAGGAGAAGAGAGGAGAGAAGAGGAGGAGAAGAGAGGAGAGGGGAGGAGAAAGAAGAGAGGAGAGGAGAGAAAAGGAGAGGAGAGGGGAGAAGAGGAGAAGAGAGGAGAGAAGAGGAGGAGAAGAGAGGAGAGGAGAGAAGAGGAGAGAGAAGAGAGGAGAGGAGAAGAGAGGAGAGGAGAGGGGAGGAGAAAGAAGAGAGGAGAAGAGAGGAGAGGAGAGAAGATGAGAGAGGGGAGAAGATAGTAGAGAAGAGAAAAGAAAAGGAGAGGAGAGAAGAGGAGAGGAGAGGAGAAGAGGAGAAGAGAGGAGAGGAGAGGAAGAGAAGAGAGGAGAGAAGAGAAGAGGAGAGAAGAGGAGAGGAGAGGAGAGGGGAGAAGAGGAGAAGAGAGGAGAGCAGAGGAGAGGAGGAGAGGAGAGGAGAGGGGAGGAGAGGAGGAGAGGAGAGGAGAGGAGAGGAGAGGGGAGGAGAGGAGGAGAGGAGAGGAGAGGGGAGGAGAGGAGAGGAGAGGAAAGGAGAGGAGAGGAAAGGAGAGGAGAGGAGAGGAAAGGAGAGCAGAGGAGAGGGGAGCTGACTGCAGGCTGGTGCCCGTGGAACCAACATCAG
>NW_027468657.1:7710435-7712935 GCF_046254945.1 Alosa pseudoharengus
GTGTGTGTGTGTGTGTGTGTGTGTGTGTGTGTGTGTGTGTGTGTGTGTGCGTGTGTTGGAAGGGTGGGGTTGTGGGGGGGGGTCGGATGTGCACCACCTCGCGCTTCTCCAGAGGGGCTCTGCGCTAGCGTCGTTTTTGCAAATGCGAGACGCAGAAACCCCCACGGCTCCTGACCTTAGAGAAGCAGGGCTGGCCACGGCAGGAAGCTCCAGAGGATCAATTGATCTAAATAACATTATGACACGATTACCATACAGCCCCGGCCTGACCGCTGAGACTCTCCGCGGGCGAGCAGACGCAACACAACAGTCCTGCACAGCTGGGCTCGAGGAATTGTCCAGTAAATATTCCGGCGAAGAAAATAGCACAACCAAAAAACGAGCTTCTTTGGTGCTATTACTGTCGCGGCCCGACTTTACTTGCTTCGAGCAGTGTGATATTACAATAATAACCCACTACTAACTGTGTTAAGTCAATGAAATACTGCCTAAAGATTGTTTGGAAATATGTTGGGTTCTCATCGTCCACCCCCCCCCCCCCCCCTTTTGTTGAAAGACATCGGGGAAGTGTTTATCCTTCTTGCGCTTTCTCTTTCCTCCAGTCCCGATCATTTGATACTGCGCTAGCCTCGTGTGTCTTCGCCGGCTGCTAGTCTCGGCGCTGGAGGAGGCTGTGCTGGTGTGCGTCCTCTCCTGCTGGTCGTGCCGTGCTGCCTGACGGGACTTAGCATATGAAAGCGTGCCAGGCAAAGGTTAGCTGTGTCCAGCAAAACAGGGACAATGAAAACATCAGAGAGTGCGCTGGCTGTGTTAACCTCCGCAGACCTCTCATGGAGACTTTCACAAACATGGACAACCTGCCAGGGAGAGAGAACAGTTGGAGAGAGAGAGAGAGAGAGAGAGAGAGAGAGAGAGAGAGAGAGAGAGAGAGAGCATTCAGGGTGAGAGTATTGATACGGAATGCTGTTTATTCAAATGGAACACATTTATGGAAACATTTTGTTTTTAATAAACCGCGGGGTAAAATCCAACTCTACATACCTGGTAACTTGGGAGTGAAAAACAGGAAGTCATTTCCATATTGTGATGCCTGGCTGGAGTCATTGCTGGTTATGTACATACTATTGCATGAGAATGTCGTTAAGAATATTGTTTGCCATAAAATTTTGGCATGAAGTGGGTTCTGAAATGTTTAGCTACCCTGATTGGCCCATGTGAAATTAACAGGAAGTAGGTTATGGTTCTACTGAGCTCTTCCTGAAATCACTGTAGATGTAGCACCCTGTATACAACAGTCATTTCCAATGTCTTGCATTTTAATTTGAGGAGAGATGGTGCAAGACTCCAATTAGATTTTTTTACATATCCACTCTAATTATGTCACAAATGAATGCACATCCTGAATGTTTACTGAACTACCTAAGAAACAACAGACTTCTAAGACTTTACCCTAGCAGAAGAATACTCGAATAAAAAATATGCCTCCATGATTTAACGTTTGCATTTTGCCTCTCTTTAATTAGTTCCCATATATAATAACTGAGTTATATTGCTCCACTACACAGAACTGGCTTGCAGAGGCAGGTACAGGGGCTTTATTTCAAGTTAAGCTGGGGGGTAATTAAACGCAGGGCGTTACGAATAGAACCCTGGTGGTACTGTTCCGAGGACAGCCTCGTGACTTCCCTTGACGCACCTTTAGCTTTGGCATGCTGTGGATCTGGCATCCTCCGTACGTACACAGGTCTGCAATCAGCCCGCAGCCTTTTGGAGACAAGAGCGCGGTTGTTGATGGACCACTTGGGTACGGAGACACAGCAGCTGAGGCACACCGACGCCAACAGCTCATTTATCAAAATTGTTCTGCAAAAATGATTTATCTGTTCATTGGGTATGCACAGATGTCTTTAATGGGAGGGGATGCCCATGAGGTGCTGTTGATTTTTTTGGGGGTTGGTTGGGTTGAATGGCTTGGGGGTGAAGGGGGTGAGGGGGTGGCAGTGGACATGGAGAGTATGGGAGTAGTGTATGTGTATGTGTGTGTGTGTGTGTGTGTGTGTGTGTGTGTGTGTATGTGTGTGTGTGTGGGTGTGTGTGTGTGTGTGTGTGTGTGTGTGTGTGTGTGTGTGTGTGTGTGTACGTATGGAGGATACTCTTTCTGTCCCTTTCTCCTCCAGCTCCCTCCACCACTACCCCAAGGGCTCCATTTTCACAACCCATTTCCACTGGCCCATGGGCCTCAGGCCCCACACAGGGCAGGCCCAGTACAGGAGGGGCCTGTGTGTGTGTGGGGGAGTGTGTGTGTGTGTGTGTGTGTGGTGTGTGTGTTGTGCAGGGGACGCATTTGCGTAGGGAAGCGAGAGAGAGAGAGAGAGAGAGAGAGAGAGAGAGGAGCTGTAACAAGCTCAATGGAGTGGAAAAAGAGCCAGAGTGGTGAGTGGGGAGTGGGGAGAGGGGAGAGGGGAGAGGGGACAGGGGAGAGGGGAGTGGGGAGAGGGGA
>NW_027468657.1:7717935-7760435 GCF_046254945.1 Alosa pseudoharengus
GTATTATTTATCTACCTATGTTCCCGTCTGTTGATACTGGAGGGTAAAAGCACATCCATGGAAACACACACACACACACACACACACACACACACACACACACACACACACACACACACACACATACACACACACACACACACACAAAGACTCTGAAGATACTGAAGCACACAGATGTACAACCTGACTCAGACAGACAGACAGACACACACACACACACACACACACACACACACACACACACACACACACACACACACACACACACACACACACACTCTCTCTCTCTCTCTCTCTCTCTTTCTCTCTCTTTCTCTCACACACACATACACTCTCTCTCACACACATACACACACACAGTCGGAGTCTCTGAGGAGTGACCCTGGTCATGAATAAATCAGGGCAGGAGTTTGACCACTGGCCTGTGGCTGATTGCTGGTTTTGGGCTGAGGTCAGGGAAAAGCACTTGGGCTTGTGGATCTCCACCATATAGCATAACTCAGTCCGGCCAATAGCCTCTCACTGGTGGCCTTAGCACCCTCCACTGTTCAGTGGAGGGTCGTGTATGTGCTGCCTTCATTTGCGTTCTGTCTGCTTTTGCAACACCTTCAAATGTTGTCCCTTTTTACTACAGTATTTCTATAGGATATATTTTTTTTTTCAACGCTATAAGCTTAACTGCAGATCAAATGTAACCGTTAATGTGCTTAAAGGCATCGCTGCTCCTTCGTCAGGTCTTACTTGACTTGGGTCGTCCAATTTGCTTTGAAAACCCTCGCCGACTCCCTTTCTCTTCATTTTTAATGGAGACGTGTTGCCATGATTTATTCAAATGACAAACCTTAGCTCTCTCCTTTTTTATCTGGAGGTATTAGTCATTGGGTGCTAATGTCAGATTACTTTACTAGTCATTCTGCTCTTGATAAATGACGGAGACAGGCAGTAAAAAATAGATCAAAACCGCCGGGACTGGAAGAAGGAGGTGGAGATTGGGGGTGTTGGTGGCGGTTGTGGGTGTGTGTGTGTGTGAGAGAGAGAGAGAGAGAGAGAGAGAGAGAGAGAGAAAGGAGTTGAAACAGCGGTAAATCACTTTGCTGAAACGCCCAACAGGGCTGGAAAATGCCACACATTATTCTAGTGCCATGGCTAATCAAAGAAAAGAGGGTGATTAGAGAGGGAGGGATGGTGTTCTTCTGCTCTCTCTCTCTCTCTCCCCTCCTCCTCCTCTCCCTCCTTCTCTCCCTCCCGCTCCCCTTCTCTCTCTCTCTCCCTCTCTCTCTCTCTATCTCTCTCTCAACTCTAACAAGCCAGTATCACTCGTGCTGAACTGAAGGCATCTCACCGAGGCACGCTGAGTGAAATATGCACGTCTGCCACTATATGCTGTGTGGTCAAACACAATGGAGGGCTTGCAGTGGTGGTTGTTCAGTTATTAATTCCATGACCATGGAAAGACAAGGCCCTAACTGCTCCCCTGTTATACTCACAGGGAGTTTCTAATGTTCATGGCATATAACGTGGTATGATTGAAGTATTCCCTGGTTATGGAATTGAAACTATAGGTTTTGGCTAAATGTAGAGGCTTTGGCTGGAGCTGGTGTCATTGTGAACGGAACTTTGAAGTTGTTTCCCTCCCAGATCCTTTTATGTAGTTTATAAATGTGGTCTCAGTTAATGTGCCATAACAGCTTAAGTACAGTATTACTATCATACTTTTATACATTATATCATGTTATATTATCACAAGGTATGGAACTGATCAACAGCACATTCACAATTTCAAATCAATATGTTGAGTATTTGTGTTTATTTATTGATCATCAAGGCATGCTAATAGCTAATGGATACAATCTACTTAAACATTGAATATATTATTAAATAATTTATATCTTAAAATTCATTTGCCAGTTATATCTCTCTTGTAGCAGCGTTTAACATCTCTAGCACACAGCATCCTTGTTTTGCCGTTTCCTGCTCAGACCATGTGCATGAATATTGGTGGTGCAAACTATCTGGGGCATTACACCTGCTCGCTCTCCGAATCCCCTCATGCGGCAATTACTAATATGCAAACAGATGAAGTTGTGTATAGCTATAAGCAAGTCCTGCCTCAGTGAGCTCTCGAAGGCCATGAGCAAAGAAATAATCACGTTGTTGCCCTTCTCTACGTGTTATTCAGTCCTAGCAGCCCCCCCCCAGCTCAGAGCTGTGTTGGGCGTCCTGAGACCCCTCACCATGCAGAAAGAAATACAGAAGACAAGCAGAAACAGCAGGCTTCTGTGATGCATTATTTAACACATGACTTCGCTCAAAGGTGGACTGGTCCTAGTTTGCCCAGTAGGTGAATCAGACAGTTTTGAAATTGTTATGGCGGTGTGTAATCATTAGACTAAGAACACTTCTTCATTTGATGGAGGTGAATGTTGTGACATAGAATCCCATGTAGCTAATGTGACATCACTCCACTGTTACAATTCAACAAATGGCAAAAAAACTACTACTAATAATAATGAAAATATAATTAAAATAGAATAAATAATAATAATGAATAGAATAGAATAGAATAATGAACATTGAGAACATTGAGATATAAAATAAAATTGAATTGAAACACTATCAACAATTCCACCATATAGCCTCCCTCCACTGGGGATATGCATGGACATCACCTGAATGGTGGTTTCTCTTTCTTAGAATATTATATTCCATTTAAAGTGCAACTTATAGATTCAGAACAATTCATGAAGTGCTCTCACTCTCACAAACACAAACACATGCATAAGGCGCACACACACACACAAACACACACACACACACACACACACACACACACACACACACACACACACACACACACACACACACACACACACACACACACACACACACACACACACACACACACACACACACACACAAAATGGCAAGAGACTTTGTAATTGATTTCAGCCTCTAACCAGTTCTCTTGTCAGACCTCACTCCCTCTTTTGTCCTTGAGTTTTTGTCAACAGGAACCATAACACAAAGCACAAAGCTGAGGGCTGGAATTAACATTCATCTTTCCGCGCTCATTGATTAGCCAGCAGAGGCGGCCTCCACCACCTCTGCAACAGCCGGGGCCCCAGAAGACAAAGCCCGCCCGCTAGGAAATAAAGAAATAACACTATCACGTCTCATTGCTGTGGAGTCTCCTTCCACCACAATAACCTTTGTTTCTAAGACAAAAGAAGAAGAAGAAGAAGAAGAAGAAGAAGAAGAAGAAGAAGAAGAAGAAGAAGAAGAAGGAGGAGAGGAAGAAGGAGAAGGAGACTTGATCAACACTTTATTTCCTTACAAGTGGTTTTGCATAAGCGCTGCACACATACGACTGCATACCTTTCTTGTTAAGAAAAGGAGACAACTGAAAGAATGTATTCTATGCAATCTCAAGGGTTTATATTAAAAGTTAAAGCTTTAATAGAGGTTGGTCAGAAAGCACAAAGCAGAAAGCATTCATTGCCACTGTTCTTACTGTACTTGGCAACCTTAGAAAAGAAATGTCTTGAGCGTGGCTACAATTTTAGGTTATGTTTGTTTGTTGTCTGCTGGCACAGAAAAATGGGTCAGAATGGGTTGTCAAAAATGTATTAAACCACATTTGATTTGAATTGCACAAACTAATCTTCTTTCTCTCTTTTTTTTAAATCTTATTTGATCACAGTGTTCCTTTTATCGAATTTAATCATATAATGAAGGGTTTTACTGCACTACAATTATCTCACTGCTGAAAATTTCACTGTTGTTTTTTTCATACAAAAATTTAACTTAGGGTTTTACACAAAAATGCAACTTATTTGTCACTGTCTTGCCAACCTCCCACCCAGCCAAAGTCTTTGACAATGAATAACAATATCATAAAAAAGATATCTTAAATTACCCAAATTACATTAGAGACTGTCATCAATTTGTCCCACACATCCCCTCTTAAACTATGCAGTCCAACTTTGATGAAAACCGACTTGTGCTGACTGAATGATTACACTTTGTTTTGAAATTCATCTGAAAGACACAGATTCTTCAGAAAGAGATCTCTTTAAAAGACCCTTATTTTCTGGCACTGATTAACCAGCTACAAATATCAACATGATTAATATTGTTTTGTGAGCTATAAATAGCTACACACTCCATCTTTTATGATTTTACTGTTATGCACTCAACACGTAACATAATTCACTGAGCTTTTATTGTATTTGTTATCCAACAGAACAGCAATAACACCATTACTAATATAAATTCATAGCAATGATACTACAACTCATTTTATCTGTCATTACATTTTATTCCTATTTACATTATAATCAAGCAAACTTACTGAAGGATATTTTTATATGTATTGATTCCGTCATTTTAGAACTTATATAAATATTTTCTATCTTTTTTTTTAAAATGCAAAGGTCCGTTTTGTCATGAGTTATTGGACTGTTCCAGAATATTCCCTGGTGATTGAAAGGGAAGTATTCAGGATATGATTTATAGTTGTTAATTGTGGTATTCAAAAATTCACAATGGACTACATAGAAAAAAAGGCCAAAAAATTGTGAGATGAACATCTGGAATAGCAATTGAAACCGAAGCCAAATTCTTGTCCTGGGAGTAAAGTAAAGCCAGTGCTGAATTTGAACTAGCAGCACCCTGGAGATTACAAAATATTTTCCCCTGTCAACTGGGCCGCAGGCCCCTTGCTCCCCAGGCCCGTGACCTCTCCTGAACCCTGGCCCACATTTCCTTCTCCGCAGGAGATGCGTTTGCACTGTACTAAAACAAGACATATTTGTATTTGATATTAAACTAGCATCAAATCCGACATAAATCATTAATGAAGCGGCCTTCGGATTCGAAACAGTTTCTCTCTCTCTCTGTCTCTGTCTCTTTCTTTCTCTCTGTCTCTCTCTCCTTCCCCTCTTCTCTTCTCCTCTCCTTTCCTGCAGCCTGCACCTTTGAAAGAACGAGAAAACAATCTGGTTTTCCCCCCTGTTACCCTGGGTGACGGAGACTGAAGCGAAACCCACCTGCACGTCTGGAGGAGGCCGTTTGCCAAGGCCCACACAGCGGTCCCCCTGGAGCCACGCACTACATGGGAACGACTTGAACTGTTTCCAAACGCACTAATGATCGTTCACTCTCTCCCTCCCTCCCTCACTCACTCCCTCACTCACTTACTCTCCTTCTTTTGCTCTTTCTCTTATCCCCTCTCATTTTCTTTCTCTCTCCCTCTTTCTCTCTCCCTCTCTTCCTCTCTCTCTCTCTCTCTCCCTCTCTCTCTCTCTCTTCTTCCCAGTCTCTGAAATCATCCATAAACCCGGCAGTTTGTCTTTCCCCCTCCTCTCCGTGTTGACCCAAAGCTTGATGTGACAGAATGAGATCGGCAGATTGAACACGATCTAAGTGGAGGTGTTTAACGGCAGCGGTTCCACTGCTAGCAGGGAGGGTTCCGTCGGATTTTTTTTATTATTATTATTTCCCGCGGCCCCGGGGAACGAGTACCGTACCGCCACAGCTTGAGTCAACATGGCCGACACGCAGCTCACACACAGCTCTGATAAGGTTGCATTTATGTTGCACGCCATTTATCTAATCGCAGTTGCGACTAACCCTAATGTAGGCTCGAGTGGCGAGCTTCAATTTCAGGTCAGTGCCGGGGCATATCTACAACACCCATACTGCACGTATACGTCAAGCTTCTGCGTTCTTGTAAATTGCTGATGCGCAGGTTTTTGTTTTTCTCCGGGTTTGAATCCCCCGGCCGTTTTAGCGGCAGCTTTTTTCGCGGGGAGGAGCGTTGGGAAATTCAGGCGTCCTCGGCGTCAATTACGCCTCACTCAGAAGGCCCAGGGAAGGCTTGTGCAGGGGATGATGGATGTCCTCCGAGGTCTCGAGGCCTCGCAAACTCCCCTCTCGGAGCAGGAGCGGGAGCGGGAGCTGCGCGCGGCGCTCTCCGGGTTCCCGACGATCTTTCCCCGCTTCCTTTTCCCGCGATGCGCGTCACCTGCCTCCCAACGCGCACTGCCTCTCTTCCTCGCTGCTAAAGCCCCCTTTCCTCCCCTCTATTTTCCTTCCTTTCTTCCTTTCTCTCTTTCTCTCTTTCTTTCTTTCTTTCTTTCTTTCTGTCTTTCTGTCTTTTCTCTGTGCCTTTCCTCCTTCTCTCTTCTGTTTTTCTTTCTCTCTCTCCTTCTTTTCTCCCCCCCCCCCCTTTTTCCCCTCTTCCAAGTCATCAGGATGAACAGATGGTGGTATATGTAGCTGACCTAAAATGTATTTTCCACAGGGATGTCACAAGTGCTCAATATGGCGGCCCCACCTGATGGAGCATGGAGGCTTAGACCTGTAAATGGTAGAAGACCCCGTGTCATGGGAGGGTTAAGACACTGATCTACATGCATTATCACAGAGAGGAGAGCCGTCTGGAATAGCTTCGGCCATCTATTTATCTTGTTTATTTATTTAATTATTCTTTATTATTTTTTTTTTCTCCCTTCCACTGCTGGTCCACCACATGAAGACAGCTAACTGAGAACACTTATTCAAGTTCATGTACTGGCGTATACCCAGAAGCATAGGCCCCATGCCTGGACCGTCCACACCCTCCCGGTGACCTTCGCAGAAAACCACATCAGTCCATGTCCACCCGAGTATAGCGCTCGCGCTGAACCTTCACGCGAGCGTTGTCATTGACCTCCATGGAAACCCTCTCTGGATGGACAAACGTGGGGATGTGCAGATTCACCCGTGAGCCAGTAATTGAAAACACACGCGGGATAATGTCACCAAGATGTGCACGATGTGTTGAAAACAATGCTCTCCGCTGATGAGCGTGTGAGCCTGCGAGCGTGTGTGTGTGTGTGTGTGTGTGTGTGTGTGTATGTGTGTGCATGTGTGTGTGTGTGTGTGTGTGTGTGTGTGCGTGTGTGTATGTGTGTGTGGGTGTGTCTGTGTGTGTGCGTGCGTGCGTGCGTTCATGCGTGTGTGTGTGTGGGTGCGTGTGTGTGTGTGTGTGTGTGTGTGTGTGTGTGTGTGTGTGTGTGTGTGTGTGTGTGTCTGTGCGTGTGTCTGTGCGTGTGTGTGAGGACGGAAGGGAAGAGTTCCCCCTGATCGATCAGCAGTGTTCTCAAACGATTGAAAATGTTTCCATTGTGCGTTTCGAACAAGAGACACACAGCCCTCAGCCCACGGCTCAAAATGATGAGAACTTGGACAGCGCTAACCTGTGATTTATACTAGCCAGATTCCCACCAAGGCTTTTTCAGTCCGACTTCTGCCAGGTTATGAAGGCTGTAAATTTAAAAACTTGCATTGTTGGCATCGTGTCATTACAGAGATTATTTCTCTATCTGGGCTGTTTCCTTAGCGCAACCTTCGTTCAAATGAGCCAATAATTCTTCATTAATCTTTATGATCTAAAATAGAAGCATGGCAAATGGTGTAGATGGAAGTCCTGTGAAAATGCTTAGGCGCAAATGAGCCGTGTCCATGTCCATTGCCTATCCCTTTTTGACCGAGCAGAAAAGACAACCCGGGAAACCGAGGAGACTCCGCGTTTGATCTCGTCTTAATGATTACCGGCATCGGCAACTTGAGCCACGCTCCCTTGTTAGCTGGGCTAATCCCTTCGATGTTTTATCAGGGATGCCTGGGACACAGAGGGCTGCCAGCATGTCCCCCATCACTCAGGGGCTGGGGCCAAGACCGCAAGCAAGTAAGCAAGCAAGCAAGCAAGAGCCCGCTGGATTTCTCATCAGGATCACACAAGTGCAGGTGAACACACACACACACACACACACACACATACACACCTACTGTACATGAACACACACACACATGTGTACACAAGCTCACACAAGCACACACACACACTCAGGCATACCACAGAGATGCAAGCGCATACACACTCATGCATACCAAACACACACACACACACACACACACACACACACACACACACACACACACAGACTTAAAAACACACACACACACACACACACACACACACACACACACACACAGACTTAAGGGATGCCTTCCCTACCGGCCCCCCACCACTAACCCTCTCTTTCCTGCCTGGTTGCTATTTGGCTGATGAGTTATGCTGCTCAGTTGGCTCTTTAGATATTCTAGGAGGAGAAGTCTCAGTAATTGTGATATTTGCATGGTGTATTTGTTTCAGTGTATTTGGTGAAAGGTCTCGACATCTTTGATTATTTATAGCCCTTGTGGGTTGCTGGCTATTTCCTACCTAGTAGTTGAGTAGAAAGGTTACACTGATGTTTTCACCAAATAATATTTTCTGACTTCCGAACAGTAGGCTTTTTCACACCCAGGCAGTATTACACTTTATGTGTTATGCCATTGAAATAAGATATCTCTAATTATTTAATTAAATGAAATGGTATTAATTGATAGACATTTACACAGTGCATATAACAATACATGGTGTTTTACACTACTCGGAAACACAGAAATCCTCTCTGTCCATGAACACATTCAGGGGCTGTTTGCTACGTTTTTTGTCTGAGCGACAGGACTGGCCTTAATGCCTCCGAATATCCCCGTATTAACAGGAAGCATGGATCAGCGTGCCCCAGGAGTAAGGGAATAGGCTGTGGGTGGCTGTTTGGGATTAGCCACATGTGGACACTCCTCTTCAGAACATCTCCCACACACACATGCCACACACACGCGCACACACACACACACACACACAAACACACACACACACACACACCATGCACGCATGCACACACACACACACACACACATGCCACACACACACACATACACACACACTCACACACACACAAACACACACACACACACACCATGCACACATGCACACAAATTGCTCAGCACGGCAAAATCTGGCAGTGACGCAGTCATCTCACATGAATCACAATTGAAAGATCAAAGTTCCTGACATGCCCTCAGTCCATTTCCAAACCTGTTTTTTTTTTTTTTTTACCATACCGGCGTTCTCTTCCAAGGACCCCCCCCCCCCCCCCCCAAACTGTGAAGTCATCCATTTTCTGTCTATTAGCCCCTGTTGGGAAGCTCCTCCTGCTAATATCCCTTCATCCACTCCACAAAGGGGGGCATTGTGTGGTGTGGGGCTCGCTCGCTCACACTCACGCTTACATCACACTACACATGCTGCTGTGACCCCTGAGGAGAGCGGCTAATAAATCGCTTTCTGTCCTCATCCGCCGCACTGTCCAAACACCTGACAAACTTGGCCAGAAAAAAGCGTAAAGTCCGAAGTGCCACGTGCAATGAAGAGAAGCATCAACGTGGTCTTCTTTACTTTTTTTCTTTTTAGGGGGATTTTTTTTTTTTGCATTATTTTATTTTATTTTATTTGTCCGTCTTTTTTTCCCAGAGTTTCTGTTCCTGCTCCCTCTCTTCCTGCTCGCTGGCTCTTAGTGCTTTCATTAAGAAATAAAACGTTCAGGAATGTTATTGGATGGTGCAGACGGTGACTATTCTAGAAGAAGGCTGAAGTCAATTAAAGATGTACAATGTGCGTTTTGTCCTGGCAAAAAAAAAAAAAAAAAATGAGGGGGGAGTAGCGTTGCTTTATGGCAGTTATTTATTGCTTTATAACCCCCAGAAATCAAATTAGTTCATATTGAATAGGCTGTGCACACCCCTGCTCACCCACCCCAGTGATTGATTCTCCTTGCAAGGTTGAGTTGATATGACCGGGCAGGGGCCAAGGAAAATAAGAGGGGAACTCGACCCATGGAGAGAGAGCGAGTGTGTGTGTCTGTGTGTGTGTGTGTGTGTGTGAGCTGGGCCTGGCTGTGCCTCTCCACCCCGCTCCAGGGTCACGCTCGCCGTCCGAGGCCTCTCGACTGTTCATTACAGGTGATAAGTACTCACCGAGGACCGGGCCTGGTTGCACAGAAACACGCCTGCTCTCCAAATAAAAAAACGAGAGGTGGGGGTGGGGGTGGGCGGCTCTGGATGGCCTTTTATGAGCCGGTCGACAAACAGGTCCATTCTTTTGTCGCTTGCCTAGGAGTGTGTGTGTGTGTGGGGGGGGTAGGGGGGTTGGAGTGGGATGTGGGGGGGAGGGGGTAGAGTCCAGGGAACATGGCCACACACTCCAACTGCTCCCGGGTGGAGAGTTTCAGGCAGCCGGACTGGGCAGAGAGCGAGGTATGGCCGCGCCAATTACCTAAAAACAAGATCAAGTGAAATATGGGAAATATATATATTTCATAAATCAGCTTTATGCCAAGTGTCATGTTTTTCACCCTCATTTTACACCCTGCTGTGCTTTTCTACTTCATGGGCTGCCATGCCTATTGTTGGAAATGGTTTTCCTCTTCTACTAAAAAGTTCCCCAAAATAGGAAACCCGATAAATGTTTTTAGTAGTGGTTCAACTTCCCCTGGTTCACCTCACTTCTTACTCAGTTCATCTTACACATTACCAAAACCACAGGAGTCACAAAAAGAGTTAATCTTTTGGACCTAATGACTCAATAGATTCAATAGTGAAATAAAAGACAGCAAGTCCCTAACCAAGAGATGAATTCTTCATGTCTTATATTTGTTACACAGTCTCCCTTTTGTCTCCTATTTGGAAATTGGAAGCAATGCAAACTCTTGAACAATAAAGACAGGCTTTATGTTCCAAGATTACTAACAAAAGAATGTTTTAATGGTAAGAACATAGGAGAAAAAAAACAAGTTGGACAGGCCTAGGTTTCAATTACCATAGGATTGAGTGTTGACATTTTTGAGGCTGTTTGACAGGAGATTCATTATATCCAGAGCAGCTCTGGGAAGGGTCGGTTCGCATGCTGTAAAAGAATACGTTGGTCCAAGGTGATTATGGGATGGATCGTTGCGGAGGTCGGGAAAGAGTCGAGAGCAGTTGAGGATGATTCACAGGCTCTCTCGCCTGAGCTCCTGCCGCTAACTCAAGTCATCAATCCTAATTTCTTTAGCCATATGCAACCACACAGTCCTCCTGAGGTGACTTGATATTTGATGAACGATGAAGTCATCTGGAGAAGGTGTTTTTACTGCAGTTTGGCTCCTGTCAGAAGTAGGAAGCTCCAGCTGGACTCTGGATGCCAGATTTTTACGCTCCCAATAATAATAAAAAAAAAACATGTTATTCCTTGATTGTATAGGGAGCTGAAATAACAAGTCAAATCACACCAGCAATGTGGTGACTGCACATACAGCACTGGCAGATGCATGCAGCTGTGTACACCGTCAGCATGAGGCCACTGAATCATGTTTGAATCATTGCGTCAGTCTCTGCAAAAAAAAGAGGTTCTTTGTGCTGCAGACAGAATGAGATTGCACCCTGTGAATGTACAAATAGAATGGAATCAGATATACATGGGAAATAACCGGGGCAGAATAGCACTCATGGACTTCAAACGATTTTGAGACGCGTGACGTATCCCAAGGCGTCGGCGTGACCTCTGTCGTTGCAGCGCGCCGCGGGACCGCCGTCGTGGAGAGCCGCGACCTCCGTCCCCGGCTTATCGCCTATACCCCCCCCCCCCCTCGGCGCGGCCCGCAGCTTTTAATGAGGACGGGACGCCACGGGCCGCCTCAGTCCCGCTGAGGCGCGTCCGTCCGTCCATCCAAACCTCCCTACGCCGCGTCCGGCTCATCTGCAAACGGTTCTACTAACGTCCGATTGCCGCCAGTGCTCCTCACACAGTCACCGCTACTCTCCCTTGCCCCGCCGCGATGCTGACCTTTATCACGCCACGGCTGGGGAGATCCTGTGCAGCTGAACTGGTGTTTGGAGTTCATTTAAACGGATTAATGAGAGAGAGAGAGAAAGAGAGAGAGAGAGAGAGAGAGAGAGAGAGAGGGAGAGAGGGAGGGAGAGAGAGAGAGAGAAGGATTTGACGGTGAATGTTTGCAAAGGGAGACTCACAAGGACACAAGCCTCTGCCTTTTGCTCTATAATATGTCTTTATGTGCTTACGACAGCAAGATGAATATGCAATATATTGTTAATTCCTTACTACTTATTAGTAAAGGTCTGACTTGGAGGGTAATCAAATATTTTGATTTAAATGAGGACATATTCGTATTCATTTTTGACATTAAAAATATTGGTACCCCTTTATAATAAGGTGTGTTAACACACCATTTACAAAGTATTACTAAATGATTAGTTAAACAACTTGTAAGTAATTTACTAATGTTATCTAATGATAGTAAATAGATAACTAACATTTAGTAATACTTTGTAAATGCTTTTGTTAGCACACCTTATTATAAAGAGTTACCCAAATATTTTTAGATCCTAGTGGTGAGTAGAATTTCATCCACTGCACAAATACATACATGTTCGGGAATTCCTATAGGATTATCAATTATATCATTATTCACAATATGTCCATATGCACTGCACACATTAATGTAATGAGACAACATTTCTAAAGACAGCCACCCAGTTTGACACAAATGCATGGTGGCACATTACGAGACTGTCTGTCATATAATAATACCTGTTCAGCTCTCTAACATACTGTGTATGGAAATATATAACTCACAGAGACAGCTATTCATATTTTATGTGAAATACTACATCTGTAGTGTGGACCCCAAGTGAGAGTGTGGACATCAAAACTCGAGGATCAAAACAGAGGATGCCTAGCGATGAGAAACACAAATGGTAACTATCAGATAGCTTTCGGTATGCCACAGTGTAAACACTCTGTGATCCGATCGGATCGAGTCCCAGATCTGATATGTGTGATAACACTAATTATATTTTATGCATAGCCTAAAACCATGATGAGAAACAGCCACCACTGTTCTTACTTTTGTGTTACTAATTTAATGTAGTTGCCACTGATTAATTACTGATTATAGAACACAGTAATACAAATAATGTGTGATTGTATTTATATGCACTCTCATAATCTAAATAATGTTTCTAGACATAATTTTAATTTAATGCCATTATGAAGGATAAGTTACCTGTTAGTGTTACTCAGTGCACTTACAATATGCTTACACTGGAAAGGGGCCACAGAATATATGGGGCAACTACTTAATTGTAACTTACACTCTGCCGTGCAATCTCTGTCTTTTGGGCAATCTGGCAATGGCCCTGGCAAAAAGGGTAATCTCACAATGCTATAAGTTATCCAGCAGAATATGTGTACTAGAATATGACATAATTAGTCTTAGTCATAATCAAGTCTTCACTAATACCGATTCATTTACTGTAGATTTTTGTGGACCTGTTACTTTAAAGTCTATCTGGGAAAAAAAAGAATTAGACAGAGGTAATGATAAATATGTACATTCACAATGCTTCGATATAGATGTTGTTCTTAAAACCATTATACTATTCTCATATGTACATTCACAATGCTTCTATATAGATGTTGTTCTTAAAACCATTATACTATTCTCATATGTACATTCACAATGCTTCGATTGATGATGTTCTTAAAACACTTATACTATTCTTAGCAACAAAGAGGAATGGGGCAGGTAGAGTTAAATGTTGTTGTGAAAACCTGTATGAACAATTAAGATAGATATATTATACAATTATAAAGTAATCCAGTGGTGCTTTTTGCTTACTTTCGGCCGGCTTTCGTTTCATCCACTGCTCAACTGTTGCTACATCACTCAGCACTGACGGTATAACTTCTCACACACTCGTCCAGGCCAGGCCATGTCCAAAAGCAAACTTGAAGAGATGGGAGGTGTCAGTTTCTGTAGAAATCTCCAACATGTTCTCTGCTTTGCCCTTTCTGAGATGGAGCCTCAGTTCCCACGGCAACTCAAACCACCCACCCACATGGTCCTTGACAGAGATGGAAAAGAAACCCAACAGATTTTATATAATTTTCACGTAGATTGGCCACTAAATAATACAAACCCACGCTCACATCAGATCATCCCAATAAGTGAAAGACCAGGCTGGGTAAACCTGTGTGTTCTACAGAGACTATCTAACCCAACATCTCGCCTCCCCATAAGAATGAAACGTCCACCTTGCTACAGCCGAGCTGCTCCTTCCCCACCAAGCGGAGTTTAATGTGAGGTGCGCGAGCGTGTTGGGGAATTAAAAAATAAAAACAACGAGTAAATCAGTCAGCATTCCCGGGAGCGGTGAGGCCGAGAGAAAGAGAGAGAGGGAGAGAGAGAGAGAGAGAGAGAGAGAGAGAGAGAATCAGATGCGAGCCTCCGGAGGTAACGGAACACACACACACACACACACACACACACACACACACACACACACTCAGTTGCATTCCCATGCATATTCCCAGTTACCTCGTCTCTCTCCAAACAACCGGACGGCACTTTGCCTGTCTGTTCAAACTCCGCTTTTCCCATTGTCTAATTGATAGAAACTTCTAGCATTTATTTATTCATTGACCCCCCGAGCACCCTCACGCGGATTCAGAAAAGCAGAGCCTCGAGTAGAAGAAGTTGAAGAAGAAAAAGAAAGAAAAAGAAAATACAATAAAGTGAAAATGGGGGGATGGGGTGAAGGAGGATGGTGATGGAGAGGAGGGAAAGAGGGGATAGAGAAAAAGAGGAGGAGGAGGGGGAAGGAGAGGCAATGAGACCCTAAGACCTTGTAAAGATTGTTTCTAACGCATTCTCTACTGAGGATTTGTGAACTCTATCTCGACTAATCACAATGGAACCTATTAGCGCTTGACATTTTTATCCGGCAGCCAAAGACGTGGCGTCGGGTGCGCGGCCGGCTAACGGCAGCGGACAGCTCGGCGGTGCTGGCAGGCCCCAGACCGGGCACCACTGGGCCCACCTGAAATCCGATACCTGAGCCCCTGTGCCCCGGCTCCATTGATTTCTTGTCAGCCACAGAACTTTTCAGGCCATGTTGGAGGCCCGGGTATGGAGACGCAGTGGGGCAGAGGGGATGGTGGAGGAGGGAGGGAGAGAGGGAGAGAGAGAGAGAGAGGGATGGAGCGGGGGGGGGGAAGAGTGAGAGGGGGTGAGAGAAATCTTAATTAGGAGTGGGGGATTTACAGAAGCTGGATGGTGCAGCTTTGGGGATCTGGTCAATGAAACACACAGAGAGAGAAAGACCAGAGGATGCTGTTGGCGGTGAGGAGAGGAGGAGAGGAGGGGAGGAGGGGAGGAGGGGAGGAGAGGAGAGGAGAGGAGGAGAGGAGAGAGATTAAAGAATGACGGGCAGTATGCTGAGCCCTCTGTCGGTGTGGGGGCTGCAGCATGGGGATTTCTTTGTGTGTGTGTGTGTGTGTGTGTGTGTGTGTGTGTGTGTGTGTGTTGTTTTTACTGGAGTTGGTTTTAGGGGGGGGTTGTTGGTTATGGTGGAGTAGGTGGTCGAGAGGGTGAAGGTGGTGGTGTTCGGTGGGGGGTGGGGGTCTCCTGGAGGAGGGATGCCTGGCTGAGGGGTGGGCTCTGGGTAGATTTGCCCTGCTGAACTCATTACTGAGCATTACCCACTAAGAAAACACTCTGCCGATCTAATTGGCCAATTTAGGACTGCAGGTGGTCGCCGCGGCGAGGTAGAGTTCAAGTCAAGCTGGACCACTCGATGCTTTTAAGCCTCTCAACTCAACGCACATTTTTCTCCAACATGCTCACTTTCGTCCCCTTAGCTTTCTTCTGCTTAATGGATGTAGCAGGCATCCGCATGCTGTGTTCTGTTCTGTACTGTATGTGTGTATTTTTAGCAACATGACTGTGGATGAATGTTTCCAATAGGGGAATTCAATGTCTTCGTAAACACAGGAGAAGAAACTGCCTTTGACATTAAATAAATACATGAAGTCGGTTGTGAAAAGCACATGTCCTGCAGTGTATTCACTGGCTGGTCACCTCCTGAAGACAAACAACAGGGCCGCCTTGAGTTTCAGCCCTCAGCCTCAGTGACCTGTGTAGGTGGACCATGCCAGGGGTGGACCACAGGGTTCAGCAAGGGCTTTGTTACACCTCAGCCTTAAACCACCCACGGCAACCTCCACCCGGCCAAGCATGAGTGATCGCGGCTTCATCCACCGGCGCCGCTGGACCCAACGGAAACTCACTGCGGTCTTAGCGAGAGCTTTAGCGCGACGCCGAAAAACCTAGCGCGCACGCCGCTCTCGGACAGGAGACGCAATTAGTGAAGCGGAGAGGGGGTGGAGGAGGGCCCGGCAGCAGAGTGGAGCGGCGCTGTGCTGTGTTGCGCTGGGACCAGCACCGGGTTCCCCGCTCCGGTTCTGATCTTCGACCCCGCGGGAGATGATGTCACGGGCCGCCGCCGCGCGCACGAGCGGTTTTCAAGAGGTGTGTGTTTACGAGGGGCCGGCTCCTCTAATGGCCACCTCCTTACCTCCCTCCAGCTCACAGGGCCGAGTGAGCCTGGCACGTATGAAAGCCACGGTCCACTGAGCACACTTAAATGTCACTTTTTTTCTCTTTGCCTGAAATTTTTCGAAAATGGAAAAACCGACAGTATGAGCGCATTTACGTTTTTTTTCTTCTCATTAGCAAAACACATTCGAAGAAACTAACGTGGGAAAATAAAAAGCTAAACGTTCGTTTTGCTTAACTCAACGCCACCCGACTCGAGTTCTTATCTCTTTTGTCAAAACACAGGAAACAGGGGTGAGAACATTTCATCTTGCTGCCCGCTGGCGATTTAAATCCAAAGCGGGGTCCGATGGATTTGTCAACAGGTAATCATCCAGTTATCCAGCAGGATTGATGGGACCACGGATATGCAAACAGACACGGGGCCCTGACATCCATCTTAGCTGGGAGACACGGGCCGCCGCAAGGATGGGAGGAGGCATTACACGCACGAGCACTACGTCTTCACATAAATCATCCCTACCCAGGTACACCATGAAACCCTCTGGTGGCTGTCAAGCCTGGATTTACAGCCATGCACTGCTATGCTTTCCATTAAAATATATGTACATAAGAGTTGTACTTGTACTGTGAGAGGGCCAAAGAATTTATGAAAGGAAATAGCTGTACATTACTTCTCTATTTTATTGTATTTTCCAGGGGAAGTGTCACGTTCCAGTGCATTGTGGGAATTAGGCGCAGGAAACAGGAAGCCGATGACAACATCTGGTTTTGATTTTGAAGATTCCGGTGAAATATGAAATTTAAACAAGCCCCACAGAAATCCATGTTTCAGCAGCAGGGATGCATAATTTACAACAATTAATCCTCTTTTAATGTTGCCTTGTTAGTGACAAAATCAACAGCTCCGATTTCTCCTCGGAAACTTGGAAAGTAGAATTTGGAGGAGGTGTGTGTGTCGGTCAAACGGGCCTTCTTTTCCTCTGATGGGGGTGACATAATTTCCATGTCACAGACACAAATAATACAAAACCACTCTAACGAAATGCACATAGGATCAGAAGAAGGCTTTAAGAAATAAGGCATACAGTAAAGTTGGATTTTCACCATGCTGAGGACAGACACTTTAAGATGTTTGAGGAGTTTCTCAGCAGCGTATTTTCATAAACCACAAACGTAAGTGTACACCAAGGAAGCATGCAGTGTGGGAAATTGTGCTGAGACTGGATATTTGAAAAGAAATTGAGGTAAGACAGAAATGTTTTATGTGTAATATTTTTATTTACTTAAATTTGTTCGCCATAATTTCTGAAGTTTCCATTCATTTTCAACAATTGAATGCAGCACTTACCATTGTAAAATCATTTATTATACTGTACATAATTGATGTGGTTTATGTTAAGCTGAAGTACTTCAGCTATAATGATGTTAGTTCAGCAGACCATAATAAATAAGCGGTTTTAACTATCATAATATAAACATCTGTATTAAGCATAACAAACGCATTGGACATCATTATTTTCTCATGTTAGTTCCTACATTAATTTAACTCAATTCAAAGTGGCCATGCATACTCTCAGTTTGGTTGCCATACATTATTGGCACAAAGCACATTAGGTACGATTTTCTATGAACAACTATGAATTGTTGTTAAACTGACTGAAGACTAATAGATGTAGTCATACTTATCTGACTGAAACTGAATCCTGCATCTTTTGTGAACAACACCCGCGACACACACACGACACAGAGCCTCTCCTAAACACTGATATGTCATCATCCCTCCCCATCGACTCCGCCGCACCTCCAGCACTCGCGCCTCATCAGTGCGTCTGTCCTCGTCCTCGTCCTCGTGCTCGTGCTCTGATGTGATGTGTGCCTTAAACAGCCAGAGGCTCCCCAGGGACACACACACACACACACACACACACACACACACACATCGATCTCACTGTTTCGGGCGATGAAGGGGAATAATATGATAACATGATAATAATAATAAGAGGAAGAAGAAGAATGGATCAAAAGGGGTAAAGTCTCGTACACACACAGAGAGGAGAGGACAAGTGAATGAAGTGACAGTGTGTTCATTTCCATATTCACTGTTGTGTTTTCGAGCATTGCAAGGCACCCCTGGGGGGAAGGGGGGGTGGGGGTGATCATGGGATCCCGTGGGGTAGGGGTGTGTGTGTGTGTGAGAGAGAGAGAGAGAGAGAGAGAGAGAGAGAGAGAGAGAGAGAGAGATGGTGGGGTTTCCCCGAAGAGCAGACATATGAAAGAATTCTTGAGAAAACAAGTGGAAGGCTATCAGTGTCTCATAAAAAGTAATGTCCCAAACTTTCTCTAATATTTCGACAATTAAGTAGATGAAGCTTTTTTTTTTCATCCAGATTCTTAATGAGGTAGCACTCATTAATTTCTGTGCAAATCTCATTCGGCTGAGTATCGGGTCAATTTAAAATAGACTCAAAAGATAATAGACTCAGTAGAGTCCTTTTACACAGACAGCAGATAAATCAAAAACCTGTGAATTGCATATGTTCGTCACCGAGTAGGGATTTGAACAGTAAGTATCCCACTGGAAACCACAGAAGGCTTGGACTTATGAGAGACTATTATTAATCAATTAAACAGCAACTTATCTTCTCTTACCAGTGATATTAAGCCTGACGTTAACTAAAGCTGATCTTATGCATTCACAGAGAAGACAGGTCTGTAGGTATTATTCATAACTATATAAATCTTGTGGGTTCTTGGGGGAGAAGTGCTAAATCATTTCTTTAAATTGCAGGAGGTAGAAATGAAAAAGATATATTAAAGCACTCATTCAACAGGGGTTTTACTCTCACAATCGTTCTATTTTACTCTAGTTGATGTTATGCTTTGCTGCTCAAAGGCTGGCAATTAATGTGTATACAATAATATTTAAGTATAAGGATGAATTACCTAAATATTTGCAGGATTTTGTATAATCTATTTAAATGTATACAAAAACATTTACCGACTAGAACTTAGTTTGTGTTTCAGTTGAGATCCTAAAAATGGACCCATTTTACCTAAATAGGCAACTGCAAGCTGTGTATGAACCTGATACCCTGACGCTTATTTGTAATTAATGTATCAGGAAGTTTGCCAAACCCTTATAAGCCGGGATGATTTAAATGTGTATGTGATTGCTGCCCCTCAGGATGCATCTGTCCACAATCCGCTGCCCAACCCTTAGTCCAGCACTTACAGTTTTGTAATTGCTTTTTTCAAAACACAGATGCAGGAGTGCACCAAAGCGTTGCCCTTTGCGTCTCGGCCCATAGCCCCTGTGTCCGGCCCCTGCGTCAAGTAGCCCTCTGTTCCTCGGATGTTTTCTTTGACCGACTTCATAAAACACTGACAGGAATTTTCAAACACGGAGGGGGGAAAACTTCCTCCCAGAGACGTCCAGTGTCCCCAGAGACGGCCAAGGGGAGACATATTTAAACTGACCTTCGAGAGCGAGGGGGCCAACGTACAGTACAACTAAGCTGTGTTGACACAGGCCCTAACGCAGAGGTTGTGCATGGCGCGGTGTTAGATGTGGCTTCTAGTTGAAGGCCCCGAGCTGAAGTGGTATTTCTTTCTCTTTTGTCAGTGGTTATTAGAGGCTTGCTGGACAGAGGGTCAGTGTGAAGTGATTTCTGCAATAATCCTGACCAATGTGCAGGCATCGTTGTCAGGGGCATCATAAAAACATCTCTTTTTTTTTTCGCTAATAAAACTCAATAATTCACCAAACCCTCAGCGGAGCTTGAGGAAGTCTTATTTGTCTCATAATAATAACTTTCAAAGCAACGTTCCCATGAAAGATGAGTTGCGCAAGCTCTAATGAGGCCTTCATGCTGTAATGATCCGATATATGTTACTCAGTGCGAACTGGCAATGGAAAATCTCACAAAGCAACGCCAAGAACATAATCATTGTTATCATTATTATATGATTACATAACACTCAAAGCATGTTCTATTTATGCATTTGTTCTACTCACATTATTTAAACTATCTGAATGTACACTTGCTTTTCATCAGTCAAATGCACAATATGAGAACTTCTAACACTAATATTCCACTCGACCACAATAAGGAAAAGTGTGTGTATGTCTGTGTGTGTGTGTGTGTGTGTGTTTGTGTGTATGTTTGTGTGTGTGTGTGTGTGTTTGCTTTTATCCGAAATATTCCATACAGTCGACCACAGTGACAAAATGACAAAAGTTCTTTTGAATGTGTCCATTCACTTGTTTGTTTGTTTGTGTGTTTGTGTCCGGTCTGTTAGCTGTGATTGAAAGAGGAGCTGTTTTTTTGTTGTTGAGAGGGGGCGTCTCCATGGCACCAGTCCTGCTGACCTCTCCCACGCAGGCTTTTCCACGGGGGCAACTGAGCGCGCTCACTAAACACTCTTCCACGGGGGCAACTGAGCGCGCTCACTAAACACTCTTCCACGGGGGCAACTGAGCGCGCTCACTAAACACTCTTCCCTGCAGCCACACGGACGCCTGCGCCAACACCCCCACACACACATGGGTTAATGCAGGGCCAGATCCCTATACACACACACATGGGTTAATGCAGGGCCAGATCCCTACACACACACACACACACACACACACACACACACACACACACACACACATTAACACTCACACACACATTAACACTCACATATACACACACTCTCTCTCACACACACATGGACACACACACACAAACACACACACATACAGATACATAGTGTACACTCACACAAACACACACTCATATATACAGATACACAAGATGTTCTCTCTCTCACACACACACACACTCATATATACAGATACACAAGATGTTCTCTCTCTCTCTCACACACACACACAAACACATATGCTAAAACGCTAAAACACACACTCACAGATACAGATTCAGACACCTGGGTTAATGCAGGACCAGATCCCTATAAACACACACACACACACACACACACACACACACACACACACACACATACACACACACACACACAAACACACATACACACACATACACACACACACACATTCATACTAAAACACAAGAGAAATGTACACACATACACACACGCTCAAAATACATACACTTTTTGTTCAGACACTCTCACAAATTATTTCACACACACACACACACACACACACACACACACACACACACACACACACACACACACACACACACACACACTCACAAACACACACATACACACACACACACACACACACAAGTGCCTCTTGGCCAATTAAGAGGAAAATGTTAAATGTATAAAGTCTGTTCAGTGGAACAACTCCAGATAATAGTGATGATGCAACAGGGAGGAAACCAAGCTGATCTGGGACCAGATCCCACATGGACTTGAAGGAAAACATCAGAATTTGGTGTTAATAATGTAACTTTAATCCCCTCTAATAAATATTATTGTTCTAAAGTTTGCTGTCAGGTCCGTGTTATTTTTTTTTAAATCGCTCAGTCAGTGATTAACCATAAACGGGCAGATTGGGTGAGCAAGTGAATATCAAAGAACGGTGTGTAGTATTTATTATTTTTTCTAATATACTCCGTGTGTGTGTGTGTGTGTGTGTGTGTGTGTGTGTGTGTGTGTGTGTGTGTGTGTGTGTGTGTGTGTGTGTGTGTGGAGCGGCGTCAGCGGGGCGGGAGGGCGGTGGGGGCAGAGCCGCGGCTGGACGAGACTCCAGGAGCAGATGTGAGCGGAGCCCCAGCGTCTGACTGAGCAGGTGTCCAGCACTGGGCGCCCATTGGACAGGGACACACGCACCGCCACACAGGAGCGGAGATGACGCTACGCAGAGTGGAGGAAGGAGAGAGAGGGAGAGAGGGAGAGAGGGAGGGAGGGAGAGGTGCAGGTGTGTGTGTGTCTATGTGTGTGTGTGTGCTTGTGTCTAAGTGTGTGTGTGTGTGTGTATGTGAGGTTGTGTGTGTGTGTATGTGAGTTTGTGTGTGTGTGTGTGTGTCTCTGTGTGTGTGTGTAAGTGTGTGTGTGTGTGTGTGTGTATGTGTGTGTGTGTGTGTGTGTGTGTGTGAGGAGGAGGAGGAGGTCCGGGGCCTTAGTGGTGCGCGGGTGGCCTCCTCTGCGAGCGATGGGGCCCGCGAGACCGCGGCCTGCCGAGACATGATTGGGCCAGGGGTGATTGGGCGAGACGTGATTGGGCGAGGGGTGAGAGCTGGCATCTGCTGGCCAGGGGGCCATATGGGCGGGCTGACATTTACCAAGATGGCGAGGAGAGAGAGAGAGAGCAGGAGCAATGGAGAGGGTGATGGGGAGAGAGAGAGAGGGAGGGATGGAGAGATGGTGGGGTGAGGGAGTAACCTTTCCGCACACGGCCGCAGAACTCTTATCTTAAAGCCCTGCTGTGTCCAACTGCTGCCTGCACTGATGTTATTTAGATCCAGATATGCCTCCTTCTGTTTTAGCAATGTGCTGGGGGGGGTGCGAGTTAGCACTTCATTAATGCCAACTGCACATGTGTGTGTGTGTGTGTGTGTTTTTCTCCTTTCAGGCGCAGTGGGAATTTATTTGAAAAAAAAAAAAAGATCATAGAGTAAGTGACTTTCTGAGAGCCAAAGCATTGTGCATGTGTGGCCTGGATGTGTGTGTTTGTGCGTGTTTTTCGTGTGTGTGTGTGTGTGTGTGTGTGTGTGTGTGTGTGTGTGTGTGTGTGTGTGTGTGTGTGTGTGTGTGTTTAGGCATGCATGGATGTGTTTGTGTGTTTGTGTGTGTGTGTGTGTGTGTGTGTGTGTGTTTGTGTGTGTGTGTGTGTGTGTGTGTTTGTGTGTGTGTGTGTGTGTGTGTGTGTGTGTGTGTGTGTTTGTGTGTGTGTGTGTGTGTGTGTGTTTGTGTGTGTGTGTGTGTGTGTGTGTGTGTGTGTGTGTGTGTGTGTGTGTGTGTGTGTGTGTTTAGGCATGCATGGATGTGTTTGTGTGTTTGTGTGTGTGTGTGTGTGTGTGTGTGTGTGTTTGTGTGTGTGTGTGTGTGTGTGTGTGTGTGTGTGTGTGTGTATGTGCGTGTGACAGTAATTTCAGACAATGTCCAGCCGTGTGTGTGATGTCATTGCTAGTAGAGGTCAGCCGTGACGGGAGGAGGTGACATCACAAAAAGTGCGGCGTTTCGGCCGACAGACCAAAGGGTTTTGTCACTCACCTCGGGGACGCGTTGCAGGAACGCGGCCAACGTTCCACGTTCCTCTGTCCACCCATGTCCTTCAGACCCTCCTTTGAGGATAGCAAAGAATTCCCCTCAAGGAAAGGAACTCTCCATGTCACCCTTGTGGACCATGAAGCACATTTTTACAGCTTAAATTAATAGAATGAATAACATTTGTAGATAGTAGTTATCACTTGATCCTCTTTTCATCGCTATAATTTGCTAAATGAAACGGAGCATTACTATTATTGCGATCTCCATGTGGTAATTATGCCATATATGTTATTAATCTTTGTCACTTAACACCACAAATGCTAACAAACCAATGTCAAGAACATCATAATTGGCATTACCATGTGATTACATAGTGCTCGAAGCGTGTAATTCTTATAATCAGCAGGTTCCGCCCTCCTAATCCCCACTCTGTCAATATGTGCATGTAGCCTATTGTAAACATCTAAATGCCAAAGTTCAACATGGAGAACCAGAATCATGCATGCCTACACCCTGTTAATTCAAAAGTACACATATAAATATATAAATATATAATGTAAAATATTGTACTGTAATTTTCTTCACCCTCTCTCCTCGGTAACACTTGTCCTGCACAGATAGAGAAATTAATTGGCCGTGAATACATTCTGACAGTCCATCAAGAGGTTGCTGCTGGAGAATTCTCACTTCGCTTTGAGATAGCATACAGCAAAGAAATGAGACTCTTCACTACACCTTATGCTCAGCCTGACATGCCATGGAAGGATGGCACATAATAGCAGATAATTGCCGATTATCACACACACAAAGGAAACATTTACTTGTCGGGGTTGTGTGGCGGTGTGAGGTGCAAATTGTTTGTGTTTCTGAATTGTTTGTGTCTTTCTCTCCTTCTCTCCTCCACTGTTCTTTTTGTTGTTGTTTTTGTGAAAGCTCTGTAAATTAAAGGTGAGTCAACAGCTTCTCATGTCTCAAGTACGTTGATGTCTGTTAAACAATTTTTACAATTTGCATATTTTATCTGTCTAATAGGTCCATTTAAAACACAAATCAATTAGTATCGTCATAAGTCACGCACAGCACAACAAATATATAATTATTGCTGTAACAGTCAAATGTTTTTTTCTCTTGTTGTTGTTTTGTTTTGTTGACTTTTGTTGCTGTTTTTGTTGTTCTTGTTGATAGTTGGCTTCATGTTGCCTCATTTTATTGCAGCTATCCCAGTGAGCCGTAGCAGTGCCCGAGGTGCAGTCCGTGTGGAGCTCCTGCTGTAATAACACTACTTTACAGCCCCAACCTTCCACACACTCCCTGCCCCAGCCGGAGCCCTGCGCTCTCCACTTTGATTTTTCTCCCCCCCTTCTTCCTTTCTTACGTTGTCGTCTTCTTCATCCTCCTCTACTTCTTCTCCTCCTTGCCCTTCTCTCCATATCCACAGCTCCCCAGATGCACTCCTCTCACACCTTGTGTCCCGTTGTTTCTTACACTTTCGAAAGGCAAGAATCCCTCTGAGCTCGTGATGGAAGCTCTATTCCACTGGTTTTACAGGACTCAAGAATCCCCCACACCCCCCCCCCCCCCCCACCACCACCACCACCTACCCGCGCCCCCCCCCACCCCCGATCCCCCTTGCTCGCTCGCTCGCTCGCTCGGCAACACGACAGTGTCGGTGCTCGGGTGTAATTTGTGTTGCGCGGCTCGGCATCCTGGAGCTCTCCTGATGGGAGATGAATGGGAGAGGAGCCATGCGGTTGGCCTCGCGGGGCCCATATCACCCGCACCGCACCACACCGCAACGCATAGCACACAGAATAAAACAGGCCTGTACCACAGCAGCAGCACAGCCAGGAACAAGGGCAGAGAAGAGAGGATAGAAGAGGAACACAGCAGTCTGAAGGAGCTGGCCCTTGTGCACATATTTCTGAAAGCACAGAGCACTCTGTATTATGTGTATCTGTGCAGTCTCTCACTAAACAGACTATATTTTTATTATTTAAATATAGACACATATTTTACTCCCATACACACATAGTCATTCAAATGACACATAAGACACATATTTTACTCCCATAGACACAAAGTAATTCAAGTGAAAAGTTTGACAATACATGTGAATATATAAAAGGTTTTGGAGTTCAGATATGAAAAGCATGCAAATTAAAATGTGTTTGCATGCAGCGTCTTATGTACAGTTGTCAAAGGGTTATGATAGTGTCACAATTCTAACTAAGAACCCTCATAAGCATTTGAACTGCCCATCTACCCTTTTCTATGTATTTAAAATCCTGCACACCAAAGTCTCTCCTTGGCATGTCAGCTTGACAGGCTGTTGGATCCTTAGCTCTCTGGTGGTGAGGAAGCCACAGATCGTAGTCTGCTGCGGCTGCTGCTGCTTTGGACAGCATCTGAAGGGCAGTCTCTCTCTCTCTCTCTCTCTCTCTCTCTCTCTCTCTCCTGCCTTTCCTGCCCGAGCAGAGGGGAATTGGCTGGAGACGGCCTGGCGACTTTGTTCCACCGCGTCCTGGCATTCTTTAAATCACCAGCAGTCTGGGGCATGACATGGGGAAAATAGGCCAATGGGCACGGGACCAGGGAAGAGTATTCCAGTTGAAGTTATTTTCGGGGGGTTTGGGGGCTGGGTGGGGTGGGTGGGTGTAGCACCCTGGATGATATGCCAGAGGTCTTGCTGACCTCTGTGGAGGGGACTGTGACTAATACTGTGATCGGAGCAGCCTGTGGCGGTCTCTCCCCGCTGTTTGGTTTGGGAAGCGAACACAGTCCTTGCTCGATGACGCTGATGAAATATTTAACAACCCGCGAGCGGTCCTCCATTACCGTTTAGCGGAGGAAGTGCCGTGAGATAAACATCTTTCGCTCGCTTCACCTCTCCCTGAGTAAGTCATAATTACATTTGAAGGATGGACTGTTACCCTGCAAATGTTTTTATACTACATGACTCAAGTTCTGCGAGAGGCTGATACCTTAGATTGTTAGTTGTTCTACAATCAGGACAAATGCAAAACGTTCCAGTTCCCACGCAGGAAAATGCAGGTAGAATCTGCTGAGGCACTTAGTGGTCTTGCTTTGTTTGAGGACATTTTTAAAGTTTCATGTAAAGAGAGCATCCTGTAGGGCAGTGAGACATGCAATCCGACACTAATGTTTATGTGTTAAGTGGTTTCTTTAATGCTAACAATTTAGATTGCTGGGTCAAGTGATTCGAGTTAACATATTTCCTCCCCTCTCCTGCCCTCTCACTCATTCAGTTTTAGTTCCTTTATTTCTCTCTCTGTTTTTCTTTCTTTCGTCCTCTCTCTCTCTTTCTCTCTCTCTCTCTGTCACAGCTACCAAAGCCGAGGTTAATTTCTTTACAAGAACTCGGCACTTGTGGAGCAATTACAACAATGATGGAGGGTTTCCTTGACTCCCTGTTGTTTAAAACCTGTTATTTATGGCTTGCAAAGAGGCCACCCTTAATTTCTCCACAGAGGTTTGGGAGGGGAGGGCAAAAAAAAGAAACCCTGCTCTTTCTATCCATTTCTCTCTCTCTCTCTCTCTCTCTCTCTCTCTAGCTCACTCCTTTTGTGGGCTGACATTTTAATGGGGGTTTAGGGAGAAGAGAGCCATCTCAATCTGGTTCTGACCCACTGGGCCCACCACCGTCATTTCTTACTCTTACACAAACACGGCCACCGCCATGCCCCGCGGACGTGGACGACACCGGGATAAAAGTCGAACGGGACTGGACCGTCTAACGGTGGTGCTCACGGACAAAGGACCCACATCAATGATGCTATTGGTGCTAACTACTGCTTGTCAAAGCCATTTGGCGACTGTCTCCGTCAGTGAATTATTTTATCTGCATCAGTGAGGCAAGGGCCCATAAGTCATTTCGATGTGAAATAATTCTTAGGCCAATGTTGAATTCCCAGTGAAGGCTGAGCTGCAGCTAAAGAATAGATAGTGGTGATTAGCAGAGAGGGTTGCGGCTCGCTATCGCTCTCTGGATGATGTTTACTGCACCCCCTCATCTCTTTTTGTCTTTGTTGTTCTTTGTCCTCATCGTCTCTCTCTTTCTTTCTCTCTCTCTCTCTCTCCCTCTCTCTTTCTCTCTCTCTCTCTCTCTCTCTCCCTCGCTGTCAAAGTCAAGGTGCTCCCTGTGCTTGGGTCACTGGTAGGAGTCGTGGGTGGGAGGAGGTGAGGTTCACGACCTGGTCCACCTCCCAGCGAACCCCAGGAACATCTGGACTTCAGCTTGATTCCTTGTGGTATTCCTCACTCGCCTTCTCCCCTCCTGACCCCACAGAGTCATCACACATATCTGAGTCACAAATACTTTAAGAATCACAAAGTCAAAAAATAAGAATAGCAAAAAAAATTATGTTTCTTGAGAACAGAATTATGTATATTTGGGCTGCGGATTCATGTATGATTATGTTTTTTTATCTAGAGGGGAGTGTTTTTCTTTTTACTTGTAGCTGATAAGACTGCAGTATTGCAGATTAGGAAGCTGATGATGCAATTTAACCTTATGTATTCAGCATGAAACTTCCTCTCTCAGAAATAGTTACTGTGAGCTCACACCTGAGATATCTTCACCAGCAGACTCTATCCCAAACACACACACATTCATGCACGCACACACATGCATGCATACACACACACACACACACACACACACACACACACACACACACACACACACACACACACAAAGCACAGAAAGTTAAAGAAACAGAGTGCAGAAAGGTGGAACCACAGGAGATGCATTTGAGATGCTCTACTGCGCGAGGAAGGTTTAAGTAAACACACCGACCATGAGCACCCCCCCCCCCACATACACACACACAACACACAACACACACACACAACACACACTCAGATACACTCTGCTGATCGTGATGGCTGTGCAGGCTTCATCTCCCCAAATGGTCGTACATCACACCGGCACTCCCCCTCATGGTGCGACCCTGGGAAGGCAGCTTCTCAACACTCCTGGGGGGTGGGGTTGGTGTAGGTGTAGGTGTTGGGGGGCTGGAGGAGCCTGGAAAGAGCTGAGTCGGCAAACACTCACACCGGGGCACGCGCCGACTGGGGGGGGGTTGGAGGGGGCTGGAGGGGTTGGAGGAGAGAGGTGGTGGGTGGTAAGAGCTGGCAGACATGGGGCTGTTCCTTCTCCAATCCGCCCCCTCGATTCTGCTCCATTAAAGTCTGAGTGAGTGCAGGTGGAACGGACAGACTCTCTCTCCCTTGTCCACCACACACAAACACACACACACACACACGTGCACGCACACACATAGACAAACCTCTTACTGGAAGTGGGTCCTTCCACCAACCGATTGCATGCCTGCGGCCTGCTGCTGAAAATGGACTGCCATTGGAACACTCAGTCGCATCAGCCCCTCTGGAGAGGGGGAGGAACTGAGAGAGAGAGGAAGAGAGGGAGGGATGAAGAGAGGTAGAGAGGGAGTGATGGAGGGAGGTAGAGAGGTAGAGCTTGGTGGTCGGCTCTTAAATCTGAGCAGAAATATGCGTCAAGCGCGTCTTGCGGCAGGCCTGTGATGATGGTGCGGCCTGGAGGAATGGCTTTTGCAGGCGACTCATGGCTTTCGCTGTTATTCCAGAACACCCCCCACCTCTCTCTCTCTAAGGAGGGTCAGCCTGGTGGGTCCGAGGAGATATATGAGATTCATAAAAGAGTTACACGGCTCCTACTGTGAGGGAGTTATCACCAAATCACCTTGATTGCGCAAAACCAGCACAATGTCCACACAATATAAATGGACGGTATGGGGAAGAGTGCCTTGCTGCATGCGAAGGCAGTGCATAACCTTGTGCAAGTTTTTCTTTGGCTTTGAAAGATCACGGACTCAAACGCTGAATAAAAACTGCTCGGCACCTCAGAGCGGAGGGCTGTCTCCTGCGGTAGTTGCTCGACTTAACTGAGCCAACTCAGATGTTCAACGTCAGTCTGTTTGATTGGCAATACATCAATAATGAAGTTGAAAAAGGAGGTGTTTTTTTCCACGCTCTTCTACTGTCAACGTGGCCAGAATTCAGAGCTTCGGAGTCGGGCAAATTAGCGTGTCCGATGGGTCTTGGTTAAACAGAGGTTAAGCAATCCTGGGGAGAGATCCCATCTGCGTCAAACAGAGATTGACAATAGGATTAGAGTCCGTTTTTTTCCCCTCAAACTCCCACTGGTGCTGGAGAGGTCTCGGAGACACGTACAACACAGAGATGGATATGTGAGACAAATGAAACAAATAGGAAAGTTATGAATACCGATGTGTGCTTTGACCAATGTCCTCCCCCCTCCCTCCCTCCCTTTTGAAAAGACCCAAATCAAATGTTCCGCCCAGGGTGGTGCAGCCTCAGGAAAAAAGAAATAGCTACAAAACGTAGCTAATTTTCTGTATGAGTGTGTTTCTCTTCGATTGTTGGCTGCTTAGAGAGAGGAAGGGGAGGGTGGAGGAAAATGGCTGTTAGGGCGGGACAAGTAGCCTGGGTGCCTCAGTATTCCTCGTCAACTCCTGGTAGAACCGGAGAATGGAACACGTCTCCTCTGTAAACACAAGAGTGATCCCATAACAGGCCTGACTTTCTGTGGTGGTCG
The DNA here is from genome assembly GCF_046254945.1 of Alosa pseudoharengus. Classification (NCBI taxonomy): domain Eukaryota; kingdom Metazoa; phylum Chordata; class Actinopteri; order Clupeiformes; family Clupeidae; genus Alosa; species Alosa pseudoharengus. The sequence continues at coordinate 7,748,074 of NW_027468657.1, forward strand.
ACCGTGAAATTTACCGAAGCAAGTTTCTCAACAGGAAGGCCAAAAAAGCACACGTTCCTTAATGTGTTTATAGTTTCGTATCACCGGGCATCGGTCCAGCCCAATTTCCAACGGTGAGGGGATGCCAACTGCCCTCCAGCATAATAACAGCATCGGCACGGTGATTGCTGACACATGAAAACAGGCTTGTAACCTGGTCCCTAGTTCAAAACAGCAGCTTTCATGTCCTCCATTGCCCGAAGTGCAGCTGAGTTTTTCTGAAAACCGCAAAAAGAACAACATGCTCTCCCATAACTCTGAAAAAGCCGAGGTGAGCCAGGTTTGAGTTAAAGCACCGCAGTCAATTTACAAACTGAAAAACGTGGAGCTATGCTGTGTTGCCGCTAACAACTCCATGGAATGAAGTAATGTGCTAATTACTGGATAAACATTTATGAGATATTTATGGCTTCAATGAACCAGCTCGTAAATCTTTATTACAACGTGTTAATATGTCCTTAAAGAAAGTTTGACAAATATCAATGTGTGAGGCATATTTTCTGTAAAATGCTAAGTTTGCTGTAGAACAAATCTCCCCACCCAGTTGAATATCCCATAATAATGTCATGTAGTATATGTCAGCCTTTCAATATAAAATGTATTGCAACAATATTGTTTCAAGTGAACCATATGGAATATATGAGTGAAAATATAACCTTCCCTAAATGACTGACCACTACAGTAATATGTTAAGCTGTGTTCTCTGATATTTTTACGGACACATGAGATAATTCATATTTCACCAAATCTGGAAAACAAATCGGTTTGAGAACCATGGAAATGTAGTCGTAAAGACATGTTTTTTCACCATCTTAATATTTCCACCCACACCTCTGTTCTGCGCACACACACACACACACACACACACACACACACACAATTTGGATGCAGGTCATTAGTTTCCCAGGATCTGCATCTCAATATCTGGTTCATCGTTTATTAAGATTTTTTGATGGGTTGGGGAAAAAAAAGTTAATAATTCATTTTTTGTTGGAGGCACATCACTTATTTATTAATCACCCAGCGCAATTTGGAATCCACATCAAAATCACTCTCACGATTCAGAACACCTTCTCGTTCCCTCTTGGCCCCGTCAAAAAAACACACCATCGGAACAAAGTTTGGGGACCTTTAGCCATGCGGCTGATTCATAAAGTTCAGGAATGACTGTGCTTGGAGGATTCCACCACGTGTCTGCGTGTTTTTCTGAACGCTGGTGTTTCCATGTTGACCGGAGCAAATGGCTTTCCCTGGGCCTCCCCTCAGCTGTGCTGTCGCTGAAGTGGCTGGGATGAGTGTGTGTGTGTGTGGTGTGTGGTGTGTGTGTGTGTGTGTGTGTGTGTGTGTGTGTGTGTGTGTGTGCGCATGTGTGTGTGTGTGTGTGTGTGTGCGCATGTGTGAGTGTGTGTGTGTTGCGGACTGTGGTTAGTGTAGGTAGGTGTGTGTGTGTCTGTGTGTGTGTGTGTGTGTGTGTGTGTGTGTCTGTGTGTGTGTGTGTGTGGTGTGTGTGTGTGTGTGTGTGGTGTGTGTGTGTGTGTTGCAGACTGTGGTTAGTGTAGGTAGGTGTGTGTTGTCTGTGTGTGTGTGTGTGGTGTGTGTGTGTCTGTGTGTGTGTGTGTGTGTGTGTGTGTGTGTGCGCATGTGTGAGTGTGTGTGTGTTGCGGACTGTGGTTAGTGTAGGTAGGTGTGTGTGTGTCTGTGTGTGTGTGTGTGTGTGTGTGTGTGTGTGTGTCTGTGTGTGTGTGTGTGTGGTGTGTGTGTGTGTGTGTGTGGTGTGTGTGTGTGTGTGTCTATTTGTGTGTGTGTGTGTGTGTGTGTGTGTGTGTGTGTGTGTGTATGTACAGTATGTGTGTGCCAGGAGAGGGTGACTGACGCCTGTCCAAAGCAAACATGATCCTTAATGACTTGTCGGCTGGGTTTGGGTATCAGGAGAAACGCTGGACGGGGCCCAAGATGGCGGGCGGGGACGAAGGGCCCCAGGCTTCAATGAAACGAGTCGCGCGGCGCGTCCACTCATGGCGCAGGTGTTTATGCCTTGGCTCAGAGTGTGTGTCATTTCCGGCTGCTGCTGCGGTTCGGAGACCCCCGCGCTTCAGCGGAGAAATCCAGATCTATAAAACAGAAGCATTACAATGACACCTTGGTGCTGTGCTTTTTATTAGTTTATTAAAGCATAGTTCAGCAACAGAAAAAAAACTGTGTGAAATGATTACACATGAATAAGGGGGGGGGGGGGTGGCTGGGTTCAATTACACTACCTGCTAGTGTAACTGTTATACAGAGTGTAAGACAACACTCGGTTTTATTAAGCCACACATTTTAAAGTAGTTCAAAGTCATGAACCAAAGTCTTTGAAATAAAATAAAAAATGGAATGAAAATAAAATGTTATAATGCTGTCTAGCTTTCCAGTCTTTCCCACCATTTTGTTGACAAAAGGTGCTTGTGGCGTGGCAGCCTTCAGGATTTTGTGACAGGCTGCTCTAAGTCAAAGGACTGATATTTAAATCCAAATAAATAAAATAGTCTTTTTACAGCTTTTAATGGTCAACAAAGCAATTGCCTTGCTCAGGAAGTAAAAAAAAACATTTATTGTTAAATGATCCACAGTATCATCAAATGGGCCAAAGTATCATCTCTCAACAACGGACAGCCCAAGCAAAACAAAAATATCTACAGCTAACTTCTGTAGTTCATCTGTCTCAAATTAGTCACGTTTGTTATGAAGTGTATATTTACAAAAGTTAAACAAAAGTACTGAAATGGCCATGCTGCAACATTCAGCATCTATCTTAACACTTGCCATCTACTGTGAGCTGTACAGTATTTTTCCCAGACTAAAATGAAACCCAAATAGGGATGTAGCCTCTTCTATCTCTCTCGGCCTCTTTCTTTCTCAAGGCAGATCAAACATATTCTGCTGGATGAGAAGACATATGCAGGCCAATTAGAGTCACTGAGTTCAGACACACATCTTGTGCAGCTGCACAAAAGGTCCTTGTGCCGAGTGACTGTGTCTCTTTGTGACTGTGTGTGTGTGTGTGTGTGTGTGTGTGTGTGTGTGTATGGCAGGTATGAGACACACGCTAGCCAGGACATCACAGGAGACACGTTGAGCACCTTCATCCCGGAGTTCACCAGGGCAGACCCCTCCCTGTCCTTCGCCCCTCACACAGCTCTCTTGATTTATGTCCCCCACCGCCGACCGCCGACCGCCGACTTCAATCGGCCCGCCGCGGACGCGACCTGGCATCCCGCCGGTCATCATCAGGCCCAGAGTGGGTTCTTCCCATGGCCGCCGCCACCTCCTCCGCATCCTGGCCGCGGACAGCTGTGTCTGATGACAATTAGGCAAATCTGCCGCAGCGTTTTCAATCTCTCAAATTAGACATCATTTATGATCCATGTTGATGGCTTGTGTTCTCTCTCTCTCTTCTCTCTCTCTCTCTTTCTCTCTCTCGTCTTTTTTTCAGACTGTTGCACAGTCAAAAATCCATCATCCTAACTGCAGTGATGTGCTCTCCTCTCAAGTGTAAATCTTGCGCTGTCTTTTCTTTTCTCTCCTGTGAACGAGGCCCAAAATGTGAGGCTGGAACCAATTCCTTTTTTCGCTCCTCGATCCCCCCCCCTCCCTCTCTCTCTCTCTCTCTCTCTCTCTCTCTCTCTCTCTCATGTTTCATTTTAATTGGCGAGTGTGGGGATGGTGAGCAGCCCACTGCTTTGGTAGATCCACAGTTGTTTCTGTATCATCAGCACAGGCTGGCCTGTAGCAGGAGCAGGTGGGGGTGGTGTGTGTGTGTGTGCGGGGTGTGTGTGTGTGGCGTGGTGTGGTGTGTTGTGTGTGTGGGGTGTGTGTGTGGTGGTGTGGTGTGTGTGTGTGTGCAGGGTGTATGTGTGTGTGTGTGGTGTGTGTGTGTGTGTGTGGGGTGTGTGTGTGGGGGGGGGGGGGTGTGTGGTGGGATTGGTGTGGTGTGTGTGTGTGTGTGTGTGTGTGTGTGTGTGTGATGGGGGGGGGGGTGTGGTGGTGGTGGTGGGGGTTTGAGGGGGGGGGTATGTTGGCACCGTGCGGGTCCGTGGCTATTTTCCTAGGTTCCTCTGAAAGCGTCCAGCGTTGGAGCCGCTGCCAAGATATCTGTGCCGAGGTGGCAACAGCTCAGGCTTGCTGCGCACGAGGGACTGAAGCCACTGTGGTCTCAGGACTTTATTTCTCTCTCCCTCTACCCCTCCCTCCTGCTCTCCCTCCCTCCTTCCCTTTCTCTCTCTCTCTCTCTCTCTCTCTCTCCATCTCTACCCCTGTCTTTCTGCCCATGCTTTCTGTTATTTGTCCTCTGCTCTCTGCATGTACCGCACGTCCCCACAAGACAGGACCGACTGGAGTGTTCTGTCTCTCTCTCTCTCCCTCTCTCTCTCTCTCCCTCTCTCTATCTCTTTCTCTCTCTCCCTCTCTCTCTCCCTCTCCCTCTCCCTCTCTCTCTCTCTCTCTCTCTCCCTCTCTCCCTCTCCCTCTCCCTCTCCCTCTCCCTCTCTCTCTCTCTCTCTCTTCTCAGCCAGCCTCATTCACAAGTCCTGTCACTGTCGCTTTGATGCCAGGGCCGAGCGTGTCTGGGAGGGTGGTGGTGAAGGGTCTGACCGCAGTTCAGGGAGTTTGTCTATAGAATGGTCATCAGAGCCAACAGTGGACTGCCAGAGGAACAGAGCGAAGTCTCTGAGGTAGGGTGCCAGCGTCAAGTAAGTAGTTCTTTACCCCGCTTGTGTTCTGGACACACTTTCTCTCTCTCTGTCTCACACACACACACACATACACACACACACACACACACACACACACACACACACACACACACACACACACACATAAACTCACAGACACACTCCGCACTCCGTCACGCATCAGAACCAGAACGTCACCACGGAGACGCCCCTCAGACCTGTGACTCAACTCTGGCTCGGAACTCAAGCGAACCACCTCCACCCCCACCCCCACTGCCCCATACCATCCACCCCCCCCCCCCACACACACACACACACACACAGAAAATGGATCAGAAGTGGAGCCCAAACGCGCGGGCCGCCCAGTCTAATGGAATCTAATGGCTTTTTGAGCAGCGTCCAAAAGCGGCGTGTCACCTTTCAGCTGCTTTTATTAATCACCGATTAACCTGCTGTCGCAGCGAGGGGAGCGGCCATAACGGAAATAGGGCCATCAACAATAGGCCGGCTTGGGGGAGCAGTGTGTGTGTGTGTGTGTGTGTGTGTGTGAGGAGGGGCGGGTATTAATCACAAATACCCAGGGCGCTTGTTTTTCTTGGCGGCGCGTCGGGGAGCTGGCTCGGCTCTCGTGGCTGAGGCCGCGGTGGAGATGGACACAGGTAGAGATTGGGCGAGACAGGTATAATCACTCTCCTCCATCTGCAGGGGTTTACAGTAACGGCCAGCAGGCCAGACGGCTTACAGAGGTGGTGGTGGTGGTGGTGGGGGGACTCTCACAGTCTCACAGAGAGAGAGAGAAAGAGAGAGAGAAGAAAAAGAGAGAGAGAGAAAGAGAGAGGGAAGAAAGAGAGAGAAGAGGGAAAGGAAAGGAAAGGAAAGAAAAACAGGGGGGTTCTTGTTTCTGAGCACTCCCACTGACAGACACAGCCCAGAGTGAAGGAGTGAGGAAATGAGAAACAGCAAACGCCACGCACACTTTCCCAGGGGCTGGTTCAGGCTACTATCTTAATATGTGTGTTTTTAAAGAGAGACATGCTTGGCTGCAGATAATTTGGTAAACCATAAAAAACAACCCCGTCGACAAAAAAAAAAAAAAAAAAGAAAACGCAAAAGCAAAAGAAAAAGAAAAGCCCATGACATGTCGGGCATGTCGACGGTGATCGCTTTTTATGCGGATGTTTCGAGCAGCTTGGGTCACTTCCCCGCCCCTTTTGCCGCTAGTTTCCGTTTTACTGTTTTGGAAGGCTGGTGCATTTTAATGATTTAATGATTTTTTAATGAGAGCTCACTGGGATCAAGGGAGCTCTCCGTAGCTTTGGAGTTCCATCAAAACACTCAGAGAAGTGATCGCCCACACACACACACACACACACACACACACACACACACACACACACACACACACACACACACAGAGACGCAGACACAGACACACACACACTAAAGAGTAGCCAACCCTTATGGACTGTGCGGTACTCTAGGTGTGTCATGTGGCTTGTTGAAGCCCCAGAAAACCCAGATGGGAGATGATCATGTCCTTCCACTGTGTTTTCCTGAGCTGCCATGGACGGTGAATCCCTCTGCTCCCCCCACCTCCTCCTCCTCCACCTCCCCCTCCTCCTCCTCCTCCTCCTCCTCCTCCTCTCCTCCTCCTCTGGCTGCGCACAGATCCAGCTCTGTTTTACATGGCTGTTAACAGTCGAAGCTATCAATCCAGCAGCTCGAGACAATCCAACAGCACATGTCCAAGATTTCACTGTTTCACCTCCTCCCCGTCAGGAACAAAACAACCCGAGCCAGAGAGGGAGTGAGAGAGGGAGTGAGAGAGTGAGTGAGTGAGTGGAGAGAGAGTGATAGAGAGACAGAGAGAGAGAAGGACAGATTGAGAGGGGGTGGGAAGAAGGGGGGGTGAAAGAAGAGGAAAAGAGAGAGAGCAGAAACAAGAGGGAGGGAGAATGTGAAAAGAGGGAGAGTCAGAGAAGGAGAAACAGAGTGAGTGAGAGAGAGAGAGAGAGAGAGAGAGAGAGAGAGAGAGAGAGAGAGAGAAGTTTGGGAGGGAGAGAGGGAGGGTGGGGGAGGCCAGAGAGGAATATGATTAAATATCCATATGTCACCCGTTAAATGTCGGAGGCTACTAGCAAAAGCACAGGGCTCAATGGCTTGCAGATTTCTCGTCCCGAGGACTGGGCTAAGTGCGGGGTTCACAAGGTGTTTAGTGGGGAGGCAGTCCTGCCAAGTATGATGTTACTGGCTTCCCATGTTAATGTTCATTCAGGAAGAGCCTTTATTGCCGAGCAGGGGGAGAAGCCCAGCCAGCTGTGAAAACACTGTTAAAGGGGCTTTAGTGCTCATTTCACGAATACTTAAAGTTTACTTATTGAAAAAAAAGAAGAGAAAATTAATGGACTATGCACAGGCTTTTCCTTATTGTTTGTCCATGAATGGAGACTTCCAAACTTATCCATATGTTCTGGGGACGGTCCTTGCAGCCCAACCATTCCTGTGAAACTCAATCGCAAAGTTCCAAGAACGGAGGCAGGTTTTTTCCCCCCTTCTTCTTCTCCTTCTCACAGGGTGGAAAAGGGGATGTTCTGGGATTACAATTTGGCCTGTGAAAATTGCGAGCTCACTTCAGAGCCTTTTCCATTTCAAATTAGATCATAAAGTTTTCCAGCGGAGCCAAAAGTAAGGTGAAGGTTTGGACCTACTAAGATGGACATACCACTCCCAAAGGCCAAGTCAAAAAAGGCTGGCTTAGATCAGCTGGATGCAAATGGATGTGTTTGAATTTAGAGTGACGAACATCAGAACGCTCAAAATGGCCGTCAGGATCTTTTGGGTTGCACGGTGTTCTTACTTCAGCGGCGAAGTGCTCCGCCAAAGAACTGGGAAGCTCGCAGAAGTTGCCAAGCCGACAGTGAGAAAGAAAAACAACGAGGATCACCAAGCGTTAAGCAATCCTCTTGCCCATTCAAAACATCATTCACATCGTGTACAACTCAACCCCTTTGCCACAGGGCCGAGGAGAACCACCGTTCCAACTATCGGAGCGTTGTTCTCTATCTCGATCGTGTCACACCATACTGGAGGTGTTATTTTACCAACGACGTAATTCTACAGCACTCCTGTTTCTAGTGGGTGTATACACACACACATGCACACACACACACACACACACACACACACATACACACAAGTCTTTGAAGGCTACGGGACACACCTACTTTAGCCGGAGCTCAGAAGGGTTGGAGCAAGGCGCGGAGCGGAACTGGCACGTCAGTTAAAAGGTCTCGGGGCGAGACCACATGAGACGATATGAGAAACACAGGCACAGCACAATGTGGGAGAGGCAGGAGAAAGAGATGGGGATAGGAGGGGAGACAAGAAAGAAAGAGAGAGAGAGAGAGGGGGATAGGGAGAAAAGGATAGGAGGAGAGATGGGGTGGGGGGGGGGGGGTAAGGGAATGAAAAGGAAAATAGAGAAAAAAGTCAAAACAAGAATTGCAATGACAGGAAAAAATATCTGCATGTTCCAAGTTCCAAAAAATTTGGGAGGGAAAATGTATCTCTGCCAATTCAAAACATGTAACAATAACATTGTGGGGAAAATGAGAAAGTAATGACAAAGAAAATGTCCTCTTGAATGCATTTTTTTGCCATGATCACTTTCAAGGGTGTTTATCTGTTTAATGTACAAACATCAGGACATGAGAAAAAAAGCCAACAGTCTCTGATATGATATGATTGGATACTGCCTCGACATGGCCTGACTAATGTCCAAAATGCCAGAAGGTAATGTAATGTACCGCGTTTGCCAAAACTCAGTTCTGCAGTGGCAAAAAAAGAGACTGAGAGAGAGAGAGAGAGAGAGAGAGAGAGAGAGAGAGAGAGAGCAAGTGGAAGGATGTGACTTCCCAAAGTATTCCCACATCTGGAATCCATTAGCATATACTTCTTTATTGAGCTTCGACATTCCAGCCTAACATGAGGGACAATCCCACCCAGGCACTTTACTGTATGTGTCCCTGAGTGCAGACACACTCGTCCCCCCCACACCACCCCAACCCACACCATCCCACCACTTCCAAATCGTGTAGTACCCAAGATGGGAGGTTTTTTTTTATTTTCTCTGTCTTTCTTTTTCCTTTCTTCTCCTTTTTCTTCTATCCTTTCTTCCCTGTGTACTTCTCCAGTATTTCCTCCGACACCCCGGGCCTAGGGCTGAGAGTGTAGCCCTGCGTCCTTACACAACATTACGGTCCCGTCTAAGGTTGTAAATCACAGAGGTGTCGTTCAAGAGGAACAGCAGTTCGCCCGTTCCTCCTCCTCCTCTCCTCCTTCCTGGCTCCTGATACCGGATCCTGCCAGTTGAAGGTCAGAGGGAAGATATCAGGATTATCTTGGCTAGGCCCAGCTATTCCCACTCCAAGTAATGTGGGAATTATGGCGGAGATGGAATTCCCTTCTGCCCGCAGTGGCTCCTGGGAGGATAGTGAGCGAGGGCCTATTGCCCAGTGGCATTGTGGGTTATTTGGAGCCCTGGGCTTCGCTCTGTGACAGCGGACCTCCCAGAGGCCCCTCTGGAATGGCCATAGATTACTCTGACCATCGCCAGCAGCAGCCAGCTCTGAGTCTCCATGTGGATTTTCAATATGCTGCTGATGACAAATGTGTGTATAATTTTTATGCTCTGTCAGCCCCAGTCGAGTGCATTTCTTTCTCTCTCTCCCTCTCTCTCTGCCTCTCCCACCCTCCCTCTCTACATCTCTCTCTCTCTCTCTCTCTCTCTCTCTATCTTTCTATCCTTCAGTAACTCATAATGTATTGTCAGTAACATATTTTAAAGAGGCAACCACTAACAAATAGCTACTCTGAGTTAATAAGGAATAAATGGAGATGACTCTGCACTCTTCAGCTGCACAAGTATTAGCACTCAAAGTAATATGTGAATGTGCTTTGGACTTTGTCATGCCATGTTGAATGAAGCGGATCGTTTCCTAAAGTGAGGAACACTTTAGAGCTCCCCTGAGTCCACTCCAGCACCGCCATGTCCCGCCATGTCCCGCCATGTCCCACAGGACTGTCCAGTAGCTTCTCTGGGCCTTTGCGACTCTCTGGAAACAAGAGACCCCCCCCCCCCCACCCCCTATCCAACTTCCTTTCCCAACCCGCTCCTGCCCCACTCCCTGGCCAATCATAAACAAGCACCCCTTTGCTACAGGAAGTGACCAGTGATAAGATGGAGACCAGACCTGTCAGCCTGTTTGGCTCCTGGGCTCTCTGGACTTTAAAGAGAGGACCCAGCGGCCGGCCGTCTGATCTCACTGTCTGTCCCCCCTGACTTCATCCCCAGCGCGGCGCCTGCCCGTGGTCCAGCAGATAAGGCCTTGCCACCCCTGCAGATCAACATGAAAGAGGGCTAGGCCCTGCTTGTTGTGGATGTCCGCTGACGATACTGTTCTTAGGAGGGGTGGCATTGGCACAGGCCTTCACCTCTAAGAGTGTGTGTGGTTAGGTAGTGGTCAATCACCTTGTAAGAAGTGTGGACATTAGAAAAGGAGGACATTATAGCAACACCAAAGAGTTTTTTGTACCTTAAAATAATGTTTCCAAAATCGTTTTAGTGGTTCATCAACTCGTAACAGGGTGAATGGCACTTCTGCATTTGCTTCGCGGCCCCCTATCGGCTATAACCGCACTATGTAAGTTTGCCAGATCGGGTAGTGGATCTGTAGTTCGATGGAATGACACATAAGAAACTACAAATTTCACTTGCATCTGATGTCGCAATACATCATACTTACATAAAATCATGCAACATATTCTACCTTGTCTGTGGACATTGTTATTTGCAGAGCCGGTGCTAGATAAACAAATAGTGTGCGTGCGACAAAGGAAAAGCTCTTTGGTGTTGCTTTAATGCAAAGTCATACATACTTACCCCATGACAAATGACATTTTACTTTCCTTACCTTATCTCTGATTTAGTCCTGTAAGCTTAGCTCTCCTCCTCCTTCCTCACTGCTTCCATGTTGCCGTGGTATCATCCTTATCTTTAAGATTTGTGTTATCATGTCCTCTTTTTCCAACCAGGAAGACCAGGACGATTGTGTATCTGTTACCTCACTTCCTGTTGTGTGGCTTTGTTTGGTCAGGGACTTCCTGTGTCCCCGGCCTGTCCCGTTGGAATGTAAGAGGACACGGTGTTGCACCTCAAGACCACTGGGAGCCGAGGCTCACCGGCTCTCCTCTCATCTCATCATGGAACAAACCAAACAGCCTACAGTGCTACAGTCACAGCTGTGCTGGTCTCCCCGATGGCTCCAATTCTGTATCTAACACATGACAGGAACACACACACACAGACACACACAGACACATAGAGAGAGAAAGAGAGAGAGAGAGATGTAGAGAGACAGAGCGAGGAAAAATAAAGCTTTTGTTCAAAGGTTGACCCTCGGCAGATAAAGATCACTATAAAGAGTGCTTAATCTGTTTTCCTTTCTGTCCACAATTAGGCCCCATAATAGGGAGCCCATTCACAGGCGCTCCCCCAGCTCCCCAAGAGCTGTATCTGAGGAGAATCAGCCCAGCACTCATCGCCCAGGACCCACTTCCTGGTGTCAGGAGGCTTGTTCCTCTAATGAATGGCTTTTAAAAGGTCACATTAGCGCTGCTAAGGACTGCAGTATCCCATGTTTAAAAGAACCGAGCGGACAGAAAAAAGGGAGGGGTTGCCGGAACACTTGCACACAGTGCTGTGAGGGTCTGCTTTCTCACGATTATTGAATGTTGGGTGAATTTATTAATACTAATGTGGAAAGTGCAATGGCATGCGGTGTGCTGCTGAGATTAATGTTTTTGATTATCATGTCAATTACAAAAGTTCATTAAATGAGATCAATTTCCTCCAGCAGCTCCACCATGCCTTCAGCAGTCCCATTTGGAAGTTATCCAGACCGATCTATTTTTCAAATTGAGACGGCTCAGGAAAGATCACAATACCCCTTTTTATTCTTAATTTCAAAAGAAAATAAAATGGGTGCCTTACCACCTTATGAACCTGTATCCTTTTTGGCAAAGGGAAGAGGGATTATTTTATGTCTACAGCGATTTCACGTTATGAGTGTTTCGAGCGCAGTCTGGATTTTAAGAAGGGTAGCTTCACGAATTGAACACTCTTCTACGGGAGCTGTCAGAAGCTATTGCATTTGAGTGTCGGCCATTTTCTCATTTTCTTCTCAGATCAGCCCAGAGTTTGATCTTTACTAATTGATATATCCTGGCCCTGTGTGTGGGTATATCATATAAGCCCATACCTTGGGCCAATTTAACTGTTCCACTCACTGACTTTTAATTGAGTCCACATTAAAATGTACTTATAAAATAATAATGGGCTCCCATGCAAATGAACCCATCCCAATATTGCGGTGGAGGAATTTGCATGTCCACAAGCAGCATGGGAGTTCAGAAATCAATATAGATGATTAATAATATATGGGCTGGAGGAATAATTAAATTCATTTGATGCAAGTGTTCAGTCAGCCTTGGCAAACCAAAGGTGCTATTTCGCCACAATTTAATTTAATACAAGTTGCCGCGATTGCAATTTCA